>NC_088929.1:31722500-31807500 GCF_038396675.1 Hydra vulgaris
CTTTCTTTTTGTTGTGTGCATTTCTGTACCCATTTCATTTTGAAGACCAGTTATGTACCTGGCAATTTTATTTTATATTAATACTTAATTTAATATACAGATAAAAGGTAACATACAGGCAACTGAATATAAAGAGACAGAGAAATAAATATAAAAGCATTTAAACAATTTAATTTAAATATTTATAAAATATACCTGTAAGCTTTATCAAAAAATGGATTCCAGATGCATTTATTACTGATGCAAAGTGCTGCTTTATAACCCTTAGCAAATGGATTTCTTGAATTAAGATGGTCGAAAAGCTGATGAATCAATCGTATAAATTTTATTGTAGCTTCACAACCCTTAAATTGTGGTAACTTAAGTTCGGTCCAACAGTATTCGATAGCATCAGCAACACTAGAACTAAACACTTGAGCTGCAAGGTTAACTTTCATTTTCTGTTGCCTCCAATCTATATGTTGAGATTCAAGTTTATTACCAAGTCTCAGACCCTCCACATCTTGAAGGTTGTGTAAATCTTTAATATAATTCCAACATAATTGTTTTTTTTCTGAATCAAACAAAATGCCTTTTTCTGCTAATGTATTTCTCATCAGTTTTAGCATATGACATACATCAAGAAGAACAAAAATTTTTTCATTTGCTATTAGTGGATGTGAAAATGAAGGTACCATTTTAGTAACTTTCAATGCAACCCCAAGTTCTGCTAGCATACTAAAATGGCAAGATGGACCATCACAAGTAATTGATACAACTTTGACACCTGCGTCAGACAAACGCTGAATACAGATTCTAATGAGATTAGCTCTTTCACTTCCAGTGAGACCATTAATAAAAAAATATCCACATGGAACTTTCCATGAGCTATTAACACATACAACCATAAAAACTAATACATCCTTTGCTACAGGTGTTGAGTCATCGTCTATATCATAGCCAAGATCATAGTAACCACTGTATTTTTCACCGTCCCATGATATATGTTTTTTAATGCTCATTTCACCCAACACGAGAGAGCAAACTACTGTTTTATCTTTACATTTTGCTTCTTCAACTTTTATCTTTATAGCTTCAAATGCAGGTTTTGTAAAACCAGGATTCGCATCAATTTTTGCATACCATTTTTGAATGTGTGATTGACAAGGCAAGGCAAAATCAAATGTTTTGCGTACAAACTCGTTTGCTTTTGTAGAATAAAATTGCAACGTCAATGCAAATGCTTTTACTTCAGGGGGATATTTTTTCCCCTTTTTGGAATGCTTACCAGTAACAATTTTTTGCATAAGTGCTCTTGGTACTCCAGAAAATGTCTTTAAAAGCATTTCTTGACAGTTATGGGAAATCATTTTGTTTTTATTCAAACTTTGAACCACAGACTTGATAGAAATTACTGTTTTTTTCATTCTGCTACACTTTCATTGAACAATTTTTAGCTTTTTTTTTTAAATGCAAATTTTTTTTTGATGGCTCGTTTCAAGTTTTTTATTTAATTCCATATAGCTAGAGCAGCACTCATCCACTATAGTCAATTCTTTGTTTTCATTATGTACTTCAGTTTGCAAATTTATTGCCTATAATATATATAAATATATATATATATATATATATATTTATACATACATTAATAAATAAATATATTAACTTAAATAAATAAATATATTTTATATTTGTATTTATATGTATATATAATATATACATATACATATAAATACAAATATAATATATATATATATATATATATATATATATATATATATATATATATATATATATATATATATATATATATATATATACACATATATATATATATATATATATATATATATATATATATATATATATATATATATATATATATATATATATCATAAATATATACAATATATACATATACATATAAATACAAATATAAAATATATATACATATATATATCATAAATATATTTATTAATTTACTATTTACTATAAACAGCCTCAGAAACCTTTGGGTTGTAATACACTAACATTGCCCAACTAATGATTCATACAACAATGTGTAAGCTGTTTACCTTGCAAATATGTTACAAGCCTTAGGCATTTTACAGCGGGTAATTAAGAATCAAAAGGTGTATACTGATATGTACTTAAATCTAATTATATATTTGTGTATATATATATATATACATATATATATATATATATATATATATATATATATATATATATATATATATATATATATATATATATATATATATATATATATATATATATATATATATATATATATAGAAGTTTGTGCTTTGCAAACCTTTTTTAGATGGTCAGGAAACTGTTTAAATCAAGTAAGTGTGGCATTATTTCTAAGTTGAATTGTCTGACCAGTTCTATCAATGTCTCTTTCCATAAAATGGTGTGAGCAAATAACACCAGATTTACTTGGTTGCCAATTATCGCGATACATCTTTAAAATCCATTCTCTCTTACGGTCTTCATTTAAAGAAAATCTATAACATATTAATGTTATAAGCAATGCTTATACATATATATATATATATATATATATATATATATATATATATATATATATATATATATATATATATATATATATATATATATATATATATATATATATATATATATATATATATATATATATATATATTATTGTCATAGATTCTATGATAGAGATATATTATAATATTAATCTAATTATAATACTATTGTTTTTATATTATTATTAAAGAAAGCAGTGGTCATTACATACAAATGAAAAGTTCTTCTTAATTTTCTTTTAACAACAGATTCTTCATCGGAACTTCCTGAACTATCACTTCTTAAGCCCCCAGTTCTTTTTCTTTTTTTGCACCCATAAGCAGAACACTCTGAACCTCGAAGATCTTTTTTTAATCCGCTCATATTTGTATTTTCTTAGCTGTGATTTGATACCGCGTATTTAAAGCGATTAGTCGAAAAACAGAACTAAAAGCTTACGGGATTTAAATTCTTGGGGCTTTCCAATATGGCGATTTTGGCGTCAAAAAATTAGAAGTTTTGTTCGGAGTTGCGCTATCGAGTTGTTATTGAGATCAGTGGACCAAATTCATATAAACAACATAATCAGTTGATACACTAAACACTGTTTATAATATATTTACATAGATATATTACATTTTAAAATATTATTGGCTTTAGCTTTTCAGGAATCAAATTATTATTTGTAATCCCTTATATAATTAAATATGCCAGTTTTTCTGTTCAGCCATCAATTGTGTAAACAAACGTGCAAAGAATGTTGAAAACAGTATATCTTTTTTTAGATTCCCAAACGAGAAAAACAGACAAGTAACTGTTCACTATATTTGATATATTAAAAAAATAAATATATCAAAACTTTAAAGATATTTATAAAACAATGTAAATGCATAATATGATGAAAAATATTGATACATAATATGATGGAAATAACTGCAACAAATTTATAAGGTTAACTTTTTTTTAGATGCAAACTTTGGGTTCATAATTGTCGTCGTCAAGATCTTGATACAAAATCTTGTGAAGAACTTAATCTTAGTTATACGATTTGCAGTGAACATTTTGATTCATCCCAATACTATCTAGCTAACAATGGCAGTAAAATAGTACTTTTAACTGCTGTACCAACAATTTTTAACTTTCCAATTCAACCATCTTCGTTAAATTTAAAGAGAAAACAACCAACAAACAGAACTTGTTTACAGGATAAAATACAAAAAAAAAGAAGTCAGTAATACAATTGAATTTAGCGCAAGAAATAGTGTTGATACTACTGGTACAAATGATATATCAGCTGACAAAACCAATTTTAGAAATAAGTATATGTCATCTCAAGTTAAGATTTTTCGTCTTAAAAAAAAAAATAAAGAACTTACAGTTAAAGAACAAAATGTTACAAAATTGTGATGGTTCAATAGAACACATAAATTTATCTAAAAAATTCTTAACTACTACCCAGCTACAATTTTTTGAAAGTCAATTACTTATGAAAAATCGCGTTAAAAAAGGAAATAGTTGGACTGTTAAAGATAAACTGTTATCCTTGAGGATTATATATCACAGTCCACAAACTTTTAAAAGTGCCAAGATGAGATTTTCATTGCCTGCTAGAAGCACTATTTTAATGTTTCTAGAAAAATCTTTTGGGACCCTAGTATCTGGATTTTCAAATAAGGTTATGACCTTATTAAAAATGAGAGTTAAAACCATGACAAAAATAGAAAGGAACTGTTCCCTTGTTTTTGATGAAATGTCTTTAAAGCAACATCTGGATTATGACAAAAACAGTGACAAGGTTGTTGGAATTCAATCGAATGGTAAACCAGTGAACCAAGTACTTGTATTGATGGTTCGAGGGTTATCAACAAAATGGAAACAACCAATTGCTTATTTTTATAGTAATAATGCCATGAGTTCAACCAATTTAGCTAAGATCTTATATAATGCTATGGTTCATCTACATGCAATAGGTTTAGCTGTAAGATGTCTTGTTTTTGATCAAAGTTCAACTAATATTAGAGCTATTAAATTTCTAGGATTTTCATTATTAAATCAACAAATTTTACATCCAACTACAAGAGCAAAGGTATATATAATATTTGATCCACCACATCTCATAAAAAGTCAGAAATAATTTAATACAACATGACATTCTGTCTGATGGTAAAATAATCTCGTGGAAGCATCTGCAAGAGCTCTATAATTTGGAAAAAGTTAATGCTATCCGCCTTGCTCCAAAATTGACAGATTGTCATTTAGATCCAGGATCACAATTAACAATGCGAGTAAAGTTGGCAACACAAATTTTTAGTAGTCAAGTTAGTACTGCTTTGAATGTATATGCTTCTACAAAACTATTGCCTGAAAAAGTTTTGTCTACATCCTTTTTTATTAAAAATATGGATATTTTATTTGACATAATGAATTCTCGTAAACTAATAGCAGATAAACCAACACGTTCTGCTTTAATGTTAAATAACAAGTTTATTCAACAACTTGAAGATTTGAGAGTTTGGATTAAGGGGTGGCATTTTTGTGGTGCTCGTAGCCAAAAAGGTCCAGTCATTGGGGTTTAGATGTTACTATTTCTAATATTCTTTGTCTCACAAACGAATTGCTTCACGAGGATTTCTTTTATGTTTGCACAGCTCAGTTTAATCAAGACTGTTTTGAAATTTTTTTTGCATTAATACAAAGCAAAGGAGGTTGGAATGACAGACCAACAGCATTGCAATTTAAATCAGCATATCAAAATGCTTTAGTACTCCTTTCAATAGAGCAATCTAATTCTAACAGTAATTGTCTCCCAGAATCAGTAATTGTCTCCCAGAATTTTTTGGTTGCAGTTACTGTAGATTCAATTACTAACAAAGTATTTAAGAACCAAATTTCTGCAAATGAAAAATTGATTTTTAAACAGCCATCTTCATTAACAAAAAAATTACAACCTTGTATTTTACAAAATGTTTCAAGTGATTCACTTTCGCAGTCAGTTAAGCAAGTTTTAAAATCGATTGCAGAATATTCAATAAAGAAAGTTCAAATTTGTCAAAAATGTGTCCAAGTTCTTTCAAGTGTCATATCAAGTGGAATTAACTTATTTAATACTGATTCTTTTTTACAAAACTTGCTTCAAGATATGGATATGTTTTTATAATACAAATCAAAATTTTACTTACTAAAAGAAACATCATACAACAAATTATTAATGAAATAAAAAATCATTGCAATTTTAGATTTCTTTTTGATGAACATGTTGATCATGCCTTTCTCTTGAAAGAAAGTTTAATTAGAAACTTTGTTATTATGAGAATGTCTTATTTTATACGCTTTTATAATCGAGATATACAACCACGAAACAAGGCATGTAAAAAAAAGTTGGCTCGTATTATTCATGGATAATCCTTGCATTAATGCTTGTGATAATGATTTGATTTTATTAATAAAAGATATTTCTTATAAAAAATAGTGTTTTTTTCTCACAGCATCATTTATTAATTTAGAATCTAAATAAGAATATATTTAAACGAATAAGGTCATAAAAATGCTTTTAAATTGCAGTTTTGCAAGTTTTTATCACTATCATTAATATATTCATGTTAAGTTAATAATGTTATACAAGTAAATTTATGAATAAGTTAACAATTTCAAAAGTTTAGTTATTTTCAAGTTGCCTGATATGATTGTTATTTAAATTTATGTTATTAAAATTCATCAAGTTTGCGTATTAAGATCATTTTGGTCCCGCAAGACATCCCGCAATGCTTTGTGGCTAAAATTACACTATTTTGTCGGGAGTTGGCAGCCCTTGCTTTTTAGCCTCGGCGGCGAGTGACAAAACCCGCCCCTGATTGCAATTCATGATATTCATATGAGCGCCGAACGTCCGCAAAATTTTATATCCGCCATGATGGGTGGCAAAAATATGTAAACAAAAGTAAAAATGGTAAAAAGCTGTTGCGCACCATACTGTGGAAACAGAAAAATTAAAGGTAGCACAATTTCTTTTCATAGGTTTCCGAAAGAAGTAGAGCGAAGGGGGTTATGGGTTGCTTTCTTAAAGAGAAAGATTTTGCCGAATTTGGAGTTTGCTTACATTTGCGGTGAACATTTTATTACTGGTAAGTCAAGTCTTTTTGTATGAATTTATTAAATGTTAAATACATTAACACATGAGCACTTATAAATTTACATATAAATACATGCATATATAGGTATATATATTTATATACAACAATATATATATATTTATTTATTTTTTATAATAAACATATATATGTTTATTTTTTAGGAAGAAAAAATGATGATAAAAATCATGTTGACTATGTTCCTTCCATTAAAAATGTTAACAGAAACAATAAAGGTATACCTATTGAATTTAATGACATGTCATGTCATTCATCAAGGAAAATATATTCAGAAAGATCAAATCGTTTAAAGAAGAGGAATGCTGAAAAAGTGCTTATTGAAGAAAATAGTATTAACAGTTGTTTTCAAGAAGAAATTGTTGAAGAATCCGAAACTATCAAAATTATAAGAGAGTTAAGAGAAGAAAACGAGAAGTTTAAAAATTCAATTAAAAAACTAAAAGAAGACAGTAAAGCAGAAATTGAACTTCTTCAAAAGGAAAATATGAAATCTAAATATATTATACAAAAATTAAAAAATGTAAATACTGCACTCGTCAAGAAAAACAAAAAATTGAAAAATCAAATTGATGAGGCTACTTTTAAACTAATAAAAGACAAAAAGAAAGTTCAATTTTATACAGGTCTTCCTGATATACATGTTTTTAAACATGTTTTTAACTTAATTGAAAACTACGTGCCAGCTAATAATGCTTCAACTATGACAAAGTTGCAAGAATTTTGTATTGTTTTAATGAAACTGCGTCTTAATTTGCTGGAACAAGATATAGCGTATAGATTTGGGATAAGTCAACCAACCGTATCACGAATCTTTGAAAAATGGCTTCTTGTAATGGCACGCAGACTATCCTTTTTAATAAAGTGGCCAGAGAGAGATATATTAAGGAGAACAATGCCAACTTGTTTTCGAGAATTTTTTCCTAAATGTATTGTTATTATTGACTGTTTTGAGATTTTTATTGAAAAACCAAAAGATCTGACAGCTAGAGCTCAAACTTTTTCTAAATATAAGCACCATAATACTGTTAAAGTTTTAATTGGCATTACTCCACAAGGCTCAATATCATTTGTTTCAGAAGCTTGGGGTGGAAGAGTATCTGACGTTTATATTACAGAAAATTCTGGAATATTAAATAATTTACTTATTGGAGATCAGGTGTTAGCAGACAGAGGTTTTACAATTGCAGATTCCGTTGGTTTATATTGTGCAGAATTAAAACTTCCTGCTTTTACACGAGGAAAGTCTCAGTTATCTCAAATAGAAGTTGATTGGACTCGAGAGATTGCCCGTGTACGAATACACGTTGAACGTTTAATTGGGCTCTTAAGAAATAAATACACAATTTTGCGAGGAATACTTCCTAATAAATTAATCAGTCGAACAGATGATGGAATATGTAAACTAAATGATATTTTAACTGTTTGTTCTGCTTTATGTAACCTTTGTTGTGGAGTAGTCCCTATTGATTGACTTTTATTTTAATATATAAAAAAAATACATAAATGTAGTGTTATGTTTATTTATTGATTTAAAACTTTTTTTTTTTAATTCTGGTTTTCTTGTGGCAACAATATGGGCAAAACCATTTTCCAATGGGTTTGCTTGTGAGTCCAAGACAATTAAGATGATAGGTTTTTATAACGCAAGTTAAATCGAAACATTTAATTATAATACTCTCTTTGATTTTACCGCAAGTACATATTGTTTCAAAATTGTTACTTTGTTTTAATTCCCCAATATTTACAAAAGTATTATGATTTCTAGAATACCATTTAGCAAGGAGTTCAGGCAATATCGCTAAGATAAAAAAATCTCTTGCTTTGTTTAAGTTTTCAGTGAGGAATTCTTTATCAACATAAATTTTTTCAATTAGACTAGCTTCACCATTATACACAATAAAATAACAAATCGGAATATTTGAAATTAACATTCGTAGCTGAACTTGATAATAGTATTGATGATTTCTTTTTAAATAGTCTTTTCCATCCTTTATTTCCATGCAAAACTCTTTAACATTATTTGCCAGTTCAAAGGCATTTCTTTTTGTGCATTTAAATGGACATTTTATCTCAACTATGTATTCATGAGAACAGCATGTACATTTCATAATACCATCAGGAGTTGCTCCGAGGTATGGCCATCTGGGTGTTCTAAGCAATCCACAATCAAAATTTTCAACATTTTTGTGAGTTGTTAATAGATGCGATTTTAAACAATTTTTAGCTGCAATTTCATTATCACAACCATACTTTGTTGCTTTGGTAATAATTTATTTTGTGATGGATAACATATTTGCATTATTAAATTTTTAGAAGGCATGGCTATATTTGAATGACAACAAGCTTTAAATTTACTAGCTGTTATAACCCCAGCACGTGCTCTAAACCATAAACTTGATTGGGATTGATTTTTTGTATGATCTGAAATCAATTTAATTTCATCTTCAGTTATTTTTATATCTAAAAAAGTTTTATTTGAAAGTTGCACGAGTTCATGATACTTTAATTGTTCATATTCTCTTTTGTAAAAGTTAAAAATGATTGTATTAAGTTTTGCAACTAAAGGTATATATTTATAACTATATTCAGGAATTATACGAAGAATTACACTATCTCTTGCATTATATGATATTTTACTGTAAAAGTTAGCAATTTCTGATTTACTTGGAATTGGAACGGATGAGGCTTTTTCGATATAAGGTTTTGCTCGTGTTTTGTTCTTTACTTTTGCTTCAAATTTTTTTTTAGGAACGGTAAAATTAATTTGTGAAAGTGGCAAATAAGTAACTTCCTTAAGGTTTGGCGGCAACCAAGCACATAATTGAGATGTACAAGCATCATCGTTATTTCTTTTCCGATAATCAGATGTTAACATTAAATAAAATAATGTTGCTCCAATATGAGAACAGACTTCGCCTAAACCTGCCTTACATGTGCAATGTGCATTTATAACTTCACCATCTCCTTGAATGCTAACCCATACCCTTGTTGGAGTTTTAGAAAAAATGCTCTGACCATGTCTTACACGACTGGTAACAATATATATAGACTTTACACCATGAATGAACTTTACAAGAACGTTGTGAACAAGACCACTAGTTACATAGTTGTAAGACTCAAGACCTTTGTAAGATTTTAAACTAGAACTTGTAAACTGACTAGGAAAGTTGATTAGATAGCTGTATATATCAGCAAAAGTTAAATTAGACCATTCGTCTACGTTATTAGTTAGTTCACAGTCTTTTTCTGATAAAGAATACGGGTCAAAAATAATCTCTAAAACTGATAATTTTTCTTCGTATCTCTTTTTTGCTTCCAAATTAAGACTCTCGTAATACTGCGATCGCATAATTGTAAGCAAAGAAGAATTTAAATCAATTACAACAGATCGGCTTTTTGTATCTAATATTTGTTTACATTTTTTTGCCACCCATCATGGCGGATACAAAGTTTTGCGGACGTTTGGAGTTCATATGAATATCATGAATAAGGTTTATATTATACATGGAAGTAACGAAAGCATAAGACAATATTATTTGGAACAATCTATTCTTTGTCAAGTATGCGCTTACAACTGATTGTATTCTGTATTTGTTTTAAAAATTTGAACACATATTTTTACTTAAAACATCAAATTAACATTTAAAACGAACAAAGAATTCAGTTATAAAGACTATATATATATTTTTTTTTATTCACTTGCTTCTTTTCGTCTTTTTGCTTTTTCTTATTTTCTTTTTCAGGTACCTCCTGTAAGACCTTTTCTCTCTCTATTGATGCATGTTTTTTTTTTATATACGTTTATTTCACAACTACAAAGTATTTACAAGTAGGGGAGAACCTTAATGAATGGGACAGTTTTCGTAAAATGGATTTTTTGAGGTTGATAAATTTGTTTAAAAATTACTTTGAAAATAGTTTGATAACTATTAACTCTCGTACTATGATAAACAAAAACAAAACAATTGATTCTGCATATGGGTATTGATAAAAAGAGAATTTTATTGGACCATGGCATTTGTCCCATTCATTAAGAACTACTCATTGAATGGGACAAAAAAAATTATTGAATGGGACAAATCTAAAAAATTAATAAAAGAAGAGAGTTCCTAAGAAACTTTCAAGGCAGTCAAGCAGTAAGGATAGTTTCTACAATTAGGGAACCCGAAAAAGCTATAAATATAGCAGAATGTCTGCATATATTGACAAACCTAAAATAATTTTATTAAAAAATATATGTATATTAAAAATAAATTAAAAACAGGAATAATTGCTTTTAGTAAAATAAAAAGCGTTTTTTAAATGCTTGGATATAATTCCCAGTAATGAAACATTTCCAATAGGGAAATGAGTCGTTGCCTACAGCATCCCTATGCTAAATTATAAATTAGAAATAAATAAACAACTTGATACCATATAAAGTATCTAGTTTACTTTCAAAAAACTCAATAACAAAGCATCTTATTAGATATTTAAAAAATTCATTTTATTTATGTTTAACCAAAATACAAAAATCAACAATTATTGCTTGTTGCAAAGTACATGAAATAAAAACCAATAAATCAAAGAAAGTGTAGAAGATATTAACAGTCAACTTCACATAGTTCGCATTCATAATAACGCTTCTTGCTGTTATTATTACAATTGCCACATATCCACCATTGACAAGTAAAACACTGAATCCAAGCAGGCCCAAAGAAATTTTTCCAGTTGCATTTGCATATTTTGCAAGTATTTTGCTGTTGTTGGTTTACGGGTTCATTTTTTACAGATGACACAAAAAATCTGCATTAGAGTTTTCTGTTTCTTTCACTCTATTGAGGTCAATTTTTCTTTTTCGATTTTGTGTGTTAATTTAACCAGTTTCAAAAATTTTCCTCTTATCTACTGTCTTTTCTGGAGTTTTAGTTAATATAGTACTTTTACCCTGCTGTCTTCTTTTTTTAGAATCTTTTCTTGGGGGTGCTTTAGGGTACGGATGAATGGTTTCTGGACTAACTATTTTGACTGATGATTCTGAAGAATCAGCTTGTTTATTTTTTTTATATGATTGTTGATTATCTGGTTGTTTATTTTCTGGTTGCTCGACAGGAAGAGGTCTGTCACTAACACTAGATGATATGAAATCACTTTCCCCAAATATTTGTCTATTAAGTGGATAGATCCCACATTTAGAAAATCCACTGCAAGCATATTTTATTGTGAATGACATATTATATGTTCTGCATGCTAGCTGAGGTAAATTATATATGTTAATAATTCTCCCTGGATTGGAGGCCAACCATTCATTCTGAGCCAATCTAAAATAAGATTTAAAAGAACCAAACACCGAAACATCCAAAAGCTGCAATCTATGACTGCAGTGTAATGGAAATGTTAATAAAATCAAAAAGTTTTCTTTTGCAAATTTTATTGTTTCAAATGAAATGTGGCTTTCGTGGTTGTCCATTAATAACAGCACTGGATGATCCACAGATGGCTTAGCATGGGAAACAAAGTGCTTCATTGCAACTTAAGAGTTCTCACTTGTCATCCAACCATTTTTGTTACACAGCCCTAAGCTTCCTGTTGGGGCTCCACTTATCATAAAATCCTTGTAGTTTACTCTCGGAAATATAAAGACAGGTGGAACTGTATTACCCATAGCATTCACAAAAGCTAACATTGTCACCAATGAACCTCTTTCTGCTGGAACAGCTTGTGATACCCTTTTAGTTCCACGAGTTGAAATAATCTTTGGAGGATTGGTTACTGTTAATAATCTTGTCTCATCTGCATTAAAAATACATTCTGGTTTGAATTTATATTTTAATTGAACTTCTGACAAGTTATCAAAAAACATTGATACCGTATGTTCATTAAATGCAGTTGCACGAGCAAGACAAACTTTTTCTGGCTTACGTAGTGATAATTTTGGATGTCGTATCAAAAAACTTTCCAACCATTGCTTTCCAGCCATTTTATTTTGGTGCCATGACTCTGGAATACTTTTAAAATTTAATGCAATTCCATACTTGTAGGCTAACTGCCTAGTTTGTAATTTAGTTAAACTATAGCACATATTTGAAGATGTATGCAAATAATCTGCAATAGCACTTTCCTCGGACGCATGAAATATTTTTCTATTTCCAATGTTTACAGTGTGTTTATAGTCTGGCAGCTTTTGATATCTTGCCATTTTAACAGCTCTACCTAATGCAGATTTTGATAAACTATATGTTTCAGCTGCATCTCGTATGGAAATACCCTTAAGAACACTTTTGACTGCATCTTCAACATCTAAAGAGTTTTTACATATAAATTTTGTGTTTGGTTTCATCTAAAATAAAATTTGAAACTTCACAAAAAACCAAATATATGCAAAATGCAAATATTTAAATACAAACATTAAATATATAATTAAAATACACACAGATATGCACACACATATATATGTATGTATATGTATGATACATATACATGTTCAGAGTAAAGAGAGAACTAAATCTCTATTAAAATTATTTCTTTAGTATTCTTTAAAGTTGTGTCGATCAATAGTTTATTAAATGAAATTAATTTTAAATATTTAATTAGATATGTTGATGTATGATATTTATAATATGTATAAATATGTATAAATGTTTAATTAGATATGTTGTTGATAACAGAGTATTAAAAAGATGGCGAATATTACATACATTATATATATATATATATATATATATATATATATATATATATATATATATATATATATATATATATATATATATATATATATATATACACATACTTATAATTCCTGTTTGGTAGTTATTTATTGTATTTATATACATTTATGTATATCTATCATTTATAATATTAATTTGTAGCTAAAGCATTGGTCACACTTGTTTAGAACCACATTCTAACATCAAATTAAAACGTATTTAAAAATAATATTATGTGTGACCATAACTAAGTTTTTGAAATATGTTTTTCTGCTTTTTTCACATCAGGCCGTTTGGAAATGTCCCATTCAATAATCAATACTTTGTCCCATTCAATAGGCTTCCCACTATATCCACAAATGACAGGACAGGCTAAAAACAGTAATACCTAACCGCAAATGCTTTACAAATTTAAAAAGTAGAGACATTTGGGTGTTTAAAAATGGAGTTTCATTTTTCATAACTTTAGTAATCGCTGCAAAATCAGACACAGAGAATTGTTTTTAAAAATTACTTTTTGTTCTTCAAAACACAATAACATCCAATGCCATTATGTTTAGACTATAATAGAAATAAAGATTTGGTCTGTTGAATGATTGTGTCAAACACTTCTTACCACAGTAGTTTGGATAGCCAACCGTAGATGCTTCTGAGCAAATTTGATTTTGTCCCATTCAATAATTGTCCCATTCATTAAGGTTCTCCCCTAACCAATCACAGATTGGCGGTAAATATAAAAAAATATAAATCATAAATATAAAGTTCGAAATGTACGAAGTAAATAAAAATATAGTTTCGCACAACTCCGAGACATTAATAAAATAAATATCAATTACAACAATATAATAACGTGAACGTAAAAATAATCTGAGAAATATGCCTCTATATTATTCCAATTAAAAATAAAAATACAATAAATAAAAATAAATCTGCTGATTTTTCGGAGGAGAGTTTTGATGTTTCACTATAAATTTATTTACTACATTTCAAAATAATGTTAGTGTGTAAATAAGATAAAAATGAAATTTGTGTAAGATTGATAAAAAGAATTACTTATTTGTAGTTATAGGAAGCTCGCAGAAGACTGAAGTCAGTCTTGTCATCAAGTACCTATTTCAGAGACGTGTAATGCACATAAAAAATGAGCTGCATACGTGGTATATATGTATGTGTTATATATATACCTTGTTATTAATATTTTTTTTTATCGATTTGTATTAAAAGTTAAGCTACATTTATTTACTTCTTTATTCAAATTTAAAAAAATTCCTTACAGTTGTTTAATTTGATTATTTTAGTTTTTAGCCTTTTTTTTAGATAATAGTGATTCGTTTCTGGAAACTAATTTGTTAAATAAATAGGAACTACGATATGTAATAGAGAATTTTGAGAGTTTTGTTGTTTCAAAAGGTATTTTAAAGTTGCCTGTTGCTCTTGTATTGTATTTATTTATATTGTTTTTAAAAAAGTGTGTTGTAGAATGTTCTGGAACCAGACTTTATATTTAAACATGAAAAGTATATTTTAAAATATTTATTTGAAATATATTTAGTGCGTTCATTTGTTCCAGTAAGGGTTGAGCACAAGTAAATTTGTTTTTGTTGTATACTAGTCTTGAAGCGTGTTTTTGACGTAAGTAAAGTGGTTCTAATTTAGATTTGTGGGTACTGCTCCATGCTATGTTGGCATACATGAGATAGCTATGTATTAATGAAAAGTAGATGAGTTTTAGACTTTTTTGTGACAAAAATGGTCTTGCCTTGTAAAGTAAACCTATGTTCTTTGATATTTTTGTGTTTATGTAGTTTATGTGGGGTTTCCAAGAGATGTGTTCATCAGTTAGAACTCCTAAAAACTTTGTATTCAGAGCTCTTTTGATGGTTATATTTTCTATATTAATTGTTGGTAGGTTCAGGGGTATTTTTTTAATTTGTTGATAAGAGTGAAATAGTATATACTTAGTTTTTTCTATATTGAGTTTATTTGATTTAAACCATATATTAACTTTTTTTAGTTCAGCATTTGTTTTTTCATAGAGGTCTTCGATTGACTTTGACGAGTAAAATAAGTTTGTATCGTCGGCAAACATTATAGTTTTAAAGATACTAGAGGCGTTTGGAAGATTGTTTATATAAATAAGAAACAAAAGAGGAGCAAGAATGAAACCTTGGGGTACAGCACATTTTTGGGTACCAGTTTAAAGCTTGATATTTTATGCCATGGTTTTTCATTTTTGTTAGTAAATCTCATGGTTGACGATGTCAAATGCCTTTGACAAATCAATAAAGATTTAGGGGTATAAAACTGTAATAAAATTAAAATGAGTCTTATAATAACTTTAGCACTTGTAAAGTACTGTTTTCTTACATACAGTTACTTTATATTGCATGTATTTAGAAATATACAATTGCTAAAAGTATGTAGTCTCTAACACTTATTTATATTTTTAGAGCTCCTGGATACCAAATACTAGGATTAAGTATATATGTGTGTGTATATATATATATATATATATATATATATATATATATATATATATATATATATATATATATATATATATATATATATATATATATATATATATATAAAGAGTAAGAGAGAGATCGACCAATGTTGCATAAGCAGTTTACATAAGCATAAACTATGTTTTATTATTATATAAATTTTTATTATATTTTAGGAATTAAAAAGAACAAACAATACAAGCATTTTTTAAAAACACATTAAAATGCTCACATGAAATTTAAGTTAATTTGAATTCATATTAAACTAAAAGTTAATCAAGTTAAAATGTTACTTAGTTTTTTTACATACGCTAAATCTAAAATACAACTATTTTTTATATATACTATTTTTTAGAAGACTATATTTGTCGTCATATTAGTTGTCCCAATATTTCAACCCTATAATAGGATTGAAATAGTGGAACAACTATTATGACGACAATTATACTCTTGTAAAAAATACTTAAATATGGTTGGATTTTACTAATGTAGATGCCAAATTAAGATTCTAAAGTAGACTTTTTTCAGTTTTCATTGTCTAAAAGGTGGCCTTTTTTAGTATTAATTTTTTTTAATGTAATTTTACATTTAATGATAACAGTGAAAGATGTTCATTTCTAAATTTACTTGATTCAAATTTATTATTTTGATTAAATTTTTTTCTCTAGATTAATTTATGAAATACCTCACGAAACCGATTTGATCATTAAAAGCACAGTATCATGTTCTTACGTGGCAGATTTTACAAATTTTTAATGTTTAAAAACTTTAAGATTTAAATCATGTTTAAAAACTTTATGATAGTATGAAGTAGGTGTACTGTACATACAATTGAAATAAATTTTGATATATGCTATTAATCTACAGATTGATTATATTGATGAATTTCAAAAATTCAATTGATAATTAAATTAAAAGTTAAATCAGTATGATACAATTTTTTAAATTATGTTACACTGAGAGATAAATAAATGAAATTAATCTATGACTTTTTTTTTGTTGTTGTTGAAAGTATAATTAATAGTTATTATATAAACTTGTTTCCCTCCCATGGGACACAAAGCTCCACAATCTTGCAAACCTGGCCTTAGAGCCAATGGACAGATTCAAACATGTTTACTCTAAATTTAGAGATTTTAATAGTGTATATTATAACATATTAAAATTATACTCTCAAATATTTTTAGCTCTTTAATTAAACTATTAATATTATACAAATGATGGGTTTACCTTATCTGCATGTTTTTTTTCATGCCCTTTTAAACTACCTTAAATACAGAAAAAGTTGAATTAACATAATTTACTTTTGATCCTTTTTTTTTTTTTTTTTTTTTAAATTATACATGGGGTATTGATTTTGTAGTTATAAGGCTTTCAACTAATGTGACACTTTTTTTGACCTTTTTTGATTCCTCCCTCCACCATAAGAGATTTTGTGATATTTTTTATCAACCCCTTCCCCCTTCTTTCCCTCTTATGTGACGTGACATTTGTAAATAAAATAAATCTGAGTTCGCAATTTTTGCTAAAAGTTTACTAATTCCGTTGTGATAAGAATTTAAATTGATATTTAGTTCAACTTCAATTCTTATCACAACGGAATTACATTACACAAAAAAGGAGTTATTCTTTAAAAGAACCTTAGAGTTATTCTTTAAAAGAACCTTAAAAAACGTTAGATGTCATATAATTAGCGTGCAATGGGGAACGGCGGTGCAAAACTAGTTGTTTCGCTGCGTATATATTTTATGGACACCCATAAGAAGAAGTTGTATTAGGAGCGGATTTAGTATAGTACCCCTTAGAAAATGCCTTGGAGAACCAGTAGGAAAATGTACATACATTAACTGAGAGTTTTAATAGCGTTTAGTCGTGGTAATAGTGAGTCTGATATCATGACTAAAATATTTTATTTTTAAAAACTAGTACCTCAGTAAGGAATTTAAGATCTGAACAAACCCCGAAAGTTGAGGCCGTTGTAGTTACTTATATTTTGTCAAATGTAGTTACTTATTTTTTAAGTGCTACGAAATAAAAAATTTAAATGTTCAAAATAACAAAGTTTTCAATTAAGTAACATTTCAAAGTTCTTTCCCAAGGGTTGTCAATCTTTCACCAGTTATAAAGCGATCATCGCTTTATAACTGGTGAAAGATTGATAATCCTAAAATTAAAGGCACTTGATTCATTTAAGAATCAATAAAAAACAATTAATAAGTTTACGACTATTAGGGAACTATTCATCAAATCAAGAAAATGGACTATATACTGATCAACTTTAAAATATTTGAAAATTAGGCCAAGATGAATCTAAATATTTAATAAACAGGGGTGGGTAAAGGTAAAAAGAGCAACAATATCTGTTAGAATGATATTATATACGGATATAATAAACAGTGCTGGAGTAAGTGGGGCTATAGACCCGGCACATAAAATTGACCACTAAAAAAAATAGCCCTGGGTAACTAAGGTCATGACCTGCTACTGCTATATAGTGTGAATAATAATAGTAGCTATTATTATTACATATCGATTATAGTACAACAAGTATGAAATGCAACCAACAAAAAAAAAATTTATTTAGTAATTTTTATATATTTTGTAGTATTTTGCTTCTCTGTTTTTAATTTCATTTTTTGTCTAATATTTTAATCTCTTACAAATATATTTTTACATTATTTAGACTTTCTTTTTTAATAATTTATAGTTGCAATATATTGTTTTTTCTTTTTTCTCAAAGTTGTTTAAGCTTTCTGTATATAGGGTAAGTTTTTGATGGTGTGATTTAAGAATACTTTTTAAGTCCTTTGTTGGAGAAGGTTCGTGTTCGTATTATCCAAACCCAGCATCCCATTTTTTCAAAAATGGAATAGCACGATCTTCCAACATGTGTAACTTTGATAGCACTTAATCTGACCAATTAGCACAATAAAACTCTTTTAAATCTGCAATATATTTTTCTAAAGATAAATATACAATAATAGTAAAAAGCATATATCTTTTATCTGTATCATTTATTTTACATATTTCTCAAACATACTACAAAGTTTATCAACCAATAAATATTTAGGAATATCTAATCTAAAAACAAGACATTTAAAATAATATACTTTCAAGAATATTGTTCTAACTCAATTCAATTCTAATTCAAATAAATTTATTTTCTATCCAAAATTATCAAATTGCGTATTCGTCTATTAAATTGTCAATATGTCTGGAATCACACGCAAATTACCCTACCTATCTCAATCTGTTATTTCTTTACTGCTACAAAAAGTTCACATTATTATCTTCTAACTTTTAGTAAACTTCAATTATTTATCCTAAATCATCATTCAGTTAAGTACAGCCGTAAATCTATCACAAACCAATGCATAAAATCATGGAATAATTTTCACTTCAAATCATTAAACTCTATTACTAAAACCCGTCTTTATGCCTTTTTTTTGGAGAGATACTGTTTGTAAAATGTTAAGCTCATTGTGCGTTATTATTATTTCTTTTGGTATTATTATATGTAATATAAATATTATTATAACATTATTTTATTATTATTCATATCATTATTACTTATTGTTATTGTTTAATATTTAATTTAAATATTTATAAAAATTATTATTGTTATTGTTATTATTATTATATGGATTATGTTTATTAACATAAATATTATCAACATTGCTATTATTGTTACTGTCCTCGTTATAATTATTTTAAAATTAGTGCTATTATTATACAATTTATTTTTACTTTAGATTAGTACTAGTACAATTTCTAAATATCCATGAAGTGTAATAACCTTTTTTCAGGATATATATTGTTATTGTTATTATATATATATATATATATATATATATATATATATATATATATATATATATATATATATATATATATATATATACACACACATATATATATATATATATATATACTTGCTTGCATGTGTATGTTGCATACACACACACACAAATATGATATATGTGTGTATGTTTTCTATTTAGCAATTGCAAGTTTCCAAATACATGCAATGTAAAGTAAGTAAAAAAAAAACTTACTTTTCAATTAGCTGATTTAATATTAATAAATAATTTTATTTTTTTACATATTTTTTATCTTTATTTTTATAACATGATCGTTAAAAATGCACCAGAACGAAGTTATAAGAAAAAAATCTAAACATTAATAAACAAGTCGCTCTTCTACAGCAAAATAGCTTTCACAGAAATACAACTATGCGCATTTTAATTTGTTTTTAAAATTATTTTATTTGTCTAATATAAAAAATATGATGCTTGTTTATTGATTCATAAAAAAGTTTATAATAATGAACAGCACACTAAAAAATGCAAATAAATGGTTGTCATCTAAAATTTACTCTGTAGAACCGCAGCCGTTTAAAAAAAGCTCTAAATTTTTTACTAAACACTAGCGCATGCGTACCTCAACATAACGCTTTTTCCTAATATCTAAACGACAGTATAAGAGAAGTGAAATAAAAATAAAGTTCGTAATTTTAAATTTTCAAAGGTTTTTGATGTTCTATGTAAGTTATGTATAATCCGCTTTTTACATTTATTTTGGCTAAGATGTTGGTTTTGTTTCTGATAATTTTATATAGATTTAAAAAAATACTTCTCCCTATCAAACTTTTTTTTACAAAAATTTAAAAACCGATTATGACCTTTTTTTTTGAGAACTCGGAATTCGAAAACCGGTTGTTTAAAAAGTCGGTTTTTGTATAAATTCCACTTAAGTCCACTTACCTGTTTTGAAAATATTATTACGAGAAAATAAGCTTGTCTGTACACTACACTACCTTATACACACGTGCGTCGAATTTTGAGCTTTTTGAATAACCTAGACGAAATACTGTTGCTTAACTTTCAGCAATTTTAATTTAATTAATGCTTCGGTATAAACGAGTGAAGTTAATTGTCTTAGCCAGCAATTATTTTTAAAGTGACGATTTCTTTTCTATAAAAGATCATTTTTAGTAATGACGATTGAAGTAACGTTTCAATTTTGGCATTTTTGTGCGCGCGTTTAATAAAAAAAAGCCGAATCCCAACAATTAAAATGATTTTCAAAAGTTTTAAAGCTTAATATTATGAAGAATTTGTCTTTAAATTAAATACATTTTTTAAACGTTAGTCATATATTCGTTAGTAAACAACGAGTTTGGTTTTAGTTGTATTCTTTTGTTTTATAAAAACAAAAATAAAAAAGATTATTAACTGCAACAAAAACAACAACAAAAAAAAAACATTGGTAAATTTTTTCAATATTATTAAATATTGTCAACTATATATTAAATATCAAATATTATTAAATATTATCAAATATTATTAAATATTATTCTCTCATACATCTTTATGAATAAAAATGTCTTTATTATAAAAAGTTTTTGTTATTTTTTTATCAATAAAATAGTTACTAAGTTTTGTGTGTTTTTACAAAGTAATTTGAATTAATATTATACATGTAATAATTATATACCGTGTATTTAAATAAACCATACCAATATTTTATTATGCATAATAGACAGCTCTTAATAAATAAAAAAGTTTCCATTAAAATTAAATTTTGTTTTTTAACAAAGGTTGCTATAGATACATAATATAATAATTAAAAAGTTTTCAAGTAGTTACTTATATAATAATAGCAAATTTTCATAAAAGTAGTTAAAATAAACAACAACGAAAAAAGAACAAATTCATTTTAAAAAATAAAAATAGTTATGTTCGCTGCAACAAGCTGTCTGTAAGCGGAGAATTTAGAAGTATTTAAAAAAATTTTGACTATCCTCTTTATTAATTTACAGCAAGTTTAGCTATTAAAATTTTTTATTTGTCTGATTTCTTTTTTACTATTTACTATGTTATATAACACTACAAAATACTTAATTTTAAACGTTTTAACAGATATCAATATAAAATATCCTTTCACGTAGTAAATTATTTGAGCATATTAGATTATAAACGTGATTTAATTTTCTGAATGATTTGGCAACTTCGGTACATTCGAGCAAACAGCTGTTTTTTAAACGTTATCTATCGTAAACGAAATATTACTGTTAAAAACAAATAATTTTTTAGAGTTTTTGTATCTATTTCTTTTATTTGTGTAAATATAAAAGTTTATCAAACATTTATAAATACTTTTACGTTTGTTAAAATATTTAAAATATATGTCAAATAGATGAACATTAAAAACATGGCTGGTAAACATCCCCGATGCTTCAAATGTTCATTAAGTCTGACGTCACTTAATGAACATTAAGAACTAAAATGCTTACATAATTTAGATTAAGGATTAAAAAAATTAAGGTCCTTACTTTTCACCGGGGCAGAAAAAAGATGAATATTTAGAACACACAAAAAAGTATGGCCGGATTTACATCAGATAAAATACCTTTTATCGATTTGGAAGAACTACCTGATAACGATAATGTAGAAGAAGTGAAACAAAATGAAACTTCTCTTGCAAACAATAAAATTGACCACAAACAATTTAATGAAAGCAATATTGGTGAGAGTATTTTATATCTTGTTGATACGACTTTTGTTTTTATTGTTATTTAGTTATTATATATATATAAAATAATAAAAATATTTATTAGAAAAATATACATAGCTTTATTACAAGCTATGTATATTTTTTGCATTGAACACATGATTGTTGCAAGTTCGGGTTGGAATTTTTCTCTAAGTGGTACCGAGTTATTTCGTTAAGGACGTCATTCAGAATTTAAATACTAACCAGAAGTAGAAGTTTATTGGATCCCATCCGCGGAAATTTGTATTCAGCATAAGGCGCTATAATACTCTAAAAATCTCTGCGCACGAGAGCACGAGAGCCAACATTCTCCTACTTCTTACCATTAGTTAAACTTAGTGTGACGTCCTTTATGGATGACCCCTTGGCTATATATAAATATTATTTAAAACGTGAATAGTTAATGTATATCGAGATCCAAATAAATGCGATTAGATTCAAACCTAGTGAATAAGCTGGTATTAAGTCTTTATGATTTACTTCTATCCATGCTTGCGGATACGGTATCATACAGTATGCATGTACTGTATGAGCTGTGAAAAATGCTATATTTTGTTAAAACAGGTAATATTTGTTTCATTTAATCTGCATATTGAAGCTGATGAAATCATTTCGTATTTAGGTCTCTACATCCCAGTAAGCATAGGACGTTATTAAAACGTTTAAAAAACTTATTAAAACTTATTTTAACGTTTTTTAAACGTTTTAAAAACGGTCTGTGCTAACTGGGATAGATGTGTTGGTTAGATGTTATACACACTCGTCGCATTTAAAGAATAACAGTCACAACTTCCAACATTTTTAATTCGAACTTTGTACAACAAAGTAATTAACAAAACGAAAACTATAGGATTGCTGTTAATATATTTACGACTATACAATTATGCTATGTTTTAGCCATTACTATATTTTTCAGAATTCAATCAAAAACTTTGCTTTTCCTATTTATTGCTTCAAATTTACTTTCAGTGCTAAAAATTACTTAGTTCCACTTTCCCGAAGACCACTTAAATCTCTTCTTACACTACCTTACTCTAGTAAGCCAATCTTTAGCCGCCATCATAATATATTCAACAGCATCGTAAAATTTTTTGATTAATATAAGTAATTATTATAAATTATTTAAAATTATTTAAATTAATATAAAATTAATAAAAAATAAAAATTAATATAATATAAATTAAATGATATTGTTTGTATTTGAAGCAACACAATTTTCACTGTTTTGGATTGTTGTTTTTGGTTCCTGCATGCTGTTGGACACATTCTATTGTTTTGAATAATTATAGAAAATTTCTTACGCAATTATATATTTTAAAGATAACCACTTTTACGACGTTGAACGTCCTTCACTTCCGCTAACTAGGATTTATAGGGTTTAGGTAAACTGGGATATAAAGGAATAGGCGCGATGGAGCGTACATACATTCACTAACCTAAATAGAAATAGGCGCGGTGAGTGTACATCAGGGTGGGTCATACTTTTCGAATTTTGGATATAGGAGCGCGCGCATAGTTACACTACTTATAAGTTTTCCCATAGAACCAGAAAAGTTATTTTTCCTTAGTTTTAGCAGTTTTTCTGTCAAGCTAAATCAAAGGATGTTGAAGAGGTAGTTCATTTGTATGAAAAGCACAAATTATTTAAATTAGTTTTTACCCAATAACTCAATGTAATGGATTACACCTCCTTAGCAATATGCTTAATGCAATAGATAACACCTCCTTAGCAATATGCTCAATGTAATGGGTAAAACCACCTTTCAACCAGTGTTTAAATTAGTCGAGTCCGCACCAATGGCAACTAAAGAATCTCCATCGTCGTGATTCACAGTCCATTTGTAAAGGTTATTAGCTAATTGCTCATCTTCTGCTTCTACTCTTTCTTCGGAATTGCAAGTTAAATGAAATAGATATTTACCTCCAGGTTCAGAACAAACTGAACAATGTCGAGTATCGTTTATCTGCTAAAAAGAAACTGAAAAAGTATTTATATATTATTGATATATTAGCATTATTTATATAGTATTGATATATTAGCATTATTTATATAGTATTGATATATTAGCATCTACCTATATCCTCAATATTTGTTCCAGTTGTTTTAGAGTTTCATTCTTTCTTATCCAAACATCTTGTCAATTTATTTGTCTCTGGTTCATCAACTAATCCTATTTGTAAAGTACTTTTATTACCAACTTTATTTCTTTTGTAGGAAAGATAGCTCGTGTATAGGTATTTTCACTACCTTTTGACATATACAAATCACGCTTTAAGGAGACAACCATCGCATTCACTTCTATTCACAAGATGTGCCTGTGATTGTGCCTGGGAAGGGCTTATGGTCTAAAGGGAAGAGGAGAGCAATTATGCATTTCACCAACCCCTCTTCCCATTTTTTTAATTTTTTTTTAAACATTAAGATTAGGAGAACTTTTTTGAGTAGCCAAATTGTGCCAATTACACATACAGTTGCACATATTCACATTATATCTTAACTAAATATGACGAAACAACATATAAATATAAAAATAATAATGCAGTATAATTTTTTTCTATAAATCTTTATTATTTTGTTTAATAATTTTTTCAAACTCAGATTCTGAAGTTTTATATATGGCGGATCAAGGGTACATAAAACATGGTTTGATGGAACCCAAAACAAGGGCTGGACTGGCGAGAGGGGTTGGAGTTTTTTTTTTTAGTTGATTTCCCCCCCTCCCATCCTCGGGCCCCTACCATGTCTAAAGGTCCCCTGCTATGCCTGGGCCCCTCTTAAAATCAAGGTACAAAAATAATTTTTATTTTCCTATACCTTTTAAGAAAAAACTATGTGATTATGGGTTAAACGTAAAAAAAAAATTTTTTTTTTATATATAAGACAGCCCTGCATCTATGTATTTCCCTAGACCCCTAAATGCCAGTCTGACCCTGCCCAACACATATCCCATCAAATCATGTTTGATGTATCATCATGGGACCATGTGAATGCATAAAATTGAAATTTATAATCTCCTTCTCTTTCATCTTTTTTGGCTGTAATTCCAATCCACCATTATTCTACTACTTAAAATTAAGTAGTAGATTAATGTAGGTAAAACTCCATCCTCAATGCCACAATATATTCATCAATAATGTTTTCGGAAAACCTGATAAAAATGGTAAGCATCGCTCGTCAGGGATAAATCCTGGTTATCTTTGTCATCGCCTAAAAAGGACCTCACTGCAGAAAAGCCAATCACCCACACCCTTCTTAAATTTAAGCAACACCAATAACTTTTAGAAAAAAATGTGGATATAGAGACAAATATGCAAATTATAAAAGTTGTTCGTACGTGCACAAAATACAAATATAAAAACAATCCTTGCTTAAAAATTTACGCGCAGGCCACTACAGGCGGCCTTCAAATTATTTTGCCTTCAAAAATTCTTCTAAAGGCGGTCACCAATGACTATTGCCTCTCTATTGGCGTTGGTATCCAAAACATTTTGCGTCAAAAAAAAAACAACCTAGCTGCAGCTAAAAAATTTGAGGCGGTGACTACGGGAGGCCGCCGCCAATGGTTTCTGCCTCTTTAAAATTTTTGGCAGATTTTAATTTGCCGCCGGAAGTCAAAACCAACTTATCAGCTGTTTAGATAGATATCTGTTGAGATATCGCTCACTCATTCATATGTTTATGCTTATGTCAAACTTACTTGTATTTTATACTATTGTATAATAATATTGTAATATATATTTTGTATTTGTATAAATATATATGTATACATACATATATACATACACATATAAATATATATATATATATATATATATATATATATATATATATATATATATATATATATATATATATATATATATATATATATATATATATATATATATATATCTGTAATGTATATATGTGTGTTTTCATATCTAAAATTTAAAAATATATTTCACCAAAACAGACGAAAATGTATCAAACTCAACGTTTTCTGTGGAAGAAGCCATTGAAGCAGTTGGTTTCGGAAAATTTCAACTAAAAATTTTAGCAATGGTTGGATTTGCTTGGGTATGCATTTAAAATTCTTTTTCAAATTTGTTTAAAAACTTTTTTTTTTAGCATGCTTAAAAAAGGGAATTCTAAAGAATTTTAAAATTGTCTTATAAAAATCTTTAAAAAGTGACTCGTGAAAAAAGTATATTTATTTCTGAGAATCCAAATTTGGGAAATGTGAAAAACACTTTATCATAAGAAATTAATTAAATGTTAATTCTGATTTTATACAGGAAAGCAAATAATTACGAAGAATTTGATCTTGGAAATGGTCTTGGAATACTACGTCTTTTTTATGTACAAAATTCAATGTAATTCTGCTATGATACTTTATACCTGTACACTTGTGCTATTAAAAGTAACTTCTTTCGTATAGCTACTTAAAAGAAGTTAAAATAAAATACTGGAAAAAACTGAATTTCTTAATAAAATTACAATAAAGTTAAATTTATTGTAATTTTATTTCAATTTTTGATCGTTTTATATTAAAACTGATCAAAAATCGTCTGACGTAATTTGTAGACGACCTCTAATTTCAAATATATAGTATAAAATAATTTTCAAATCCGTATTGTTGATATCTGTTTTTGAATTTTGGTATTGTTAATGTGATTTATTCGAATTCTTAAATTTTAATTTGAAATTACTTTGTTAGCGTTTAATGTCCGAACAAAAAAGCTTAAGACTTTTTTGCGTCAGATTTTTCTAATGTTTATAGAAACTTTTCTTTCTTCTAAAAAACTTTCAGTAAAAAAAATTTTTTACTACCACTAATACAAGATCTAAACAACACCATTTTAGAGTCTTTAAATTTATTTCGCTCGGTAGCGTTAATTAGAATTTAGTTGAAATTTTCAGAAAAAGTGCCTTAATCACCTTAAATCCGATTCTGATCTATTCTAGTACATAATAACAAAATACATTTGTTTAAAACAATATTTCCATCGAATCTCATGGATCCCGATAAAGAAAGATCTTATAAATAAAAAAATTACCAATAGACCAATCAGAGCATATTACAATATGAAACTACGATTTTTATTTCACCTAAAAAAACGGATTTGCTTTAAATCTTATTCTAATCTGGATTAGCAATCGTAAAAAAGGATTTTTAAGATTTTTTAAAAGAGCAAATGAATCTCGGGTCTAGATTTTTTAGCCCGAAGCGTTTTTTTTTTTACATCATAAAATTTTGCGCAAACACGAAATTTACCCAAAATTGTATTGCGTTAAACAAAATCGTAATATATATATATATATATATATATATATATATATATATATATATATATATATATATATATATATATATATATATATATATATATATATATATAACTATTTCTCATTCATAAATAACTTCTTCAGAAATTTGTATTTTTAATAGTTTAATTTCTGTAGTTATACAGGGTCCAGATCATTGATTGGATTTATTTCTCGGTCAGCAAAGTATCATACTTATGCGATAGTATTTTAAAATCTTTATTTGTTTTTATATTTTATTTTATTTATTTCGTCATTAAAAAAAAAGAATACAATGCCGTGTTTTATAAGTTAAATCTACATGACCGGGGCTTAAAGAAGACAAAGTTTGCCTTATCACTACGCCCCGACGTCACCTTACGTCACCAACCGACTACCCAAAGTGTTAACAGTTGATATGACTAAAACCAAGTGAAACTGAGTTTGCTTAAAATGAACCGAAGATTTATGACAAAGCTATAATTGTATATAATTTGTACTATAATTTTAAAAGAGTCTTTGTTATTCTTTAATTTTAAAATTTATAAAATAAAGTCGCCAACTAAAGCTATAATATAATTAAATGATGAAAAATAATAAATAAACTTTGTTCACACTATAATGATGGGACTGTCCATGAGTTTGCAAAACAAATAATAAACTTTGATTCATTTTTACTTGACATCACTTATAATTAAAGTTTACAAATAGAGGTTCACTGATAACCCAATATACAATATTGGGTTATATAGAATAAAATATTTCAAGTCACATATTTTTGTAATGGAATATATAAGTATATTTATTTCGTTTTCATCACTATTAAATTCTTCGTTTGTAATTAGACAAAATGTTGCATGTAGTGGAACCTTGTTAAAGCTTAAAAAAAAGCTAGAACTAAAAAGAAAGCTTAAGGATTTCATTATATATTCTTTTATTTTTGTACTATTTTTTTTAGTTTCTCTAACGAATTTCAACTAAAACTACGTAAAAAAATTTGTATATAGTACTATGTAGTCATTCTAATAAAAGACTTGTTAAAGATTTTGTTGTGAATATAATAATATTAGATATTATTATATTCACAACAATATAATAATATCTAATATTATTATATTCACTACAAAGTCTTTTAAAGTCTTTTATATATAGGTAATAGTTTTCTCTCTATAAGAGAGAAAACTTTTACCTATATGTGAGCAAGCCACGAATTAAATGAGAAACTTAAAAAATCTCTGATCTACTAATTTTAAATTTTTCTGTACATACAAAAAAAAATAATGCGTTGCGTAAAATAATAATGAGGGGAAACGCGATTTACCTTCCATTATTGTACATCTTTGCCGCCATAATAATATTTTCCAAATTTGCATCTGTTGTTGAACAACAAATATAAATAGTACCTTATTAAATTTCATTGTCCAAAAAGATCTTTTATTATAACCTACAAGCTTACATTTGATAAGCTTCATTTTTTATTTATATATTACGAATTCTCATTTAATGATTACATGTTGTTTTCCTGAGTTAAGTGTAATTTGAAAGACTCTTAAGACTAATTTGAGTCTTTACATGTAGAAATTTCGTTGATACATTTTTAGTAAATATATTTACTATAAATTCATTTACAACGGTATGATATTTACCAAGACTGTTGTACACTTGGTTTAAAAGTGGACGTGGAATTCCTTTCGCAATACCTATGATATGACAATAGCAACATGGCTGCTACTTCTGTATCTTCTTGATCTACTTGGCTGAGAAATTATCGTAATAAATTTTTATGTCTTTAAAAAAAAGAAATCTTTGAATCATTAAAAATCTTAGAATTCAGTTTATTAGACGCTATTAAAAAGACTTTAGTGAATACACTGTGTACACTATATAGAGGATGTTCAAATTTGACTTTTTATTTTTTAAATAAACCACATAGTTTTTTCGAAACAAGCAGATATTTCAATTGAATGTTAAAGTATACACATGGCAGTTAATAATGGTAAAGAATGATAAAAATATAAGTGACTTCCTCTTACAACTCTACAGGCCTCGAATCTTTCAGTAAAATTTTCTAACACATGTTAGCATAATTGTGGTTCAATTCAAGTAATTTGATTGATTATCTTTTCTTTCAAATGTTGAATGGTTTGAGGGTTAATTGCGTAAATGTAAGAAAATTCCATAGAACAAAATTGAATGGAGTTAGATTATATGATTTTGATTGTCAATTAACAGTTGCTCTACGAGAAATTATTTGATCACCTAATTTCTTATTCACTAACAGAAACAACCAATCAAAAGATTGGCTGTTTCTGTTCTGAATCCACAAATTTCAAAATTTGCTTAATCACTAAAGATTATTTTGTTGAAAAAGTCATAATTTTTTTTCTTTTGCTGCAAGAACCCAATTAACAAATGCATGACGAAATCCATAGTTTGCAATAATTGTTGTCAACTATATTTTATAAATCTTTAAGTCAAGATTCTCATGCAAAATATTGAATATAGTGTTATTTTTTTATGCATAACTGATATGAACGTTGACGAATTGAGATGATTTGTTCTTAAATCAGTGCCGTCCCTTTAAAATCTTTTCGGGTAGGACCGGTTTGTTCTTTAATAACACTATATCAATTTACACTAGATTTGTCTTTATCAATATATTTGTTGCTCTTATTTACCAATGTGTTCATTGTTCTTCTTTTACTTTGTTAAGTATGTTTCTTTTATTTTTTATTGTCAATAAATTGATTATTTTTAGGGCGAATTTCTAGTAAGAAAAATCATAAAAAATTTATTGCAAAATTTTTTAAAAAATTAGTTCTTTAAAGCTAAACTCTATGCTTTTGTAAAAATGCTAAAAATATTTTACAATCGAGAGATTGAATTGAAGCAATTTTGTTTTAATTTTGTTTTAATTTTTTGCAATTTTTTACAATCAAGTTTCTTGTAATTGAGGGGCCCATTTGCAAAACGCATTAAATCCTAGTAAACTCATTTTGAAAAAACAACTAAAAACTAATTTACTCTTAGTTGCGCATTAACAGAAATTGATATATTCTTTGTCCATTTTTAAGATCAAAAACTTTTTGTTTGGTCTAATATTTAAATAGATGATAGATTTCTGTATATAGAATGTGGAAATAAAATTAACTCAAAATTTATATTTTTGCAACTTTTTACAGATGGGCTTCTCAATTATATTCTATTAAGCAATATTAGTATAATATGAAAAAAATCAGTTTTTAATTGAATGCAAATTAATTCATTCTACTGATGTAATTACTTAAAAATAAATTAAATTCAAAAACTCAATCGTTATTTAGTCCTTAAACTGCCGCACGAATAAAAGGCCTGTATTTTAGCTAGCTGTGCGAAAATCCTTTAAAATGGTTTTTTGAAAAATTTTCTCTCCCGCCATTTTTTATTTGTCTATGATGCAACGAAATAAACACTTATTAGTTTTAACCATCTATAGTTTTTTATTTGACCTATATTTAAAGTCTCAATTACTTATTAGTTTTAATAATGTACTAAAACAAAACAAAAATTTATCAAAAAGGAAAACAATTAATACTTAAGTAATAACTCAATAACTAAGTTTCATTTTATGCAACTTCTACAATAATAATCAAAAGGCACTACTTGTGCATAAAAACTTTAAACAAACGCACATCATTTTTGGCTATTCGTCGAATACTGTTTATTCAAAATTGATCAAAGTTGTATAAAACAGAGATAGTATTTTGAAAAAAACATTCATAAACATTCTAAATGGGTTAGATTAACAGCAAACTCGAGGGAAAGGGGTTAGGAAAAAATAAGCAACAAAAAAATGGGGATTCTGTTAAAAGTGAAGGTAAAAAAGTTTTAATAACTATGAATTAGTAAAATGTAAAAAAAAGTCTGACATTGGCACTAATAAAAAAAATCATAACCCAACAGCGCACCACATATTTTTCCGTTTCCTTTCTCGCCAATGAAGTTTTAAAAACAAATTGTTTAATTGAATCTTTAATCACTGCTGAGCTGCTTTAAGCTATAATATATTAATTAAAACTAAAGCTACTTAATTAAAAATACAAATAAACATATTATTAGGTAAAAAGTTTTTCTAATTTCGAAATAAATACACCACTATATATTTCGACATGCAAACGTCACTATATATTTGTATTTATTTTTTGCATTATTATATTCTATAAACAGAGTGCAGATTCGTTAGAAATGGCGTTATTAGCTATTCTTGCTCCTGCTATTAGGTGTGAATGGAATTTAACTCACTGGCATGAGGCGTTTCTTACTACTGTAAGTAATCGTTTTTTTAGACTTAAGTTATGCTTTTAATAAAAAGCGGCACACCAGTTACTTGTATACATTGTATCGTAATTTAGATAGTGTTTGTTGGGATGTTTGTAGCCACTTATTTTTGGGGTTTTGTAAGTGACAATTTTGGGAGAAGGAAGGTAAGCATAATATAAATGTTTTTGTTTATTCTTAACCTTATTTTCTTGAACTTTTTCTTATTAAACCTTTTCAGAATTTTTCTAAAAATCAAATTTGAGAGGAAGCTGTCTATTAAGCTTTCTTTTCCTCGTTCACATTTTTGAAAACTTTTTTGTTTTACCACAGAAATGTTGTGAAAGTTTTTTTGTTTTTTTTAATTTACAGAAAAGAACACTGAAATCCGCACATAACTCTATTTAGTGGGTTAAACATTATTTAAATACATACGTGCTCACTTGTTTGTGAGCACGTATGTATTTCAATAGAACAAACAGGATGTGAAAGAGTAGCGGGGTTAAAGACATAGTCCGCTATTTTTAGCATATTATTAATATCTAATGAATAAGTCCTGGTTTTATATCTTAGGCAATTATACTCGCTAGTTTAGGAATCTTTTCATTTGGAATGTCCAGTTCGTTTTCTGTTAGCTACGTCATGATGATTACATTTAGAGGACTGGTTGGTACTTCAATGGGAGGCGTCGTGCAGGGGTATGATTTTTTTTTCTGTTATATAATTACTTTACTCAACAAAAAATTTTATCAAACGCGAAAAAAAAGTGCATTATGTTTTAAGATCAATATAATTAATGTCATATTTAGGATAAATATAATTTCTAAAAATATGACTAGCGTTATTTTCAAAAGCTAACACGTGTTATGCGATTGAGTATCAATGAAAGTAAAGCACTGCGTAAGCATCGGCGTTAGCGCACCGTCGGTAAAAATGCGTAAAAATGCGTAAATTTACGTAAAATGCGTAAATTTGCGCAAATTTGTGTAAAATGCGTAAACTTGAGTAAAATGCGTCAATACCGCGGTAATTTTGCGTAAAAGTACATAATACACAAATTTACCGCATTTATCATTTTTTACTGCATTTATCACTTTTTACCGTTTTTATCGCTTTTTACCGTTTTTATCGCTTTTTACCGCTTTTTATCACAATTTACCGATTTTTTTGTTGGTTACCGAAAAACTAAACAACGTTTTTTTAAATTGCTTTTTGTATTTCTTTTAGTAAATTTTACATTTACAGTTTAAACAAACAAGTTATTAATAAAAAATTAATCATCAGATGTTTCATCATCTGTCTATAAGAAAATATTTGCAAGATCAGATGCTCTGTACTTTTTTTTCTCATTCCCCTTCCAATTCGACTTCATCATATTACTTAATTTAGCTTTTTTGCTTCTACTTTGTTTTTGCTGGAGTGTAATTGGAATAAACAAAGAGACACTTTGAGTTTAGTCTTCACCTTGAGTTCCTTCATACCCTTCTTGTTGAGCAAGAGTCCTTTGACTCTCTTGAGTTGGGCATCCAATACCGGTATACCGAAAACCGGTATTGTTATTCTTCGTATCGGACAGAATTTGTTCGATGAGACTTCGGTGCGACTTCGTGACACGGAGATTTTTAGAGAATTATAAACGCGAAAACATCACTTAACAAAACTTTGATTATAAATATGGATTTAAAAAAAAGACTTTCTTAGATGTAGAAAGCCTTTTTTAATATTCAGTTACGAAAGTATTTGATAATTACATTTATATTTTGAAGTATTAAACTCTTTTAATAATAAGTTAAATTATCTAAGCGAGAAAATATCACTGAAGAGAACTTAGATCATCGAAATAAAAAAAAGCCTTTCTTAGATAAAAAGTTTTTTTTAATATTTAGTTACCTGTTTGTATTAATTTCTTTTTAATTATATTATTAAATATTTTTGGAGTGAAAATTATTTTTTAAATTTGTTTTTTGTTGTTATCAGTGTCATGTAGAAAATAAAAGTACTGGAACGGCAATTTGATTTCCTACATGATACTGATAGCAACATCTCTATATAATAGAGATGTAGTTATGTTTTCGTATTCATATAATATAGAGATGTTATGCTTTTTTCATATAACATAATTATATTAAGACTCTGAGTGGAATCCATACACATATAAGGACATCTTACCAAATAAATTTATTGAAACGTTATCCAGTTGAAGTTTCAATTTTACCATCAACTGCTGGTGTTTCCACTACACCTGATTTGCAATTCGCTAGACCCAGAAATAAAATTTCGACTTATTTTACGAAAAGCGAAGACGAAAATACACTGCCAAATGTTTTAGCTAAAATGACGGCCACCGATTGCTTGCCTTTCAGAGTTTTTATAACATCTAATGAGATAAAAAAAATCACAGATAGCTCTAGGTTTCGACGTGCCAAAATATTCCGAATCCATTTGCCGAATAGTTATGAAATATGCTACTAAAATTCAAACTCAATAATAAAAGAATTATCTGAACTTCAACAACAAGGAAACCGATAAAGTCTTACATTTGTCGAGTGGACTTCTGTAAAAAATAGACGTTATTTGAACAATAATGTTCATTTTTAAAACAGATTATAGAACTTGGGTTTAGCACGAATTAATTTCCCAGCAGAAATGTGTTTTAAGTTAATTGACAACCTACTGAAAGAAAACAAATTAAAAATTGATCGCGATATCGTATGCATTATCACTGAAGGTGCTTCGGTTATGAAGAAAGTGGAACAAATAATGTCCATTGACCAAAAACTTTGTCAAACCCATGGAATCCAATTGACTGTGGTTGACTCTTGTATAAAACAACAGTCGTGGACTCAACAGATAATTATTTTGAATCTGATGAAGATAGCACTGGTGAGATTTAAGATGAATATAATGAAGACCACTTAAATGCATTAAGGATTTTTAAAAGCTCACCAAATTCAAATGAACTTGCAAATAATTTGGCCCCATTGCTAAGCAAAGCTAGAAAAGTTGTAATGCTGTTTAGACAATCACCGACAAAAAATGAAATCCTTCAAGTTTATGTAAAAACTGAACATGGTAAAGAACTGTCAATAATATTAGACAATAAGACCAGATGGAACAACTTACTTTTTATACTAGAGCGTTTTTATAAATAAATTCCATTCAAAAAGCCCTGATTGACTTAAATTCAGCTATTAACTTTACGAAATTTGAATTAGAATTGATATTATCAACAGCTTCTATGTTGCTAGAAGTGAAATTGGCTGTAGAGGCTTTATGTCGTTGAGATGCTAATCTTCTATCATCTGATACTGCCTTGGCATTTATGCTGCAAAACTTGGGCGAAGGACCATTAATTTACAATATGAAGGCCTCCTTAATTAAAAGAATAAAAGAAAGACGCACAAATTTATCTAATCTCATACTATATCTTCATAAAGGAGATCAAATCCAAAATAATTTTGGTTTAAATATCATATTTGATCGGTTAACTAAAATTGCTTTGGTAAATTTAATTGTGCATTTTAGCCAGCGGCTCTCATCCGTCCAAGCTGAAACTATAGCATTGCCATCCGAAACAGGTGATGACGAAGATACAATATGTGCGAAGACAAATCTTTGAAATTGACATTACAGGAGCAGCTGGACATGGTCATAAATAATGAGATGAAAATGAAAACAGAACCAAAAACAAATCAAAATATTACCAAATTTACTAAAATGATACGAAAAGAAATTTCTATATTTAAGGAAGGCGGTACACGTGGTACCAACTTGAAGTTGGTATGCGATTATATTTTAACTATTCCCCCAACGAGCGTAGAAGCTGAACGGGCTTTCTTTTCATCGAGAATGTTATGTACTAAAATTCAATCACCTTTAAAGGACGAAACTTTAAAAAAGTTAGGTTTTTTGCGGGCTTGTTTTGATAATAAATTATTTTTTTTATTTTTTTGTTTTTTTTTTGTTTTCAAAGGAAATAATTTTATATACTATTTTAACTTAAATAATAAAGTTTTGCAACCGTTTGTTTGTTGCTTTTGAGTTTCAATTAATATTTTTTTGAGTATTTGTAAATACTGGTATTAATAACGGTATACCAGTTTTCACTAAATCTAATACCGGTATTTAATTTTTGGTCCGGTATTGGAAGCCCTACTCTTGAGTATCTAACTGTAGTTGTTGTTGCTCTTTAGGTTCAGGACCAGTTTGAGTATCTGATAGAGTTGGAGAAGCCTTTTCAGGTGCACCTTTTTTTATAGTTTCAGTTTGACTTCGTGATTTTCCCTGTTGGTGAGTCTTCTTAGTTGGTGGTGTGACATGTGGTAATTCATATGGCTCTTCTTCGCAAGTTTTTTCCCAATCGCTGAGGTTAGAAGGAACCCTTGCATAATTTTGACTCACAAAAACTCACATGCTAGTGTTTTCTGGTTTTACATTATGCCTAAAATCAGTAACTGTCCTACCTCCTACTGAAAACTTTCTTTCTGATAAAGCAGAAGTCACAGGTATAACCAAGTAACTTCTAGCCAGATCAGCTAGCAAAGGTAACTCACTTTTGTTTTGCTTTGACCATTCCAAAGAATTCACATCCCGTTCAGGTAAGGCCTCCTGTCTTTCAAAAACTCAAGGTTTACTGGATCCATAGTTTCGTCAAGATCTGATGTTTCTAGCAAAGTATGATCATCAACCAATGACTCGTAAAACTGGAATGTGGTTGGGTGATTTTCACCCAATTCCTTGATGGCGGTTTCCCTCCCTTCCTCGCTGTTTGCAATAATTTCAAGTGTATATCCTCTATAATATGGGTGCAGAAGTGAACCTACATTATAGTATTTGACTCAAATTATTAGATAAACCTTGCCTTTATTAGATAAACCTTGCTCAAATTCTTCCATAAAGTTGTGTTGGCATTCTGCAACTTGATGGTCACGCTCTTTAACGTCATTTACGGTTCTTTTGCTAAGCAAGTAGAGATTTAATATGTTTTTTTGAACTTTATGCATAGTCACCTGTTTTTTAGAAGACCAGGAATCAGAGCATCGTTTATCGAGCATTCTGCCAGAAACGGTAAATACTATTAAACTCTAACTCATCCGGAATCAAACTTTGAAGATCTGCTTTGTTTAGAGTTTCGAGAGCAACCAGTAAACCAGTCTTCAATCTGAGGATTGACTTGAGCATCATAAAGTTAGAATTCCAGCTTTTTACTATTGGTTGAATGATCTTGACTGGTTCTATATTTGCTTCCACGCACGTTTTCTTTATCGTCCTGCCAGTCCAATGAACTTTGGCGGATCCTTTGAGCAAGTCCTTTACATTTCTTAATTATAGCATTAATTCCTTCTGATTTTTCTACTGCTTTTTTTAAGCAAGTGTTGAGCAGATGATCGGCACAGGTTGGATGATCACTTATCTCTTTGCTTTCCGTGATTGCTTTTTTCATGTTGGCTGCAGCATCAGTAACATTCACTTTGTAAAGGACTTTACTCTGAAGACCAGGAAATTGAAAAATGATGTGGTCTATTCCTTGTGCAAGCAAAACCCCTGTGTGTCCCCCAATAAAGTTTTTGCAATCCAAAGATAAGTTTTTGAATTCAAAGCCTTTGGTAACATAATCCAATGTAAGGAAAACGAAGAAATCAACATTTCTTGCTATTCATTTATCTGTAATGAAAGCTGCCATTTCGCAATGTGGGATGTCTCTCTCAATTTGCATTTTTACATCACGTCTTAGATTACGATAAATCATTGGCTGCTTGTATTTGGATAATTCAGACAGACAAAGATAATTCAGCAGCATTTTGAAGCCAGCAGTTTTAATAACGTGAAACGGGAGGTTAGAGAGAACTGGTGCATGTTGATATCTTCGTATTGTCCATGATGGAAGAAATAATTAATGATTCAATATCACTTGTATTACATACTTTATTATATAAAAACTACATGCCTTGTGGCTAACATAAAACATTAAGAATATCGGCACATAAATACGGTGCCGATAAAACGTGTAAACAAAAATGGTGTCAATAAACTTAACACACCAACTTGACAACATATCACTCTAAGTTCCGAATAAAAATTCCTTAAATTTTTGTATTAAGTTCTTCTTCGCTGGTTTAGTAAAAATATCAGCATAGTTATTGTTTGATGGTATATATTCTAATAGTATTCGGTCTTGCTGATAAAATTCTCGTACGAAATGGTAACGAATTTTTGTGTTTCGATTTCATGTGCTTTATAGGGTTTTTAACCAAAGCGATGGCTCCTTGGTTATCATTTCTAAGATTCACTGGTTCGAAATTTATTTGTAATAGTTCTTTTAGCAATTTAGATAGATAACTCATTTCCTGGCAAGCTGCAGATATTGCCATGTATTCAGCTTCACATGTAGACAGTGCAATACTAGCTTGTTTCCTTGATTTCCAACTAATAACAGGTCCATTTTTACTCAAAGAAAAACAATAACCTGATATACTATGTCTATCTTCAAAGGATGACGCCCAGTCAGCATCACAGTATGCATAAAGCTTCAATTCATCATCTTTCCGGAAGGTTAAGCAATAGTCTAAAGTATATTTAATATATCGAAAAACATGATTTATCATAGTCCAATCAGCACTATTTGGTTTTGATAAGTGCTGGGATAAAATGGTAACAACATAGCTTAAATCTGGTCTAGTACATGTCATTGCATAAAGAAGACTTCCAACCATTTGTCGATAGAGTTTTATATCTGAGTCACTAGATTCAGTTGATTCTTGATCTTGATATGATTAGGAACTTGCTCGCATGGGGTTGACCTTGGTTTGCAATCGAAGAAACCAAATTTATGTAAAACATTTTGCAAGTAACCTGATTGGTTCATAGTTACACAATTGTTAGTCGAGTTGAATTGGATACCAAGAAATTATGTCAATGGTCCTAAATCTTTCATTTTAAATCGCCTACTTAATTTCTTCTTCACTTCGAATAATAATTGGTTTGAGTTGGCAGCAATAATTATATCATCAACCCATACTAGAATCATTGCTATATCATTATTGTCTCTTTTGATAAAAACACAAGCATCAGCATTTGATTGGAAAAATCGAATTTCTTTAAGAAAGTCACTTAAAACATTTTGCCAATTTCTACCACTTTGTTTCAAGCCATAAAGTGATTTATTTAATTTCCATACTAATTGCTTGTTGTTCTCTGTTTGTTCGTAACCAGGAGGCTGGCTGACATAAATTTCATTTTCAATAGGTGCATGGAGATAAGCACTTTTAACGTCCATTTGATGTAAAATAAGGTCATATTGGATAGAGATTTGCATTAAAATTCTCACTGATTCCATTCTTGCTGTCGGTGAAAAAGTTTCCAAATAGTCAATTCCTTGGATTTGTTTATAGCCTTTTGCAACGTATCTTGCTTTGTACATTACTCCATTACTGTTACTTTTAATCATGTAAACCCATCTCCCCCCAACTAATTTTTTATTAGTAGGGAACTCTGTCAAAACAAAAGTGTCATTAGTTATTAGTGATTGCATCTCTTCTTCCATGGCGCTTTTCCATTTTTCAGAATCATCAGTATTGATAGCATTATTGTATGATGTAGGTATATTCATTAAATAGCAATAATCTATATAGTTAATTTCATCTTCATTACCGTTATCAACTATGTAATCTTCCAAATATTTTGGGGACTGTCTTTGTGTTGAAGGATAACGCGAAAGATTAATTTCTTGTGACTTATTCTCTTCATTATTAGGAGTGGATGGTTTAAGTGTAGGCTCTGTATTGATTGGCTCCTCGATTATAAAACCATCTGTATTTTTAGTGTCAATTTGACTAATAAATTCGTATTTTTCTGTAAATTTTACAAGTCTTTGTACTGAATTCGACTCTGGATAGTAAACTAAATATGATGGACTGTCTTTATCATAACCAACAAAATAACCTTTATTGCTTCGAGGTTGTAACTTCTTGGTATTATGCACATAAGGATAACACACTGATCCAAATAAATGTAACCTTGCAATGTTTGGTTTTAAACCAGTTACTAGTCCATATGGTGTACATTTAATTCGTTGTACATAACATCGATTCCTTATATATGTTGCAGAGCTAACAGCATATGTCCATAAATGTTTGGGAAGTTTCGATTCAATAATCATGGCTCTTGCCATGTCAAATAGTGAACGCCAATTTCTTTCAGCGGTTCCATTTTGGTGTGGAGAATAAGGTGATGTAAATTCATGCTTAATGGTATGCTTTAAAAGTAGTTCTTTGAATTCTTTTGATAAATATTCACCACCATTATCACTTCGAATACATTTTACACTTCCAGATGGAGAAATGTCATTGTAAAACCTAAAAGTTTTAACCTTTCCATATGGAGCAATATCTGCTAGAAACTTCTCAGCAGCTTTTACAGCATCACTCTTTTGTTGAAGAAAATATGTAAACAAACAACTCGAGTAATCATCAACAAAATTTATAACGTATTTAAATCCGTCTAAAGCTACCGGTTCTAAAGGTCCTGCTAAGTCGGTGTGTACTAGTTGGAATGGGTAAGTTGCCCTAGAGTCAGGTTGTCTGTTGTAAGTGTTTATATTTTTAGACAAGATACATGTTTCACGATTGAATTTAGTAGTATTGTTAATTTTCATTCCTTGTGCTACACATTCTAATTTCCTAATGTCATTGCTGTTACAGTGACCCAATATTTTGTGCCACATTTCCAAACTTTCAGCACGTGTTTCATTTAATGAGCTTTTGTAGAGATAGTATAGTCGACCATATTGATGGATAGGAAACACTGTTCCTTCTTTAGAAATTAGTTCTGCACTATATTTATTAAAATTAACTCTGGCACCTTTAGCAGCAGCTGCTTGTACAGAAAAAATGCATTGTGGATAAGTTGGAATATATAAAGTGTTTTCTAGAGTTACAGTTACAAGTTCATTATTGTTTGTACGCAAAAGTGTTTCAACTGTAGCTCTCTTTTCAGCTGTGTTATTTGATTTTGTACCATCAGCTAGTTCTATATAGTGTTCCTCAGGGTTAAAAGACTCATCAATATATGTAAAATGATCGTCATTATTTACTATGTGGGTTGTTGCACCACAGTCTACAAGAAATGTTTTGTTTTAGTATCCTTAAATTGTTCTTCATTTATTTTAAATGCATAGGTACGCTTTTGCTCATTTTTAACAGTTTTAGCTTTGTCTTTGCTTTGTTTTCTGCAGGATTTATCATTGTGAGTATTTGATTTGCAATAATTACACCACATCTTGGTTTTAGTTTTTGTTTGACATTCAGTTGATTTGTGACCTAACATTCCACAAGTATAGCAAGTCAAAACTTTCTTTATATTACCCCCACTAGTTTTGAATTTCATTATCTTGTTGTCTGAATGTTCATTTTGATTTGTACGTGTGCTTTCTGTCTCTTCAAAATTTCGTAGAGCTTGTTTAAATTTTTGAAAGTTATCACTAGTTTCTGATTGAGTTACGATAGCGACAAAAGCCCTATATTCATCAGGTAATCCTTTTAGTACCATAGCAATAAGTAAAGCATCACATACATTTTCACCAGCGGTATTTAACGTCGTAGCTGATTTTTCTGCTCTAATAATGTAATCTGTTATAGACTCGTTGATAAGTTTCTTCAAACTTGTTAATTGATTATATAAAGTTATAATTCGAGGTTTACTTGTACCAGCGTAGTGATCTTTTAGAATTTTAAAAGCTTCTCTACCTTTATCGCGGGCGTCTCTTATTACTAAAGCTATGGATCTTTCATCCAAAAATTGAATAAGTTCAGCAAACGCCACTTCATTTTCGTCCTCGTCAATTTCGTTACTTCCAATTAAAATATCTTTCAAGTTTTTTAGCTTCATATATCCTAAGAATTTTGTTTCCCAAATTTCAAAATGTCTTGCATCTCCATCGAAAATGAGGTTTTGCCATTGGTTGCTGGGCCCATAACCTGTTGATATCTTCGTATTGTCCATGATGGAGGAAATAATTAATGATTCAATATCACTTGTATTATATACTTTATTATATAAAAACTACATGCCTTGTGGCTAACATAAAGCATTAAGAATATCGGCACATAAATACGGTGCCGATAAAACGTGTAAACAAAAATGGTGTCAATAAACTTAACAGTGCAAGGGTTAGGATGGTATCAAATTCCAATTGTTGTGCAGTTTGTGAAAGCCACTTTATGGGTTCAGTAAAGTCGCCCATTTTTGTTTGGTGACTTGATGATGTACCATGTGGGAGGCTATCAAGCCTTTTATTTTTATTAATAGGACCAAAATATCCTCTTATGGTACTGGACTTATCAGCCTCTGCTTGAGCCTTTCTCTTTTCTTGAAGTTTCTTCTCTTTATTTTCGTTATCGACTTTTTGCATCTGGTAAAAAGATAGCGGGTTGCAGGATCTGAAAGAAAATAGTGGAATTATATATGTTTTAAAGGATGCAAACTACAATGTTTCAGTAGTAGATAGTTCATAAAAAGTAAATACATAAACCACAAGACACAGTGTCTTTTGAGTAGTTCAAAGATACTCTTACAATAGCTTGTTGTATAATGACTTTCTGTTTTTTGTTTTTTAGAACAAATATAATAAAACAAAAAACAAATTCTCAGTAAAACTAAGTACGAGTTTTAGTTTTAGTTTGTTTAACAGTAGTAAAGAAAAAGTATTTGTTTGCTTGTGCAGAAATCTAAAATATAAAATAATTAGCAATTGCTATATAATTTATGTACCTTTTAGTTCTAAACTACCCGATGCTTGTGCTAGAAAGTTAGCAACACAACTGTATGTTGTGTTATTGAAAATATAAAATTTGTCAAAACTGTAGTAGAAACCACTGCCACTAACCATGCAGTTATGTTATTAATCTTCTAGCACACTGCATTGGGTAACTAAGAACTAAAAGGTACATAATTATACATAAATATTAATTTAATCGTAAATTGCACTTAAAAAGTATATCGAATATTTTGAACTTTAATACTTAAATTAATAATTTCTTTAATTGTCTGATTTTTTTAAATCATATCATTTCTTCAAACTTTTTAAAAATTTATTTCATTGTCTTGTTTTTCTTTCAAAACTCTGTTTACTTATTTTCTTTCATATTACTGTAAAGTCTTACAAGATGTACATCGTTCACCGCTAAAAGCTTTGATCGCCGCCATCTTGGAAGGCCAATTTTGGTTTCAATTTTTCCAAAAAAACAATAGAATACGCTTATATTTTGAGATCAGTGGTTTAAAATATATTAAATTATAGTAAGAGTAAAACACTTACTTTAAGTGAGCTTTAACTCCACTGGTGCAAATCCTGATATTTTGCCAGAGCCAGAGATGTTATCTTCTTCTCTGTCAAGTTTGGTAAAATAATTCCAAAGAGACATCGTTTTTTCAAGATGGTTTGATTTGGTAGTGGTTTTGGTACACTAATCAGATCACTGAAGTAAGAACATTGAGACTGTTAGTCTTTCTTGACTTTAATCAAGCTTATATAGAGGCTAGTTTAATTTTAGGAGGTTATTAATTATTTAACAACTATCTGACTTAATAAAAACAAAGTAATTTTTTACACCATTTTACCAAATAATTACCGATTTTACTAACTTTTATCACATATTACCGGAATTACCGATTTTTACCGCTTTTACATAGTTTTACCATTTTTACGCAACTTTACCGTTTTTACGCATTTTTATCGATTTTACGTATTTTTACGCAGTTTTACCGTCTTCTGTAATAAGAAAGCGTAAAAATGCGTATTACGCGTTTTACCGCATTTTACCGAAATTTTTTTACTGCCGGTGCGGTAACGCCGATGCTTAGCACTGTAGCTCGTACAAAGTTTAAAAAGGAAAGGTTTTGTTAGCAAAGACCTTATTGCCTCATTTTTCATTAGATCATTACAAAAAGTTTAATAAATATAAATAATATTACTCTTTTCTTCTTAGTAATAAATTACTAAGAAAGTAAAGTAATAATTTATACGATGGAATACATTTAAAAGACACAATTTTAAGCAAATAGCTTATATTCTTCTAAAATTTAAAAAAAGATTTTTTTTTAATCTCAAAACATGTACTTGAAAAAGAAAAATAAAGAAATTATTATAAAAAATGTATTAAAAAGTAAGACTTAAAAATTCTTTTTTAATTTAAGCAATCAATTTCAAAGAATTTGCAAAGAATTTCAAAAAATGAAAGCAATAAGTTTAGTTTTGTCGACCATTGTTGTTTTATTTTGTTGACTGTTGTTAAACTTTGTTGACCGTTTGTAAGCTGAACTTTTTTTTCTTTCTATTAGCAATAAATATTCGTCAACTAATGGAGTTTGTGTCCTCTAAATTTGGTCTCAAAAATAATAAAATTTTAGAAAATATTTAAATAAGGACTATGTGGCAGAATGTTATTCTAAAATCTAAAACTCAATTTTTTCTGTAACACAAAAAATGGACATACGGCCTCCTAGTTCTCGGTTGACGTCTAGTTATTATAACTTTTTAACTTAAGCAGGTTTATTTATATTTTTTACTTTAGCAGTTATAATATTTATATACAGTTATATATTTACGAAAAAAGTTTTTTTTAACTACTATAAAAAGAATTTTTTTAAATAGTTTTTAAGAAATAAAAAAATAATAATTTTAATTAATAATAATAAGAATTTTGTTATTATTATAATTGAACCTGTCATTTCGAAAATGGACACAAGTCATAGACTTTTGACAGTTTATAAATTTACATTAAAATTTTTTGTATGATTTATCTTTTTTTTTTAAATAAATAAAACTTGCATAAGTTTATGTGTTCTTTATTTATCAACTCCAATGTTTAGTTTATTTTGCACCGTAGAGATTTTTTTAATAAAAATCATTTTTTTGTTAAACTTGAAAAGTTTTAAGAAATGAACTTTTCGAAATGTTCAATAAATAAGAATTTTTGTTTTTCGCTTGTGTGAATATAAAATACTGATGCTTACTAAACACCCCTCCCCACCCATAATGTTTTATTGACTTTTTTTAATCTAAGTTTTTAGAACGAAAAATGAAAACAAAAAGTTTAATTTAGTTGACCATTGTTGTTATTATTTCAACCTAAACAAATTTATTTATATCTTTTACTTTAGCAGTCATAGTATATTTATATATAAAAAATTTTTTTTTTGAATTACAATAAAAAATATTTTAAAATATTAAAAAAATAATAATTTTAGCTAATAACAGTTATTAAGAATCTTTTTATTATTATGATTAATAAAAATTTTGTTTTTAGGCTGGTTAACCACCCCACACCCTTCTATCTAAATTTTAAAAACAAGAAATCTACCAAACCACATTAGTTTTTGAAAAAGTTTTATATTTTAAATTTAGAACAACATTACTGGTCGAATTTCTACCTCGAAAAACAAGAGGTCTTACTGTCAACTTAAGTTCGGTGAGATATATTTTTGGTTGCAATTTTTAATATTTCAAATATAAGTATGCAGTTGCGATTTTTAAAACAAGGTTGGGGTTGGTTGCAGTCAACAGTGTTTAACCCCTTGTTTTTCAAATAAATAAAAACGGTAAACCAAAGAAAACTTTGGATAAAATGTTCTGATCAAAATTTTTCGGTTAGAAAGCCAACAAAAGTGGCACATCGATATCCCGTCTATGTTATAGTTACCCTAAGTTGGTTATCAATGCCGGGCTGTCAAACAATCTTAATGTTGTAGAATGTTTATTGCAGCGGCGGATGCAGGACTTTAAAGTTAGGAAACTTAAGGCTGAGGGAAAAAATTGTGTAGTCCTGTAGATAGTTTCCAGTCATTTTGACGTAACACATTCCATTTATATATATATGTATATATATATATATATACATATATATATATATATATATATATATATATATATATATATATATATATATATATATATATATATATATATATATATATATATATATATATATATATATATATATATATATATATAATGTATATACATATATGTATACACTACTATGAAAAATATTCCAAGTATCTTATTTTAGCATCAATATAATATTTTATACATACAATGTATTTATGTATAAGTTATAGTTTAGCCTAATAATTTTTGGTTATTTATTCTGAATAGATGTTTTGGTCTTTTGGAACTTCTGTCGAAATTTTATTAGCAATGTTTATTATGCCAAGATACGGATGGAGAGTTCTTTTATTCATTTCTGCATGGCCATGTTTAATATTTGTTCTTCTGACATTAATAGTAAAGGTAATTATTTACTTGTGTTTTATGAACTTTGTATTCTCATATTTATAATAAAAAATTGACTTTTTTGTTTAGTATCCTCCTGAAAGTGCACGGTTTCTTATGGCGAAAGGACGACCGGACGAAGCATTAAAGATACTTAGCAAAGCTGCTGCTAACAATAAAAAAAAATTGCCAGAAGGAACGTTAAAAGAGCCCGAGCAAATTAAAGTAACCGTAACGTTTTTTTCAATTTTTTTTCTTGTTTAGAGAAAAAGAGGAGATTTCGATTCTGCAAAAAAAAAAAAAAAAGGTTGTAAAAATGGTGTTTTGTAATAAATTTTGCATATCTTTAGAGTTGCCGGCATGGAAGCATTTTAGCCATGTTTAGAAAAGGTTACTGGAAGTTGACTATTTTGCTTTGGATTATTTGGTAATGCATAGTTAACTATTTATTTTATAGTATTATACTTTTGTCTCTTAATTAACCCAGTGGCAGACTATATTTTTGATCAGAATGTAAAAGCATAGCTTTTGTCTATCACAAATAACGCAGACTCTGTGTTATTTGTGATACACAATACCTGTGTCTGTGAGTCTGCGTTATAAAAATAAGTACGAAAAAACCATTATACAATGGGGTTTGATGATTAATTGTAAAGAACACATGACAATTTGATACCTTTTTAAAATTCAGGGTTTTGAAAAAATTCAGAATTTTTATTATATAGCTTCTTGTTTAGGTTTTCTTCTCACTTCAATATATATGGATTAGCGTTATTAACAACAGCACTATTTTCTGGAAATAATAAATGTTATGGTAAATTAATTTATGTAAATGTGTTATTGTAATACTTTAATCTATGCTAGAGTATTAAACTCAAAAGCCTGTGTCTAATATTATGGTTTTTTAAAGATGTTTTTATGTCTAGTTTTTTTTTATTTCATTAAATCAATAACTTTTGTTCACTATTATCAAATTAGCAAAGGGGCTGTTCATTAATTACCTCAACAATTTTTTGGCAATTATTAACTCCCTCTCCCATTGATAACAACTTGTCCAACTTCCAGACACCCTTCCTATAAAATTACGTCAACATTTGATAATCTCATCACACCCTCGCCCTTAAAAATCGAATCTTTGTAAGATTTATTTTTATTTTATTTTTTTTTTTCCTTTATATATTTTCCGTTTTCTTAAATTAATTTTTTTCAAATAATTGTTAAATAATCAATTATTTAAAACGATGCTATTTTTATATTTTGTGTTTTGCAATGTAATCTACATAATTGATTTGCTGGAATTAGATATGCAAACTAAAGAAAATCTTTCATTAAGCTTAAAATAAAAAGCTTAAAAAAAAAGCCTAAGCTAAAATAAAAAATTACTTTTTTTCATTAATTATTAACCATTAACTTTTATTAATGTACAGTAACATTAGTTTTTTTTTTTATTCATTATTAATTTAGTTCAAATCTAATGAACTTAAATCATCTTTTTTTAATTCTCTTTTTTCCTTTTCAATCCTTTTTTGTGGCAACTTATAACCTATTTTTAATTTTTAAACTATTAATAACTTAATATTAGTCAATTGACTGACTAACTGAATGACCTGAATATTATTACCAGAAAATTATGCATATGATCTGTTTACAAATTTATAATGTAAAAATTTACTACGGTTTATAATATATATAAAGTAATATACAAGTCAAAATTACAAAAACAAAGATGTTGACATAAAATTTGTTTTCGTTGTTAAATTATTTTAATTTGAGATTGTTATTTAACAATCTTAAACTAACATAAGTATCAAAAAAAACAAAAAAAACATCAATAATAAAAAATTAAACAACAAACCAAATGAAACAACAAACAAAAATATCAACAACAACAAATAAGTTATCAAAACTCTTTAAGTTAGTATTTTACTTGTTAGTGGTGCTTGTTTTTCTTTGATTGTTCTGATTACTGTAAGTATTTTAAAATTTAAATATTGTTGAAAGGTTCTGTCAGTATGTAATCTATTAATAATTGGTAGAAAAAATATTGAAATAAATAAAACAGTACGCAATATCAAAGTACTTTTTAAAGTTATATATATTTTAACGATATTTATGCTTTCCACGTTTCTTGTTAGCTTTTTGAAATTTTCACTTATTTATCTATTAAACATTTCGTAAAGATCTCGTGTGTGGTTATTTAGCTCTGTATGTGTCGGGTCTTTTTAATGCACAACTCGAGTTTTAAAAAGTAGGAGTATAAAACATTAGACCCCCTTCCCCCAATTTTGTTGACGTAACTAATGGACAACTCCAAACTAGATTTTAAAGTTGCCTTGAATATTTTGTTTTAATCCATTGAAATAAATATTCATATTACTGTAAAAAATTTGTATTTTTATTAATAAGGAAGTTGTATTTTTAGTAAGTGAACTAAGAGTTATATGTATCAATAATATAATGCTTACAACATTAGCATAAGTATATATTTCACATGCAAGTTGTACAGCAAAAACTTTTTGTTTTACTGTTAGTCAAATAGTAGAGTTTTTGGAGGAATCCACATAGTTAAATCAATATCTGGATGGAAGAAATGGATCGTCTCTTTAACATCAAACCTAATTATTAAAAATTTATTAAACAAATTACTTTATGCATCGGAATATCTACTAAAGATCATACATTAGAATATCTACTAAACATCATACATCAGAATATCTACTAAACATCATACATCAGAAAATAGCACTAGTTAAATTTTACTACGGGTAGATTTCCAAAGTAAAGAGATTCAGAAAATTATTTTGTACTTCATCCAAATCACCCTCGTGTAATTCTATTTATTTTTATTGGCTTTTTATAGAAAATTAACCGGGAAATGATGTTTTTTTGATTCAAACAAAATTCATTTTAGATTTTTTAAAAGGATTCGTCAAGATACTTGCGTAAACATGTTTTTGTTTTTGCTTAAAATAATCTGTTGAATTTATCCTAGCTAAAGAATGAGACTTATAATAAGTGATTTCTTTTCACGGTACTCTGTGAATGAGATCATTAGGTCTTCTTGGAGCTCCCTAATATAAAAAAAAAAGTAAAAATAATTAAAAAAGTATGTATATCTTATACAACATAAAAAAAATGGAGCACACAAGTAATTTAATTCCGCAAATTTATACAATATATATATTATATATTGTATAAAATATAAAAATATAAAATGTATATTATAATGTGAAAAAAGCTTAGGGCTGATTAAAACTTCTTTTTAAAAAAAGACTTTATACTAAATCTTTTATACTTATTAGGAGGTGACAATCCAAATCAGTTAAAAGACGGATGCAAAGCACTAACTAGCGAAGATTATCTTCATTTTTTTTACGTACTTGCAGCAGATTTTCCAGGTAAAATGTTATAACCGCACATTTACATAAATTGTCAAAATATTAATGCAAGTTTTTAAATGTAAATGTATCAACAAATAAATATTTCTAGAGGTAAGCGAATAAAGAGGTGAGGAATAATTAAGAGCAGAGGAAGCTAAATACTTTTAATTAATAATTATTTTTAGTAAGTATGCTATAACTGGACCCACTAGGATACCGAAGACATTTAAAAAAAAACTTTAGTTAAAATTTTTTAACTAATTTAAAACTTTTTAAGACTTACTGAATATAACTAACTGAAAGGTCTATAACTTTTTTTTTTTTTTTAAACATCTTCGCTTCCAACAAGGCTGCAGGCAACCACTAATTAAAGTTAAAGTTACTGGAAGAGAAAAGATGAAGATTGTAGAGCAAGATAACGATTGACAGACGACATAAAGGATTGCAAATTATATGAATCAGGAAAGCAAGATGAAGGAAGCAAATTTCAAAGAACTAATGTTTGAGGAAAAAAACTAGACAAATAAGAGTTTTTGGAGCACTTAGAAATAGTCACAGAAAAAGGATGAGACCTAATTGAATGACGAGTAACACGAGAATGAATTTTAGTAGATAGCACAAGAGACGCTAGCTCTTTAGAGCAGTGCCCATTATAGTATTTGTAGAAAAGAGAAAGAGAAGCAACATTACGACGATATGATAATGGTTGGAGGTTGGCTGCAAGAGCAGGTTCAACTATGTCTACAATGGTTTTTGCACCTTGTCTAAAAAAGAAAAAGCATCATTAGAAGATCCGCACCGCTATGGCAACAGTATTCCATACAAGGCTGGATTTGAGATTCATAAAGATAAAGAATAGAATCCGGAGTGAGAAAGTGTCAAGCTCGATAAAGAGATGCAACCTTAGCAGATGCTAATTTTGCAACAGATTTGATATATGGTTTCCAAGAAAGATGTAAGAGTTAATCCTAGAAGATGAAGAGTGGATGACTCATCGAGTACATTACTGTTCATAAATATAGGAAGATCTAAATTATTACGATAACAATTGGCTGAAAAAAATTGAGTTTTGTCTGTATTAAAGTTCACTAGCCACTGTGAGCCCCATGCTGTAGCAGAATAAGATATTTTTCAAGCTCAAATGCCCCCTCCAAGCAATCAGAGAGTGTTGGCTTCTTATCATGACAAGAATATATGGTAGTATCATTAGCAAACAATGCCACCTTAGATGTGAGAATATCTGGATGATCGTTAATGTAAAATAAAAAGAGTATAGGGCTAATGATAGAACCTTGAGGATCCCCTGAAGTTACAGAATGAGAAGAAGAGTGCTGTCCATCAAGGACAACTTTTATACGACAATTGGAAAGGAAAGATTCAATAATCTTAAAGATGTTGCCAGATACACCATAAGAAGAAAGCTTATGGAGAAGAACAGCATGCCAAACTTTATCAAAAGTTTTAGAAATGTCAAGAGCGATGGCCTTAACCTCTCCACCTTTATCTAATGCACGATAAAACCTATCGGTTATTACTGTTAGCAAATCAGCTCTAGAATAAGAAGATTGAAATCCATATTGATGTTCAGAAAGAAAGTTATTAGATTCAAGATAAGAGATTAAGTGTTTGTCAAATAAAGGTTCAAAAACCTTGCTTATGATAGAAAGAAGACTAATGGGACGGTACTTAGACGAATCAGATTGCTCTCAAGAATTTTTGAAAATAGGGATGATAGATGCCGCTTTCCAGCAGGCTGGAAAACAAGACTCTGATAACCACTAGTTGAATAGTTTTGAAAGTATAGACGACAGCTCCGGAGAACACTTCTGCAAGACAATAACAGATATGTTGTCTGGGCCACACGCTGTAGAAGAGTCTAAGCAGGAAATCACTCTAGATGCATAAGCTGGAGTAGTACGAATGTCAAGCAATGGATCAACCTGTTTGTTGGCAATATCAGGTAGAACGCAACTAGTGGAATCAAGAAATGATATTGATGAAAAGTTCTTAGTAAACAATTGAGCTTTGTCTTTAGGTGAGGTGACAAAGTCTGAACCATACAAGATAGGTGGAATAACAGATTTGCCCTTATTATTGATACTATTAAAGATTCTCCAGAAGTCACGAGAGCCTAATTTTTGAGATGAGATACGAGATTTCATGACCTGAGAATAGCGGGCTTTTGGCGGGAAGTTATGTAAGAAGCACATTTGTTGACAGGAAGACGAAAGATTTTGACCCAAGGGCCATCACGAAGAAAATTACGGAAAGAATCCCAGTCAGCTTTAAGGTAGTTGTAAGAGGTATGATGATAGGGGGATTTGGGTGATGAAGAAGAATGAGATATTAATTTTAGAGAGATCAAACTGTGATCAGAAGCACCTAAGGGTAAATGTGGAGAAACTGAGCAATGACTAGGATCAGAAACTAGACATAAGTCGAGTAGAGAACTTGACTCAAAGCATAGATAGTACTCAGAACACTGCTTAATAGCCCAAGCAATTGCCACATTACTATTTATAAACCCGCCGTAACAAAGGGCTCCAAATGTGGCCTTGGCAATGCACACCAAAAGTACAAACAGGGACACCATCCATGCGCAACATGGCACTATTAATACTTTGATATTTTTCAGTTGTTGATGGAATCAGCCTTTCTGAGAGCTACCACAGAGTTCAAGAAACGTGACTACCAGCCTTCCTCAGAACCATAAAACTGAGTTTTAGAGCTGTACCCTCATTAGGTGTTGATAGAATGAGTTTTTCTAGTCATAAAAATAGAAACACAAGCAAAACCCATGCATGAGTCAAGAAGATCCAGCATTCAACATCCTAAACTGGAAAAAATGTATTAAAAATACATCTGACGAGCCTAAAAGATGAAGAAGGGGTGCGAGGTTGGTTAGCAGATAGAATCTGTCTATCCTTTAAGTCTTTGCCTAGAAGCCTTCTACAAGACAATAGCCGGATGCATTTAACATCTGCCCAAGATGAGTATTTTTATTGAGACACCATCTTTAGCCTTTACTCAACCAAGAGTCCCAAGGCAGGGGGTGCTTTAAGTCGGAGTTGGCATCTAGCCTTTGCCTAAAAAGGCATATGTTACAAGGCAGCAGGACATGAAGCAGATTGTACTGGGTTACATGTTACCAGTAGCAGGATAATCTGACCTGATAGTCTAACTTTCTAACTGAAAGGTCTAATATCTAGTTTCAAAGGCCTAGTTTAGGTAAAGATTGAAATTTATACTAGGCTACCACTAGGGTTGAAAATTTGGGGAAGTTTTCAAAAAAATTTAATAGCAATAAACTTATAGTTATTATATACTTTTAGAAAATTTCTTTGTTTCAAAAATATGCGTTTTGTCATCGTGGTATTTGGATATGCGTTGAATATTTCAACAAAAAATCTAAAATAATAAAGAGCCACAAGCGAAAAGTGCACATCTTTTAGTAAAATTTTTATAGTCAATTTAAGAATCGCGCATTTCTTTAAAAAAGCAACAAAATGCTTAAGCCGCTATATGTTACTTTTACTTACATTACTATTGTGAAACAACAAATAGTAGATGTTTTCTGAGTAAGCTTGCCTTTTTAGCCTGTGTATAACATATTTCTAGCTTTTACTTCTCTCAACTACAATGTAAAGTATTCACTAAATATAAAGAACAAGATTTTTTTAGAATAATAAGTTTTATTGTTTATTATTTTTGTGGAGTGTTTTAAAAAAACAACAAATTTTTATCTGTAAAGATTAATTTTTGTATGCACTTTGTCATAAAAGTTTCGAGCTCGAGTTTTAGCAGTCAGTGATTGTAATCTGATCGCTTTGGATATTTAATGGCTTGATAAGACTTGAAATTGTTAAATTTCTTAACTTTCCTGACAAAAAAACTCTGAAATTTTATACCTTTTGGCTCGTTTTCTGTTCGATAAGCCGGGATTTTGCGTGGAATTGTCGAATACTAATTGCTGCTTTCTTATCCTTAAAGCCACTCTTTCTTCCAGATCCTTTTGCTCGTTCGATAGATAGAGAGCACTTGTATCGTTTTATGACCATATTTATAGTAGTTTTGCTAGATTCAGATGCTTTAACGATTTAAAGTAACGATGCGGAAGGATTTTTTAGATTCCTTTTTCTAACTGTTTCAAAAACATTTTAATTTAAAGAAATATTTTGACTCGTTTGTTGATGTTTTTAATTATTACTATCATTGCGCAAAAAAAAAAGTAGTTTTAAAATGTGTTAGTGAAAAAAAAAAGGAAATTCATCGTTCCGAATTTAACGATCGCATGCTATACAAAGACGATTTTAGGGGGAGGGTGTATGGGGAAGGGGATTCTACCCCCACAAAGAAGGTGATTTTCTAGTTAAAGTTGATTTTTTGATAAGTTTAGTCAGCTAATTGGGTATTTGACACATTTCAGTCAGGTGAGCTTTAGTTTTGAAGGACATTTTTTATTTTTATTTTAAAAAAATCAGTCGGTGCTTTTATGGCTTCATCCCCCCCCCCCTCATTTCTTAATTTATTGATTTATAAAGTCAAAAGTGTCCGAGCAAAGTTGTGGCGAGTGAGACTTAAAAACAAAACAAGAAAAGTCTTAAAAACACTAATTTAAATATGCCCTCGATATCAGTAGTTCTTTATTTTTATTGCTAACTATATTTTTAAATAGTTCAAATTTAGCAAAAGATTTCTTTACTTTTTGTCGTTTATTCATTAATAACCTCTTTAAATCAAGAATAAATTGTAAAATACTGAAAATATTCAATCAAATTAATTTATATATAATTTGACAGTTTTCAGTAACTTTTAGGCCAATTTAATAGATATTGAAAAGTGCCCCGTCCCCTTTAGGGATGGGGTTGCACATTATGTTAAGCCTTAAACAAAGCTTGCTATGGCATTGAACATCAATATGCTTAGTAAATAACAGGATAAAACAGTTTTAGAAAATTTTAAAAACAAATTATCATAGTTGCTACTTAAAGTTATAATAAAAAAACTCAACAAAATACCAAAAAAATGAGTTTTTCAATGTGGGTTTTTTAAAATATTTATAATCTACTTCACAATATTTTACCATAAAATTGTGCATAACAATTGCCTAAATAAGACATAAAATTTGACCCGTTTATTATAAAATAACTTTAACTCAGGAAAATTTCCGGGAAATTTTCCCGAGTTGAAAATTTCCGGGAAATTTTTAACCTTAGCACTAAAAATCAGGAATGAACAAAGGTTTTTAGGTTCCAGGCAAAAATTACGATATGGGACATCTAAGTGGTACGCAACCTAAAAACAGTCTGTTTTTTAAACGCCCCTAAAATTTCTTTTTAGAAAAACTATTCAGAAAATTAAATTGATTTTTTTAGCGGTTATTATCACAGCATGTTTAGCTGACACCGTAGGAAGAAAATGGCTGCAAGCTGTAGGTTTTTTTGGGATGTCGCTGTTCTTTATGCTTCTTTTTATTTGTACTGGAAGGTGAGTTACACTCTATTTAACTTTGAAATTAGTACCTCAATAAAAATTGAAAAGTATAATTATAATAAGTATATAGATAAACAATACATTTTTTCACCTTTAAAATGACAAAACCTAACGTCTTAAGCATTATAGAGAGAACCACGCGTTTTTTATCGAACATTTCACAAGTTTCTTTTTTAAAACGCCTTTTTAAACTTTTTTCAAACGTATTTCGAAATAAATGCAATTATCGAAAAAAATTTATTAACAGAAACTCTTTGTAAAATATTTTTGAAACTGATTTAAATGAATTTTTTCATAATTCTTTAAAAATATTTTCATTAATTCTTTAAAAATATTTATTCAGAGGCGTCTAAAACAGCTATAACATTATCAAGAGAACGTTTTTACTTTTCAAAGAAAATATGATACAGGTAAAATGAAGAAATTTTCAACGGGTAAAATGTGGTATTAATTTTTTCTCCACCATAGTAATCCTGGCCTTGGGTTACTTTGGTGAAGACTCTTGTGCCATATGGATGTAGAGGCCCTATGCCATGAGAATTTGGCTCCCTTACCCCATTGTATAAAGGGATCCTGGGGTATAATCCCGGAAAAGTTTTTGGAATTCAAGATTTCTGTACATGAGTTGTAGCACTATTTCAGTACAGAAAAAACGGTTTATTGAAGAAAAAAAAAAGTGAGCTTATTGCTGCCTAGACTAGGTTGTGATTTAAATAGTAATTCCTTTTAATCATCTGTAGCAGACAGCAACCTCATTTTCTATTGTTGGTGTTAACTGTTTACATTTTAAAAATTTTTCTGTAAATCAACAAAAAAAAGTGTTTACAGCAAAAAAAAGTAAAACAGCGCACTATAGTAGTCGAGTTACACAACACGGTAAAGAGTCAACAGCTATCGCGTTATCGGTAGCAGTCGAATATTAAGTAATAATATACCTAAAGAAGTATAAAATAGCTGCAAGGAGAACGAAGTTAAGTACGCCATTTTTTAAAGAATCGTCTTTTTTGTAACATAATTTTCAATAAAGTAACGCGTAATTATCATAATTTAAAAATACACAAAAAAAATCTATTTAATATTGTTTTAAAACGTGATAAGCAATGCAAATAAATAATGCAAATAAAAGATTAGAAAAATTGGTAACCAATATTAAATATTGATTCTAAAACTATATCAGTAAATTTCACTTCTTTAGAGTTTATTTATAGTTATTTTTTTATGTTGTGTTTTATGAAACGATTATTAATAAATTTGCAAATTTTAATTGTATTAATAAATATCTAAATAAGAATTGGTAGTATTTTTGCCGAGTTTATAAAAAGGTATTCCAGGCCTCGGCGGAAATACCTTTCTCTCACGTAATTTGCTTCTCTTACGGGAGCAATTTACGGCTCTCGCAAAAGTATAATTTTTCATTTGAAAAAAATAAACTTTTTTCTTTTCTCTATATTACGATATTGTTTAGAAAAGTTAAAAACTCTTGTGTAAACTACATCGAGTAAACAAAAAACAAAGTTCTAGTTTCAGATTGATTTTTTTTTTGGATTACAAAATGCGATTGTTTATTTTTATTAAAATTCTAATAAATAAATGGATAGCAAGTGCGAAACCTAAAGAAAACGCTCGTCAAGGAATTTTTTTACGGCACTATTTTTAAACGACGTTCGTTGCGTATATATTCTGTTAACATTAACGTCACAAGTAAATGATTGTAGGAAGAGTAAACTTAAATTTTCTATATAATAAGCAGTTTATTTAATAAATAAACAGATAGCTCGTCGAAAAACCAAAAGCTCTCATAAAAAGCTGTTTAGAGGAACAGCTCGCATGCCTCGCCATGTTTGTTTTATGAGAGCTTTTCTCCGCTCCCGCACTCATTTAATCTCGCCGAAGCCTCGTATTTTATTTTCCTATATTTAAAATATAGGAATTTGCTTTAAAATCCGGCAAAAGCTCTTTTACACAAAATAAAATCCAGGAGAGGTTTAAAAAGTTTCTTGCTGAATCAACATTTTAAAGCGCGGAATCAAACTATAAGGTTCAAACAGGTAGTCTAGATTTTCTAAAACTTTGATACTTTTACATACTATCGAAGTATTCAAAAAATCGATTACTTTACGTAGATCGTGATTTTTATTGTGATTACGCTTTAATAGTTTCAAAAGTTGTTAAAAATTTATTCAGTAACCTTATAAGAAAGTAATCCATTTCGATTAAAGCTTTCATAGCTTAAAAACTACATTTCAAAATTTTCCTTTTTCAACGCAAAGGCCCTATTTTATTTGCTTCTGGATTAATTTTGCTATAAATAATGTACTACAATTTTAAACAATTTTGGCTTTGTTCTCTCTCCAACTGGTGTTTATTATACCTCCTTGATATACCTAAAACTTTTGTTTGAAAATCATTTTTTTAATAATCACTTTAAAAAAAACAAACACTTTGTTGGCAAAATAAATTTCTGACAATCTTTCGTTATTTTATACTTAATTTTAAAGTATTAATAATTGTCTACGTTACCGCAGTCATGTTAACAAAAAAAAACGTTAATTTTTTGATGCTAGTTCTCACTTACCCTCGGTTCGAGAGTCTTGAGTCCTTTATAAAAGGGAGGGGGGAGGGATCTAATAAACAGGGGGATGGAGGGGGAGGGGGTTCTAATAAAAGATCTAATAAAAAAAATCGAATAAAAGTGATGGAGGGGGGTGGGGGGAATTTTTCATTTTACAATATAAGTATTTTTTATGAAAAATTTCAGTTTATAAAATCTAAACTAATATTTTTTACAAAACACGCAAAAAATTATTTAATTCTAGTGTGGCTTGATGTCAAATGTGTATATTCTAACAGCTGTTTTATTATAATTTAAATAGAACTTAATACACTGAGAAATAAACCAAATGGTCATTTTCGATAAAACGAGATTTACGATTTTTAAAGCCTGTTTACACTGAAAGTTTTTGTTTTTATCGGTGACTGAAATACTTATTTTCTAATTTTTAGGTCGATTTTCAATGAATTTTTTTTTAAGTTTTAAAATAAAGTTGTTTGAAAATTTGTTTAAAAATGTGTTTTTTGTTTTGAAAATTTGTTTAAAAATATGTTGTTTTTGTGTAACACATACGTTAAACTTAGTTTGATGTTAAAAAATTCTACTTAGAAGTTTACCTGTTGCTTTTTTGTAGCAATTTCAAAGCCCTTTCCGTGTCCGTAATGACCCAGCATTTTTGAGTAAGAAAAAACACAAAAAATTGAAAAAAGTGACTTAAAAAAAATGTTTGACTGACACCACATACATATTGCAAATATGAATTTATATTAAAGCTTGTCTTAATTTATAAATGTAACACATTTTTTAGTCGAGCATGGACGACAGTTTTTCTGTTTGGTGGTCGTTGCTTTATTGCTGTTGCAGACATAGGAGGGTATATATACACGCCAGAGGTAAAATATATAAAAGTTAATAATTTTATAATAAAACATTTGATATAATTTTATAGGCAAGTATTTGTTAAATTCCAGGTTTATCCAACAGAAATAAGAGGTACGGCGTTAGGATCCTGCTCGGGTATATCAAGAGTAGGGTGCATGCTGACTCCGTTCATAGCCCAGGTAAAAATTTCTTTATAAACTCTCCGTATTCGTTAAGGTGGTCACCCAAGGTTCGTAAGTTGGTCACCCAAGAAATAAGTTAAAGTTTGATCAAAATTAGAATAAACTTTTTTACAACATAAATACATATTTAAAAGATTTAAAAAAAAAAAAACAGCTTTCAAATTTATTTTTTTAGTTTTTGCGCCTTTTTACCTTCGCTTTTGATGAAATTTGCTGTAAATACAATTATTTATTGTTTTTATATGAAATTTTGAATTTCACATATTAACGAAAGCACACTAAAATATATATGAACGGTAGTAGTTTTTTCTATTCATTTTTTTTTAAGTTTTAAAGTGGTAAAATTTTAAGAATAACGTGTTCAACAAAAAAATTCTTTTAAATGAATTATATTATATAGTTATATATTTATAATAATATAATCATGTTATAAAAAAACAAAGCTTTTAATGATTATTTTAAAAATTATCATAATTATTTCAAAATTTATCATTTCCCAAACTTTAAATATATGTTTGCAAAGATTAAGATTATTTACTTAACCTCATCCTTCTTCCTCCCCCAAAAAATATATTTAAAATCACTAGGTTAATATAATATTTTTTCAAATTTGTTAACTTTATCTGAGTACACTTTTGTAAATACTTTTTAACTGTTAACTGTTAACGTCGTTGTAGACATTTTTTATTGTTCATCGTAAATGAAATGAGCTATTTGTTTTACCATGATCGTTGTTGCGTAACCAAAAACTCTGATCAAACAAAGCACAACTAAGACCATCATTAAAGTTCGATATAACAGAACTTCAATTCCAATGTTGATTGGTTCACAAAAACCATTTTTTACATTTTTTCACAAGAACAGCATTTCCAAATTATTGAATTAAGAGCCAGTTTGGTTGATGTTCATTTTTAAAACAATAATAAAGGTGTGCGTTAGTTCTTTTCTTTTTTGATTCAAAATATTTCTTGTTATCTTTAGGTATTTTAATTTTAAACTTATTACAGAGTAATTTGAAAAATTGAGCAAGTTTTGAAAATATTGCTTTAAGCAACCTTTGCAATAGTTGAAATTTGATTTTTGAAAAGGGTCACCCACCGTGACCTTTGATTACACACTGGCTCCCATATATCAGTGATATAGTTTGTGTATTTTATATCGTCTATATTTGTATTTTTAATGTACACTAGGGATGTGACTTTTTGGTAAATTTTTGGATATCTCCAGTTTCCTGTATAAAAAACAGATGAACTTTGGTTTGAAAGTAAATGAAAAATCATTGGTTTTATTTAATTTTTTAAAGGTCACCCACCATAACCCTTGATTACACACTGACTCCCATATATCAGTGAACTATTTTTCTTCAAAAGTATATCAACCTGGGTCTCAAAAGAACGATAGTTTTAAATAGATTTTAGAAATAATAATAGTTTCAAATAAAAATAAATTGCTTAAATTTTATATTAAAAAAACAATAGTTTTTTACTAAAAATTGAAAAGTTCGTTTTTTATGACATTTTGTTTGCAATTTTTTTTTTTTAAAGTTTCAGTAAAAAAGATTATAAATTTTGAAATCACTATAAAATTTTGGTTTTTTCGAGACCCAGGTTGATATACTTTTGAAGAAAAATAGTTCACTGATATATGGGAGTCAGTGTGTAATCAAGGGTCATGGTGGGTGACCTTTTTCAAAAAATAAATAAAACCAATGATTTTTCAGTTACTTTCAAACCAAAGTTCATCTGTTTTTTATACAGGAAACTGGAGATATCAAAAATTTACCAAAAAGTCACATCCCTAGTGTACATTAAAAATACAAATGAAAAGTAATGTAATATAGACGATATATAATACACAAACTATATTGAGTACTAATGACTAAAAAGCTGTTTTTTTTTTGTTTGTTTTTTTTTGATTTTGAAAGCAATTTATTTGGAAATGTTTTATTTATATATCAGTAGTTAAAGCTTTGCTAAGGTCAAAATTATTTATTTGGTAAACATTTATTTTGGCATGAAACCAAACTATTAGTTAAAATAAAAAAATGTAGTTTTAAATCTAAAATTAAAGTTAAAATGTAGTATTTAAGTTTTTGTAATTAAATGCTATTTGCACAAAAAAGCAAATTTTTTATGTTATTTTTGTTAAAATTGAGTTTTTTGATTCCTGAATTGATTTCTTGGAATGCTACTTTGATTTCTTGCAGTGCCGCTATAAACTAATTTCTAAATATTTAAACTATTATATTAAAACGTATGATTTTATTGGTAGGTTCTTAGCCATCGAGCTGTTTCTTGGACATTGTCAATTTACATATTTTTTGGCATCGTTGGAGCAATATGCTCTCTTTTGCTACCGATAGAAACAAAAGGTAGAGGTTTAGAAGAAATTAATATCGAATTAAGAGATTTACATAAAACACCACAAATTACCAACACGTCATAGTAATGATCTACTTTTAGTCAAGTTATAGTGCAGACAAAAGCAAACCAATGCGTATTTATTCGACAATATGTATATATATATATATATATATATATATATATATATATATATATATATATATATATATATATATATATATATATATATATATATAAATAATACTTCTACTAGGTAATAGGCTTATGGCTCGGGCTTTTTTTTTTATTTTTGCTCGTCTTTGAAAAATCTATTGGAATTTTATCATAAACAAAATCTTGTTTTTAAGAACTATCTTATCTTAAACAATTTTTGAGTGTTGAATAGTATTTTAGTGTTGAATAAGGGTTCGACTTTTTTTTAGTTAAGGTATTCTTTATTAATGATCATATTTTGTAAGAATATTATTTTATAATTAAATTAAATAAAAAATTACTAAAGAATATTTTCTATAAGCCGTATAACTCGCAATAAATTACAAAGTTCAAATATACTCAAACATAACTTAATATTGTCATTTTATTATATCATATTTATATTTTTATTAACTCAATAATGCTAATTATGCTAATTATGAAAATTATTGTCTGAATATGCTAGTAAAATGTTATACATTACTGTCCAATCCATTAATAAATAAAACCAATATAACACAATAAATAATCTGCCTAAGTTTTGCATTGAGAAAGCTAAGTTTTACTGAAAATTTTTTTAATATTTTGCGCGGCTCAGGGTGTGAACAGCTTCCACAAATATCTTGATAATCAGGCTTAGTGCACTTAATATATAAGTTTCCCTGTATTTAAAACAATTTAAACACATAAATTAATGTAAGCATGTTTACTTTGTCTATATTATGTAAAAATAAGTGCATATGGACAATATGTTACTTTATACTAGCATATATTATACTAAGCATATATTTAACGTTGTGTTTGAAAGGCGGCATCGTTAATGTTAATTACAAAATAAAAAAATATTGTACATTTATATAACAAGAATTATATAATAAGTGCTTACATAAACAAAACTGTAGATAAGTTAAATTACTCGACGGAGGTAAAAGGTCTCTTCCTCTTGTCCTTAAAAAAAACATCTAGTAGTAAAGCACGATCCATGTAGTAAAAAAAACTTTTTGACTGGGTCGGGGAGTTCTCTTAACTGCATACTTATCAACAGCCCAAATACGCCATCCATTCCTCTACGAATTTCGTTTTATATCTTGAAAATAAATAAAAAATGCAACATTTGTTTACGACCATTTAGCAAGCTCCGCTTGCAAAGTTTTTTGCATCACATCTTCTTGAGTTTCATCAAAATCCCAGTCTTGAACACTCAACACACGCTTTCCTACAGTTTCTTCCATACTATCAAAAGCGCACGTCATTTTCCAATATTTATCAAGAGATTTTTCTAAAGCTAATAACTTATTTTCGATGTCGTGGTCGGAGTGATGTTTGTTTATTAAATGAGCATTAGATTTATTCTTGTAATGTTTCTGTATATTGTTAGATGGTTCTGATTCACTTAGGTTTTCCATCGCCATATTAACGACTCCAATTTCTTCTGGTGCTTCAGATTGTGGGTCGCGACTTATTAACTTTAAAAACTTCTTGATCATAAAGTCGACGATTTCGTACTTTTGACTTGTCATCGAAAGATCTTTGTTAACCGATGCGTAAGTTTCCATGACAATTGTTAAAAAAACATTCATGATATACATTACACCAAAAATCATGATTAAAGTAAACCATAAAGAGCCCAAAACAGGTTTTGCAGATACGATGTCCTTAAACTTAAAACTACCCAATAGCAACGACATCACTGACTCAGAGGCAGAAATGTAGTTACTATACTCTGGAAGATACGGAATAAACATCAAATAAGCCCACGCTGTAAATGACGTAAAAAATATTACAAATATTAAAAGAAATGCAGCAAGAGGGCTAGCACTTTTTTTAAGAGTCAAAACAAAAACGGAAATAGTTTTGTTATATTGAAGAATGCGAATAGACTTGATGCAAGTCAACAATACCAAAACTGACGTTAAGCCAGAAAAAAGTTGATCCCATTGCACAATTCTGTTGAAACTCACAAATTTTTTTTGCTCTTCATGAATGCTTTTAACAGCCTTCTTTACTAACATAACTCGTGAAAAAAAGACACCAGTCGTAATAAGCAACAGAATTATGAGAAAAAACTCATAAAGATTCCAGAATCCTGAAAATTATATGATTATATATCATACGAATCATACCATTAAATTATGTGTGTGTGTGAATATATATATGTGCATTTGGTACTTGCCACATGTGAAAATCCCAATTTATGTAGATGTGGGCCATGTATGGGTATGGTATTTATAGTACTTCAGTGGTATAAGTATTATAGCCACATGTGGGCCATAAGTGGCTACCACCTAAGTAGTATAAATACCATAGCCACACACGGCCAACATAGCCATCCCATAAATCAACTGTGGCTTTCATTTAATGACACATGTGTTCCACATCAAATTTTCTTTGTTGGGAGATTTTAAAATGTGCATAATTTCATAAAATGATGGGTTAGATTTAAGGTATAATTCAAAGTCTTAAAAAAACTAATAATTAATAAATAAATTAATAAATATATAACAATTAATATTATTAATAAATTAATAAACATAAATACCTCTGAAATACAATTTTTTCATTTTGTAAATTTTCTTTGCTTCTTTATACATCGCAATAAGAAAAAAGAAAACAACAAATACTTGACACACCAGAGTTAAAGTTGCTGTTTCACCAGCAAACGTGTACAATCTAGCAATATGTATGCTACTAAAAAACTCCACAGCACTTGAAGGTGAGAACTCGAGTAACAAGTTAACAATGCCAAACAAATTTACTTGTGGATTATAAGTTGAAAACTCCAAGAACAAAGCACGTGTCCTTCCATCAATCCATTTGTTTTGATGAAGATCATTTATGATTTGGTGACTTTTTAAAGGATAATGACCCAAATCCGCGACATACCCTCCACCAGTGTAAGTAGCCAAGTATCCTAAAATTTTTAAAACTCAATAAATTATTTTATGCTATAGATTTTAAAACTTAAAAAACTCTTCTAACTAATTGTTATAAAAAATAAATTAATTAATTAATCCAATTAATTAATGCTACATTATATGAGGATTTAGCATGGGCAGCAATAATTTTTTCATTTTTTTCTGATTTTATAAAAGAAAAAAAAAAAAATGAAGTATGCCGAACTTAATTTGCCGAATTCGTGAAATCGGCAATATTTTGGTAATTTCACTAATTCGGCAAGTTCGCAAATTCAGCGTAACATATACATAAAAAAGAAACATACAACAATACACCCAAGTACTTTTAGGTATTAACTTGTTTTTTAGACAAGGTTGAGAAGGCTACTGCAGACGAGGAGGCTACTTAATTGATGTTACAACCATCTCTCAACTCTATAACTTCGAAACTCGAACCTTGAAAATCAAGACCCCTGTGGGAAGAAACAAGTTGATTTAAATTGGTAAAATAATTTTTTTTTACAAATTTCAATACCTTTTCTACCTTCGTTTTTTTTTTAATTTATATATTTTTTATTCTTCATTTTATTTCCTTAACCTTTTTTTTTTTTTTTTACGAAAAACAGGCAACAGTTTATGTTATATACAATATCTTTTATATTACAAACTGGCAGGATCATATATGCTGCTATATTTTAATGAGGAAGAATAAAAATTTGATAAATATTTTGATGTTTACTTTTTATTTTTTCTTCTCTTTTTCATTTCTTCAGTTTTATCTGAGTCATTGCAAATTGGTATGATTATTTCTTATACTTAAGTCGAAATGATTAAATTTTATATAAAAATTTAAATACTCTTCTTTTTTATTACATTTTTTTCTTTCTATTTTGTTAGTTCTACCTAGATGTTCTTTATATTCTACCTCTTAATGATAAAATATGACTTTAATTTTTCAGTAATTTAAATTTACCTTATTGATCTTTAGACGATACTTAAGTAAAAAAAAAAAAAATTGAAATAAACACAATAAGAATAACTAAAAGAAACAAAAAGAATTTAACTTCAAACTTCTGCCATGCAGTTTTTAAATCAAACACCACCAGGTAATGAAAAATCCGAATAGATACTAATTGCAAATTCAATTTAAAAACCACTAGTATAAAATTTGTAAATATCAATAAAAAAATGCTTTACCAATAAACGGGTAGGTCTGAAGAACACTGGAAGATTGGTATTGCCATGGATCTGAATACTTTGATTTAACTGTATTATTAAGTAAAAGCTTCCAACCAGGAGCATAATTTTCATTGTCTTCATTAAATATGGTGTACCAACTTTTGCATTGAGAAATTATCCTTTTGAAGTCAGGGTGGACAACACAAGAATCTTTAAACAAATTTTGCAATAAGAAAGTTAAAAATTATTATTTGAAAATCATTTTTGAAGAAATTGAAGAAAAAAATATATATATATAAACTTAAATAAATATGTAAACATGTATAACTTTTTTTAATTAAAAAAAAAATTTTAAAAGTGTTTTTGTTGTTTTTATTACTCATTTTGTAGAACTTTATCAATTTTTAATCAAATTTTGTAGTTTTTGTTTTTAATGTAAAACAAATATAAAAAAAAGCAACAGATATCATAATATTGAGAAAACAAATCAATGGTTGAAAAGTAAAGTTAAAAGATAAATTTGTTCAGATATTTAAACATCTTGGTTCTGTATATGGAAGTATAATATAAAAAATTATAACATTTTATAAATCATTTATGAAAAACAACAAATTGTTAGAATAGCTAAAAGAAACCTTTTTCTACTCTTAATTGACGCAACCTTGCTCCACCAAATAAATGAGAAGAAAGATCTTTTGTGAATCCAGGTGCATTAGGATACCCATTATACAAGTGTGGACTAAACAAGGCATTCACAACAGTGCTGTTTAGCCATGGCCACACATCATTTAAAGACTTGATCTGTTATATAAAACATTAAAAAAAAAGTTAAAGATTAAAAAGGTTTAAAAAAATTTTGTTTCTTTGTTTCATTTTTAAAATTTGAGTAAACAAGGAAAAGATTAAATAAAATTTCTTACATCTCTAAAACCAGGTCCTGAATCAGATTCTTGTATAAATATGTTATCTAAACTTTTTTGAACCATGTATGATCTAGAATCCATAAATGAGTATGTGACTTGGCATAGAGCAATTACAAACATAACGTAGATAACAAAATCTCGCATCATGTCATACATTTTAATTTCCTTCAGTCTAAAATTTTATTTTACAGTTTAATTTAAAATCTTTTTATTTTTAGATTTGGTGAATAAAAATAGTTTAATTAGTTCATTTATAGCATTTAGTTCTTTTTTCAAACATCATAAAAAAGTAGACATTGTTGCTGAAGACTTTGCGTGATAGGAAAACCTTTTCTCTACAGTTAACATGGCACTAACAAATTCACTTTTGCTGAAGACTTTGCGTGATAGGAAAATCTTTTCTTTACAGTTAACATGACAATAACAAATTCACTTTATGTTATTGTAATGTAAATTTTGTTTGTTTCAAACAAAATTTGCAACAATCTTTTTAAATTGATGTAAAAAAGAAGATAAATAATAAAAAATTAGAAATATTTTTAAATTAGAAAAATTTTTTTAGTTTCTAGTTTAGGATTTTTTTTTGAAAGTACTGTAGATGCCACAAAAAATGTGACAAAACTGCGAGATAAAAAGTGACAAAACTGACAAAAGATAAAAATGAGAAAATGTTTCAATCTTGCAAAACTCGAACTATTTTACAATACATTCATCTTGCAAAACTGTAAAAAAATAAAAAATAAAACTTGATGCTTTCATTTTTAAAACTTCTTTGTTTATACTTGGTCTAGTCAAGATGAATATAAATTATTGGAATTTTAAAATTTGGTATTTAAATGAACTGATCAGTTTCCAAACAAAAGCTTCAGACATAATTTTTTTTTTGTGTCAAGTTTTTCTAATGTTATAATGATATAAAGAACACTAGTTTGGAATCTTTAGATTGATATCATTTATTAGCGTTAATTAGAACCAAGTTTAATTGTTTTGTAAAGTACCTTAAAACATTTTAGATCCTAGTTCTGATCTTCTGTTGCCTAATAATTTAATTTATTTTTTCTGTTGCATATTAATTTAATATATTTAATATAAACTCCATTGAAAAAAGATTGTTTGATGGAATTATGCTTTGGTCAGCATAGTATCTTACAGATACAAAAATATTTTAAAACCACCTTAATTTTATCGAGTAAACATACATCCTAAACTTATAAAATTAAAGTCTGTGCAATAAACAACTTTTTCTTTGTTCTTTTTTTCTCAAGAATATGTGGCCTCAAATTCTTAATCACATTTTTGGAAAAAAAAACAATTTAAAAAGCTATCAATGAAAAATAATGAACATTTCATCTTCGATTTTAAAAACTAAAATGATTATTATGCACTTTATAATATTGCGTTACAAGTAACTTTGAAATATCAGTGTCAGGTTAACTAATTTAAAAACCTTCAGATGATTGATAGTGTTTTTTTAATAGAAAATTAAAAAAAAATTGAAAAAAAGTCTTTAGAAAGAAGACCTCTTGGAAAGAAAGAGTTTGCTTATTTATCAGGTCTAAGTATTGTAGGCATATCATGCTTTTTAACATTGGAAAAAAGTATTTTTTTAAATATTCTTCTATATATATATACTTTTAACTAATAAAAAAATTTAAATAGTTTAAAAGTTTACATTAAAAGTTTACAATTGCTACAATTTCTCCATCAATCGATTGCTTGTTTTCTTTTCATGATATGCTTTATATTCTTAAAATATAAGTACTTTTCCTATCAAAACTTGGTTGCATTAAAATTTTTTTTGCTAGTAAATGTTTGATTTTGCTTTATATATATCCTTAAATCCTTTTTCCATACTCTGCTTTTCTTTCGATAGAGTCTTTCACTATATTGCCGCAAAATAAATTTAACTGAATATCAATCTGGTCAATTTTAAATTGTCAGCTTGTGACAAAGACAAAATTGAAGAAAACTTTCCAATACTTTTTATTGACTCAATATTTGTTTATTCATTTGAAACCAATGATGATGATAACCAATACAATCAAACAATAACACATTAGCTTTCTTGTGCAAAAAAAAAATTAAAAAAATCTTTTAAGTAGTTTTTGAGTAACTAACATTTGAAGAGTGCTGGTTGATCAAGACAAGCTGGTTGATCAAGAGTACTGGTTGTTCAAAAGTACTGGATTTTATCATGTTCAATTAAATCGTTATCAAATAGATTAAACTATCACTCAAGAAAAAACTACAATACAGTTATGTAATGTAGTTTATTGTTAATTATGTACAGTTGCTTTGATCAAATTATAACAATTGTTTTTACAATTAAATAAAATTTTAATTGTAACAATTGTTTCAATTTATTGTGCTTAAAAAGAATCAAGAAAAAAAAAGAAGTTCCATTAACATAATTATATTGCACATGTATGCATACATACATACATACATACATACATACATACATACATACATACATACATACATACATACATACATACATACATACATACATACATATATTTATACACATACATATATATATATATATATATATATATATATATATATATATATATATATATATATATATAAATTATAGAAAATAATAAATATGACAAAAAATTGTAAAAAAAAAACCCATTAAAATATAAAAAACTCTGATACCTGTAAGCTCTTAGCTGAGCAATCTTTTCTTTTGAAGGAGGCTGAAAACGAATAATATTTTGTCTTTGTCTGCTTTCATTATTATCAGGATCTAAAAGAATTATACATGAATAAAGTTATATTTATATGTATGTAAACTTGTGCAAAGGAAAAATTAAAAAATAGTTAGAAAACAAAAAAAAAAAAACGATAAAGATTTCTTCAATTTAAAAAAATCTTTCAAACAAAACTTTTATTTTTATTTAATAAAAAAAACAAAAAACAATTTATTTAAAAAGACAACTTTTATTTAAACATAAAACAAATTTTACAAATTAAAAAAAAACCTTGTTCCCGCCTGTTATTGATATACTCTTCATCAATTTGCTTTTTATTGCCTTCATAGTCTTCCTCTTCATCGTCCACAGGTTTCTTGACAATGAGAGCAATGAACAATGCTAAACCAAATATTTTTATGGGCTGAGAAACACAAATATCTTGAAATAAAGTAAGAAAAAGAGTGCTGAGCCATTGAGCAGATTTTTCTTTTCCAAATGTAAACCCATAGAGAACAACAAAAAATGCTGAAGTAAATGATACTAAAACTAAAAGAAGCCAAGAAAAATACTTCATCCACCAAGGGAGCTTGTTCTGCTTTTTCAGTTTTTTCTCTTTCTCCAAACGAGACTTCTCTTGTGTCAAAGTCTCTAATTTTAATCCAATATCAGTGTCATCTTAATAAAAAATAACAAAAATGTAACAAAAATAGATTTTAAAAAATTAAAAAATACTTATCAGTTTATAGTTGTAATTTTTGTTGATCAATTTTGCATCAGTTCATTGTTATTGCAGAATTTATCATTATTAGATGAGTTTACCAACATTAGTTAATTTGTTTTGAATCATCATTTTAACTTATACTAATCAGTATTTCGTAAGTTTATCATTATTGTAACAATTATCGTTATGATAGGAGTTTATCCGAGTAACATAAGCTAGTTTGTATTATATAAGTATTAAATGCTTTTAATTTCAGTATATTTCAGTTATTTCATTAATTTCAATTTAGTTTCGTTTGTAAGTATTGCAGTCAGTATTTATAAGTATTGCATCATTATTGCAACCATTATTATTATTACATGAGTTTATCCATAGTTAACTTATGTTAATCATCTCATCACTTTAACTTCAGTTAATAAGTTATTATTATTACATGAGTCAATTAAAATATTAAATTTAATAAAATTATTTCATCAGTGTAATTTTATCAGTTGATCAGGTTTATGTAATTATAGTAACAGCTAATTGGTATTGCATCCCCATCATTACTAAGATAGTCCGTAGTTTATTTCTTTAAAAATTGCAGCAAATAGTTACTATAGCAACAAATAATCATCATTGTATCAAAAAAGATAAACTTCATTTCATCTAAAACCAAAACTTACTTATAGTTGTTTCATTCATAATATGAACACGACTCCCAGTTGGTGAACCACTTAATGCACTTATTAAATTGATAAAATTGTTTGGTTTTGATTGTTTGCAACAGAAAAATAACTCATAAAGCCACCAATGCCGTTTTAGTTTTTTTAATGCCATTTCTTCTGGCGTTGGTTTAGGTCCTACATTTCTAAACACACCTAAAAAATTTTTTTGTCAAAATGTAGTAATATAATGCATTGTAGCAATATAGTAGAACACTTGTCTTAAGTGTTTTAAAAAAAGTATTGTATAGAACTCATTACACCCTTGGTAGTTTTACTAAACATCTTAAATCAGCTGTCAAGGATTGTGATCTGTTAAAGATTGTAATCTGTCATAGGTTGTATATATATATATATATATATATATATATATATATATATATATATATATATATATATATATATATATATATATATATATATATATATATATATATATATATATATATATATATATATATAACTCTTATATGTTGTCAGAAAGTTTTTTCCATATTTTGTTGACAAAAAGTAAAAATTAAAATGCAAGACCGGAATTTTTTTTTTTAATTAATTGATAGACTGCCTGCCCCTACCAAACCCTCAGTTGATGTAGCAGCACTCCCTTGCGAGTCAGGCTAAAAGATAGTAGATGTAGCAGCACTCTGTTGCGAGTCAGGCTATTTGTCAGTCGATATAGCAGCACTCCGTTGCGAGTCAGGCTATTTGTCAGTCGATGTAGCAGCACTTTGTTGCGAGTCAGGCTATAAGATAGTCGATGTAGCAACACTCCACGCATGATTTACAGTAAAAAAAATAATATTAAAAATATTTTATTAAAAAAAATAAATAATAAAAACATTTTATTAAAAAAAATAAAAATAAAAACATTGTTTATATTGTTAAAAACATTCAGAATGTTTTTAAAAACATTCTGGTCAAATAAATTTGCGTTTTTGCGGTTTTTTTAAAAAACGATTAATTTGTAATTAAATTAATGGTTTTAACTTCCTGAAAACACGCAAATGTTGGACAAAAGTCAAAAGTAATTAAAAGTGACGTATGTGTTGGCATAAGAATCATTTTTTTCCTTCCGTACTTCCCAAATGCAACAATCTATAAAATTATATATATATATATATATATATATATATATATATATATATATATATATATATATATATATATATATATATATATATACATATATATATATATGTAAATTATGTTAGTGTATTTTACAAATAGAGTGCTCAATGTTCTTAAGAACAGAGCAATAATTAATTAGTAAAAAAAAAAAAATATATATATATATATATATATATATATATATATATATATATATATATAGTTTAGTATTAAAAAATATTTACAATGGTATGTAAAACGTACCTCCCCAAGACTCTAGAGGGGGTCAGCACAGTCAAGGAGGCAACTCATTTTTTTAATTTTATTTGCAATTCTCTTAATGCCAAACTCCAAAACAAGAAACCTTGTTAGACAAGGTGGTTGTGCAAAGAAACGGTTGCAAGAAGATTGTAAGAGCAATCTCAAAAAATCAAAATGAGCCTCTTTGATTGCAGTACCCCTGCGTACACAAGGAAGCAAATACAGTAAAAAACAAAACAACAAAATGTTTTACTACACAAATTGTTTAAGTAAGGAACACTAATTAAAGACAATAATGACTGATTATATTGTACAAATTGTTTAAGTAAAAAATAAATGCGTGAAAAAAATTGCGTTATCTTAATCAATTAATCCAATTAAATGTAATTAATTGTCTTGCTTATCTCAGAATCTTTATAATTAGTTAGTAGTTATTGTTATTCTTTATAATAATTATTATTCTTTATAAATAGTTTGCATATCACCTCTATAATCTAAGATAAGTTTTTACTTTTAAAGATATAATAGTTTAAAAGTTATTTATTACTTAACAATAATATTATTAAAATTATCATTATAATAATATTTATGAATTATCTCTAAAAAACTATAATAAAATATAACTTAAGTAATAATAATTTAAAAAATATTATATATTTATTTTTTAGTTTAGACTTTTATAAGCTTAAGTAAAATTGTTACTTCATATTTACAACAACTACATTCAATAACTTACCAACAATGAGAATGTTCACTGGAAAAATAATCAAACTTGTTATGACAGCTATTCCAATTTGTCTTGGATTAAATGAAAGTGGACCAACATGTATTGATTCTGAAGACTCTCCTCCTACTTGATAAAACATTGCATTTGTTAGCATTGTGCAATAGAGAAGCGTCAGACAACACGATAATCTTTGTACTCTAGTAAATCTTGATTTAGGTGGGCGAATAAAGACACTAAACCAAATATGGTTATCTGAAATATTCTTTTGAGATGTCGAAAAAAACAAATGATTAAAGGTAGTCATATCCTCAGGTCCAGCTACTGGAAGTATTCGTTCAAGTGAACCATTACCAGCTTCAACAGCAATTAAATTGTCATTTATAAAAAGATACTTTCTGTCAGTATTTAAATCATGAACCATAACTTGACTTAAATACCAGGAAGGACTTTTGCCTAGAGTTTAATAATGATAATATAATTAAAACTAATATGTATATGTAGCCCACACACAAATATTTAAGTACTCCAAACTAAAACAATCAGTTGTTAGGATACAGCACAACTTAGTGCACAACTACATACCTAATATATATACATACATACATATATATATATATATATATATATATATATATATATATATATATATATATATATATATATATATATATATATATATATATATATGTATATTGAGTTTTAATATGGATACTGCATTTTGCACTATTTTGTTCTTAAAAATAAACAAGAAAAAATATTGAGACTCGAGTACAAGATTATTTAGACAAAGTCACTTTTATTTTCATAAATAAATTTTAAGATAAAATTTATTTTTATAATATTTAAATCACAATTGTGACCCAAGAAATTCTTTTTTTACATAAATAATTAAATCTGCATGAAATTTCTAATTTTATTATGAATGATTCTAGAGAAGAACTCATTAAAAAATGATACATTTTGCAGCATTTAGTTTATAATTGACTCACCATAAAAATAAGCTAAATAATAAAGTAATATAAAGCTAAACCAATATTATTAATAAATTAATTAATTTAAAAGTTTTTTGTTGTAGCCTTCTTTAAAATCTGCTGCCGGTTTCTTTGAACTATCTATAATAAAGATACATATATTTACGAAAAATATCATTCATGCTTTAACAACCATTATTATCAATAATTACTAAAATGTATTATACATATGATGTGTTATATAATAAAATATTTGGAGACTATCCAAAAGCCTGTCTTCATTTGTGTGTTCTTTGAAGTCTTGAATTAACTTGATTCTGCACGGTCATTTACAACAGTAAGTGTTCTTGCACACTTTGTAAGTTAAAAACTGCAAAACTTCTTCCTTTTTACAAGCTTTAAAGGCTTTTTCTTTTCAAAATAGAAATTTTTTTTTGAAAATCTGCAAGAACAAAAGGTAAGACTGTTTAATAACAAAGTCTTTCAGTTTCCAATATTTAATGCTATTAAAACTTTAAAGAGTTCTTGAGAAATGATTGAGTCTTTCAGAAAGAAAAAAACAATGAAAAAATACAATACCAATGTCAATTCTATCTTCATTTTTAGATATTCCTAATTGTACTTTTTTTTTATATATTTCTATCAAAGTTTTTACCACAATTTTCAAACTTCTTATTTTATCTATGTTTTTTTCTTCTGATCTTCAGTGCTTCAAAAACTGTATGCATCTGCCTGTTTAGAGTTGTAATAAAATCTTGATCAAGATATTATAAATGTCAACTCCTACAGCTTTGTTGGTCTGACTTTAATCCCAAATTTGGTCATAATAGGAATCCAGTTGTTACCAAACTTAACTGAAGGCAAACTTTATCATGATTATAAAATATTTTTTATTTGGGACATTAGCTGAAAGTAAATAAAGTTTGTCACATTTAGTTTGATTGACTATCTGTGCTTGAATAGTATTATTCCTAATGGCTACTATAGTTACTTTCTTTTTTCCTATTTTTGTTTTTATATTTTTTTATGTTCCTGAGCTCTGTTACATTTTTACAAAATCTATTGTCTGTGTTTCCCAAATTAATGACTGAAAATTTCTCCAAAAACTTTGTCTTTATTTTTAACTTCATCATCTTTATTTCTATAACTTTAAATCAAGTATATTTTTTGAATAGAAAAAAAAAACACTCTTTTTTAAAAAACTTAACTTCTTTTTGCAGCTGCCCTTAGGTAGATCTAATGATTTGAGCATATTTAAAATGAGGTACTCCATAGTCTTCTAGGTGATACTGGTATTGACAATTTACTCAGCCATGATAAAGATATCATTAAACCCAGCCAATCCCATATTTTGACACACTCCCTCAAAGTACAGACACCAGTGATTAACTCCATGGTGTTCTCTCTATCAATAACTGATTTTGGAAAGGAAGATTTCAGATTTGCACACCACATCAGCAAACCTGAAATATATCAAATAAATCTTTCCAGAAGCAACTGAAAAGCCAACTTTGATGCTGGTCTGTTTGGTACTAAAAATAATTAGCATTATACAAGAAACAAATGTAATGCTGAAAATAGCTAATTATCCATATATCTAGTATTTTTGCAAAGATTAAGCCAGCACACAGTGGGTCAGAATACACCAATTATTTCAAAAAAAAGAAAACATCTAATAACAGTCATATTATACATTAAAACATTTTTTTGCTCAGGGAAATCCATTTCTAACATCAGATTTTCAGATTTTGGTCCTCAGGGAATCTATTTCTAACATTAAAAATGAGTTTTGACTACTCTGGCAGACGCACTTTATGGTTTTTAGGGTCAACTTGATTTTCAAGTTCTATATATTAAAATATAGGTTTTTTGCATTGGTAAATCCATACCTAATATCTGAATTAAGTTTAATTTAACTGTTCTGACAAATATGCTTATAGCCAGCTACATGATTTTTAGGGTCAACTTGACATGTATATCAAAGCATTTTTTTGGGTCAGAAATACATTTCTAAAATCAAAATTGCAGCAAAGTAAAATAACAAATAATACTGACCAATAAAAGTTATTATTATCAGATATTTCACATTCTTTCACTATAAAAAATTGATCAACAGCATTATAAGATAAACACTCTTTGCCATATAGACATGCATGTTGATTACAAATGGCTAAACAATTCAACACATGAACTTTAGCTTTTGATTATTTTTGCTAAACCCTGTGTAATAGTTTCTTTTTTATGTAATTTTCACTGTAGAAAACCTGGGACCAGAAATCCGATTATGGGCGAAACTCTACAAAGGAAACTCAAAGCAAAAAAAAAGGTCTCAGCTTTCTAGAAGTCTTCAACTCATCACCAATATCTATTCTTAGTGAATTAATGTGACACTAAATTGATTTAAAAAATCAAAACTGCTGGATGTTCACTATATTGGATTAAATTGATATCAATATTTTATAATTTAATTGTCTATCAATATTTTAAAAAATAATAATTTATTAATAAGATATTAACTTTTTTATTGGTGATGTTTTATTTAAAAAAACTATAAATAAACTATACTCGTAAAAGTTATACCCTGTTTTGCTTTCTATATTATGTAATGACTAATAATTTTGTTATAACATACAAAACTAGATATTATGTGAAATTAATAATAATTAGTAATGAATCAGGGTTAAAAAGTAAAAACCTTTTTTTTTAAACTTTTTTTTAAAAAAACCAGAAAAATTGTGGATTAAAAAAAAAAAAAAAAAATCAAGCTTTTTTTTGGTTTCTTTGTTTTTAGGTATTTTTTTAAATAGTAGGCGAAGCCAACCAAATGTTGCGTCGGATTAGAAAATGGTTTATTTGCTTAGATATTAGACTGCTGAGAATAATTTATGTTTCTTTTGTGCAACCACTATTAGAGTTTGCAGTACAAGTTTGGTCACCTATTCGAAAGGGAGAATTCATCATCTAAAAGCTCTCAACTTGACTACCTTGACAAAAGGAGGCAACGAGGAGATACAATTCAACTTTTTAAACTCTTCAACGGTTTTAACAATTTGGAAACAATAAAAAAAATTTAGTATTCAACAAACTCAAACGAGAGGTCACAGCTTTAAATATGTCAAAGAAATCACTAAGCAAGCATGTTGTGAAAACTTTTCATTTAATAGATCAACCAATTTATGGAATAGCTTGCCAAACGAGTTGGTTAAAGCACAATTAACAGTTTTAAAGCAGGTCTTGATTGCTGGATGAGCAGCAATCAAGCAAATCAGCTGTCATAGTGTGTTAATACCACACTCACTGGATCACACCAGTTACAGCAACTATTAATACTAATACTAAAAATAAGTTATATTTAGTTAAATTTTCTTTAAATATAAGCAATGTGTATTTTCCTTGAGTAAGTAATCTTCCCTAGCCATGGGAAAACATAAGTGTTCTAACTTAAAAGTTGCTTTACTAAATTTGGAATGAAGTGAATGAAGTGCTATCATGTTATCTATTTAAATATTTTTTGATATCATAATTGAAAAGTTTTGAACTCTTGTTACGACCTTTGATGATTTATTATTATTAACTTAAAATTTATTTATTATTAACTTAAAAGTTGCTTTACTAAATTTGGAATGAAGTGAATGAAGTGCTATCATGTTATCTATTTAAATATTTTTTGATATAATAATTGAAAAGTTTTGAACTCTTGCTACAACCTTTTATTTTGAGAATAAAAGATTTTAAACAATTAATGACATAATATTGACCAATAATGGTGTTCCCTATATTCCAAATAAACAACACTTTCAATTTGAAAAAATATAGAACATGTTAATCTTACAAACCTGGCATGTCTTACTATTTTCCTCAGACATTTCCATTCATCACCTTAACTAACAACAGATGACTGTGTCGTACTTACTTTTCATACTTGTCTCAAATCATAATAAAACCACAAAATACCTATAACAACATCATGTAGTCTCCATGAATTATTTTTGAATAGAGATAAATGTTCCTTATATGACTCAAATCTATCCTTGATTTTGATTGGTTAATTTGTTTTTTTAATTTAATTAAAACAATACAATTGACTCTAAAATAAGTGATTGATGTCAGGGCTTTAATTGTATCATGAATTGCATGAAGGTTATCTATAATAACAACCTGCAATTGCTTGACATTCACTTCAAACCAATACTCTCAAGATAACTTGATATCGAGTTTTGTGAATATTGTGAACTGCACAAACTGTTTCTTTAATAGCTGTATAACTTTATCATTACACACTGTTTTTAATAATAAATATAATATATATATATATATATATATATATATATATATATATATATATATATATATATATATATATATATATATATATATATATATATATATATATATATATATATATATATATATATATGTAAATATAATAACACTTCTTTTTTCATATTTTTATTATATATATATATATATATATATATATATATATATATATATTATATATATATATATATATTATATATATATATATATATTATATATATATATATATATATATATATATATATATATATATATATATATATATATATATATATATATATATATATATATATATATATATATATATATATATATATATATATATATATATATATATATATATATATATATAGGGTAAATCAGGGTATAATAAGCACCTTAAGCCTTACCTTACATTGAAATTGGAATATTTTCAAAAACAATTGTGCTGGATCCAAAATATTTGTGAAAACACAACGTTTTTGGGATCACTACTCACAATTAACTTAAATTTTTTGGAAAATAAAATTTCTTAAAAACAGAGGTTTTTAAAAAGCAGCAAAAGTGCTTATATTACCCAGACCACTTGATTTTATGAGCACTTTAAATTAGTTCAAAAAAATATCATTATTTAAGTAAAGGAATACCAACCTGACAGTTAAAACTAATTTGTGAAATCTAATGATTCTTTATTAACAAAACTTATCATTATAAGATCAAATTTTAAGCCACTTTTTATTGAAACAATACAACTTTGTTTTTACACATGTACACAAAATTTGTTCATTATTCATTTAATTTTGCCAACTCAAACTTTTAAACAATAAAAATGCTGATTTTTTGAAATTAAACTATAGAAAGATATTAGGTTTTGTTTAAAATATTAAAGATTTTATGATGTTTTGTTTTTATTCAAAAACCAATTAAAACCACTGCAATTTTGGGACTTAAAACTCTGCAATTTCACTAAAAAACACTGGGTAATTTAAGTATGCTCATATTACATGAAAATGATATTTTTAAATAGAGTCAAAAATAAATGTTCCTATTCAAAAATTAGGACAATAACCATAAAACTATTACGACAATTGAATCACTATCATTATAAATAATATTAATAAGATTTATAAAACAAAGGTAAATTATTGATAATAGTAATATTAATAGTCGAGTTAAAAAAGATAGTATAAAATAAAAGTAATAATAGTTTTATAAGTACAGTAATATAAAAAAAGCATTAATAATAAAAGATAAAATTAATAATCATTAAATATATACTCAAATAAAAATTTCTTAATTGGGTTTCGATTGAAAAGAAGAATGTTGGTAATAAAAGGGTATTTAGTTAAAATCTATTTTTTTTTATAAATGGTATTATTTGGTTCCAGTCAGAAATACATTGATGTTTTATAGAGATAAAGTTAAAATTTCTTCTGGACTTTCTTGGTAGCTCTAATCCATTTATTTTTGAAATCTTTAATGTTTCTGGCTTCTTTTAAATTGAACCTTAGTTTCAATATCTTTCAATAATTCAGATTTCAGACATAATTCAGGACAATTTGGTGGATCGCAGTATTTTTCAACGAAATCTACTTTATGTTCTCTAAGCCATTTTAAAGTTGTCCCAGAGTAGTGGTATGAGGCTAAATTGAGCCAAAATAACGGGTTACCTGTGTGTTCTTAAAAACAACAAAAGACGATTCTTAAGGCATTCTTTTATGTATATTTTGGTGTTAATTGAACCCGTAGTCACAAAACAAGAGCTTCTTGCACCACATTCACAAATTGCTTGCCAAACTAAGAATTCTTCAGCAAATTTTTGCATTCCAATGCATTTATAATCGGAATTCAGTTTCTTGTGATTAGTTTCTGAATAATATTGGTGTCCTGGAAGAGATTGGAAATATGCAGCACAATAAGTTTCATCGTCAATAATCAAACAAGATTTTTTGGTACATAATTTTTTATAGAGCAGCTTTGAACAACGAATTGCGACATTTTTTTGCTTTTCTTCATGACGAGGAACTTTTTTCTTTTTGTAAGATTTATAACCACAATTTCTCTTCACTCCTTGTATAGTGGATACACTTGTTTTGAATTTATTCGCTAAAGTTCGAACAGAAATCTCCGGTTTTCTGTCTAAGGCATCTTTCACTTTTTTACCAAGATCTCGTCTAACAAAAACATTTTTTTCTTCCACTTTCTGATTTCCTTTTGATTATACCAGTGTCCTGAAATTGTTTCACAACCCTCTGCACTGTTCTCAAAGCAACCTGCAACTCTTTAGAAACTGTTCTGTTTGATACACCAGGATTTTCAACGAGAAAATGCAAAATTTTTTCTCGCTTCTTATCTGGATTTGATGACATTTTATTAAAACTAATTGTTTAAATAACAGAGTTGTTTAAATTTTTGAATAACACTAATACAATGACATTTTAAAACAACTAGCTATTTAAAATGATACATGGTTTCCGTAAACACCACATCAGAACATGCGCAAATTTTTTCTGATACATGTATTATATATACATATATATATATATATATATATATATATATATATATATATATATATATATATATATATATATATATATATATATATATATATATACATATATATATATATATATACATATATATATATATATATACATATATATATATATATACATATATATATATATATATATATATATATATATATATATATATATATATATATATATATATATATATATATATATAAATTAGGGCAATTCTATTTTTTCATAATCTATTGGTATAGATGAGGAAAATTCTGTCAATAAAACATAGAACAATGATGTAATTTTTTTTTAATTTTTTGAACTAATTAGGTATTTTATGTGTTGGTATTTAAGGTATTTTATGTGTTGTTTTCTTTCAAAAAAGAAATATGAAAAGCTGAACTAATTATTTTATTGTGCGCTGTGCAGAATGATAAAATAGTAAACTTTTTCATAGGGTCATTCAGGGTAGCATAGAATTTGCCGATAACATTGAATTTTACCTGTAAATGTTTTCAATTTTTTTTTCTTTAGTAATTTTTTTGCCTGTACTTTAACCAACGAGAATATGATAAATTACTTTTTTTACAGAAGTTTCACCATATTTAAATAAATTTTTGTATTATATTGTGAATATTAAGTATTATATTGTGAGTATCAGGTAAGATTTTTTGTATTTTATTGAATTATCTGTCTAATTATAACATAAAACCAAAATAATATAAAATTATATATTTTTAGCTACAAAAGGGATATATATATTTTCGCTCAGATAAAATGTAACCAAAATCAGGGTAACTTTGGATAATCTCATTTAATTTTACACAAAAATGATAAAATATAACCAAAATCAGGTTAGCTTTAAATAATCTCATTTAATTTTACACAAAAATGTTTTTCTTGTTGTCTGGGTAACATTGCAATAATATATAATAAATAAAAGACAACTTTTTACTGTAGCTTAATTAAACTAACTATTGACAATATTCTATTGTAAAAATACTTTGGTATTTTAATTTTTAATATTATTATTATTTCTGTTGTTGATGAAAGAAAAAATGCCTTATAATATTTCAAGGAAACGTGTGCAGGATTGTCATATAAATTTATTTTTCAGTTATTTAAAACTTATCATATTTTAAAACATCATTATATTTTTAAGAAATATGTTGATGTTTATCAAGTTATTGGACAATAAGCAATTTATTGAAGTTTTACATATGTCTAAAAATCATGCAGTTCTTTCATTAGAACAAGTAAACAATAACAATGCACATGCTTTGTGCACATGCACATGCACATGAAGATCATGATTATGCTATAAAAGAGTTTATTGTGCAATCTAATGACTTGTGACAATGAACAAATCCAAGACAATGATAGTATTGAAAAAAATTGTGTCTCAAAACAGAGTACTTATGACATCTACTAATGCCAAAAAACCAACAGCCTGTTAAAAATTTATTTTGTCTCATTGGGTATGAGGGAACTTATACTCTAGCCGAGTCAAAAAAATTTAAACTGCAAAAATTGTTTGGAAACATTCTAAATGAGTCCTTCTCAATTGATGAGAGTGTGTATACAATAAATGATGACATATTGGTTGCAGAGTTGCATTAATTTTATTCACAATCAGATATTATAAATTTAATTTTTTGTAAACCTTAAACACTGTAATTTTTTTATAGTAAATGATGTTTATATTTTCTTTCATAACCTTAAAATTTGATCAACAAGTTTATTCAGTGATTTGCATTATTTTATAGAATAAGTTGTATATTTATTGTCAAAATATTCTTATTAGATTTATTTAAAAATCATTTTAAAGCAATGCAAAGAAATCTAAACAATTTTTAAATAAAAGATTAAAATTGACATTTAGTTTAATAGTATTCAAAGTTACCCTAAATGCAATTTGAATCCTTATTTATTATTTGAACTTTGTTTTCTTAAAAAATAACTAGCAATTTAAAAAAATTTATAAAAATCTAGAAAAACGATATCATCAGAACACCCATTATGAAAAAATATTCGATATCTGGTTTGTAAAAAATTTTACATAGAGTTAAAACTAGCGCAAAGCATATAAAGTTACCCAGAAAGACTGTATCTGAAACATCTTAAACAAACCACCATAATGGTAGCAACTTTTTTTTAAGAAAAAAAAATTCAATTTTTATTTGCATGACCTACAAAAACACAAGGTTGAGTAATAAACTGTATTCAATAGATAAATAAATAATAAAGAAATAAAAAATTTGTGCCTAAGAATAAACCCAAATCAATTATGAAAATTGTAAATGTTGACCTTGTACAAGTATGTCAAATTAAGATGGGACCTCTTACTACAATTAGTTTTTCATCTATTGATATGATGAATACAAAAGAATCTGGAAAAGTTTTGTAATTTACATATCTTCCAAACTCTCAATCAATTGGACATGTTGTAACTGAAATATCTAAGCTAATATATAGTCTCAAAAAAAATCTTAAAATTCTTACTAAAGATTAGAGTAAAAAAGAAAATCACAGAAATGTTAACAAAACCAATTATTTTATCTTAAGCTAATAATAAATTGATTGATGATTAAAAAATTCTTTACATTTTGGCCAATTTTTGCAACAAGCTATATTTCAGTGTGAAGTATCTATGTTAAAACAACTATTCCCAATTTTGTCAGTTTTTAAATGTTGAAGCCCAAATCAGTTTTACATTTTTTTAAATTATTTTTTATAAAAATGTGTTTGGTTTTACATATAAAATCTTCCATATGTTTTCACAAAATTTTGCTAGGTGGAATTGCCTTGATATATATATATATATATATATATATATATATATATATATATATATATATATATATATAATATATATATATATATATATATATATATATATATATATATATATATATATATATATATATATACATATATATATATATATATATATATATATATATATATATACATATATATATATATATATATATATATATATATATATACATATATATTAGGGCAATTCCATTTCTTCCATCAAATATTGGTATAGATGAGGATATATATATATATATATATATATATATATATATATATATATATTTATATATATATATATATATATATATATATCTATATATATATACATAGAGAGAGAGAGATTATGTAATTTAGTACTCACTTGTAAACAATTGTTTATACAAAAATAAATACCAGCATTATCATGCCAAATCCTTAAGTATTGAAGATCACCAATATGATCTGGGAAACTAGCTAAAAATACATCTCGCCCTCTTTTCTTGAATAGTTTCTTATTTGGTGCAACTAACTGTCTTACTTCTCCATCTCCCTCGTCTCCACTTAGTTGTATGAAAACATTTGCAGAAGTTGATCCTTTTCCAGAAAACCCAGTATATACTGTTATTTCATAGAATTGAATATCTGAGGGATCATTTTCTTTCAAAGCTGTTACACCAGCCTAATAAAAATAAAAAAATTACTTAAACAAAAAAAATATAAATAAAATTTTAAATTTATTAATAATATTATACTTGTGCAACACTTGGAACAATAATATGGCAAGCATTCATGCAAATAAATTAAATTATATTAAACCAAAAGCACTAATAAACTAAAACATTCAGCTGTTATTGTAATTTTTTTTTAAATTGACTCTAACTAATTTGAGTTAACTTATTTAAATGTGATAATTAACATTCAAATTTTTCTCTATGCAAGTAGTGATCTGATAAATAATAGCTAACTTTATCTGTTTTTTCTGCTAGAAACTTTTTATAAAAAGCCTATGCAAAAGAAACTGAAATGTTATGTACAAAAAAATTGTATATATAAAAACAATATTGTTTACCCTTTCTACATCTTTTCTATCTTCTCTTCTTGCCCAGAATAAAAGAATAAGATAAATGCCAAAAATTGATAGCACCACAGCAAATGCAGTTGGATTTTCTGCTAAGTTAAGAAAACCTGAGAAAACTTTAGAAAAGTCAATAGGATTAGGTGCCACAAAAAAACTTGCAGCAAATGTTGCACGCTTGACTTCTCTTTTAACTTTATCTTTTTTCACTGTAGCTTCTCTTTTATTTCTTGTGCGATTGACATGATTTGTGGCTACTTTTGATTCAATTGTGGCAGAAGTTAAACTATTTGAAGAAACTTTGCTTTCACTTTCATTACTGAATTCCATTTTACAGACACAATGAGTTTTATTGAATGTAGTTTTTTGACCAACCTAATAATAAAATATAAGTTACATACATATAAACTTTTACGCAATAATAAACTTCATATATTGTTTTTTAAATACTATATTTATATCAAGATATTATCCTAGAAGCAGACTATACTCTATACAAAGTGTAATAATGAAAATAGCTAATCATCTCTGTGACTAATTATGCAAATTTATGCAAATATGAATAGTAATAATCAAAATAGCTAGTCATCTCTGTGATTACTTAGGCAAATTCATAAAAATATTTATGGTTACTTTTTTATATATGTTTTTTATGTGTTCTGCTTGCTTTAGGTATATTTTAACAATAACATTACTATTGACTCTGATTTGTGTTTAAGCTTTTTCTCATTAAAATAAACCTGTGTTTATTCTGAACATCTGTTTGTTTTTCTTTGTTTTTATTACTTAT
>NC_088929.1:31810000-31822500 GCF_038396675.1 Hydra vulgaris
AGATACAATTTCTGGCATGTCTCCAGCAACCATTTGTCGCATAAATGCACTACCTATCATATCAACTGTATTTGCAATGTTATCGGCAGAGGCACTACTGTTTTTATCTGATGTATTCTAGTAAATTTTTTATAAATAAAAAAAATTTATATGATCATTTCAAATAAAGCAAAAAATAAATTATAATTATTACAAATACTGTAAATTAACATTGTTTATTTTTGAAAAAAATAAAAAATGGTAAAACAAATAACACTTGAAATCACACCTAAAAGTCTATCATTTCTATTATTTCTAAAAAAAAATTCAAGGCTGGTGCCTCCTCCACCTTCTATGGGCAGCTTTGTCTAGTCATTAAAAAAGGCTTTTTAAGAAATCAATTTCAGTCATTTGTCTTTGTAATAAATGGTACTTTGCAATGTTATTTTGCTAATGGGAAGAATAAAAAAATTTTAAAAATAAATAACAACAAATTTTTTATTTTTAAACATAATATATTAGTAACAAAAAACAGTTTTACAAAAAAATTTGAAGCAAATGATTGCAAATTAAAATTGAGTTCTGGCACATTTTAAAATATTACTATGAATTTTAGAACAATTTTTTACAAATTTTTTTAAGTTTAACAAACTTTTTGGTTTCTTAATTAAAACCTCCAATTAATATATACTCATAATTTCAAGACCCTATGACTTCTTTTCAAGACCGTAGAACCCAGGCTATCAGTTGTAGTTATTAGGTTAAAAAAATAAATATGTAGCACTTTATAAAAGAATTAACCATATTTTTTAAATGTATGCATATCTAAACACTTGCTAACAGATACAAAGATAAAAGCAATAAAACAACGATAATAATAACTACAATGATACCTACAGATAAAAACAGACATAAATAAAAATACTCTGATCATTAATAAATTCTCTGTTCATTATTAGACTAAATCTTTGAAATACCTTTAACATTCCTGCACTTAAAATGTTATAAGAAGCCCGAAATAAGGTTTTTGCTGTGTCTGGCATATATGGATCGCGTGGGTCTGAGAGGGTCATACAACCGGACATGGCACTAAGTACTTCTGCAGATTTTTTCTATTATAGAAACAAATCAACACATAAAAATCAGATTATTGTGCAATGTAAGTAAAATAAAAAAAAACAATTTAATCTTATTTATACCTGAGCTACGTTGGTAAGTTCATACTTTGATTGAGTTAACTGCATATGCACTCCTCCTATTTGTTTGATCTCAGACAACTTACAAGGTCTTACCATGCTTAGTGATTCTAAAATTATTTCCCTATTCTAAAAAAAAAACTATTGATTAAATTTAAACTCAATTACTATGTGAGTTGAAGTTTGAAGTACTTTTTTCAGTTTACCTTTGATGATTCTGCATTTGATGCTTTCTTGTTTAAAATAGAAGCTACTGCAGCACCCATTCTCGTCAAAGCTTGCAATTCATTATTTTGAGCAAGAGATTCTATACTTTTGCCTACTGCATTGTAGTCCACACTGGCAGGCTCTTTTACCTAGTTAAATATTTTTACTATAAATATTAATTATGGATTTTTTTTTTTGACTACTTTATAGTATAAAAAAAACACTAATGATTCAAAACCCCACAATGCACCACATAATGCACGATATCCAATGCACAATAATGCACCACATAAATTCAATAGCAATTGTGAAAAACATGCAACATTTTTTACTCTCCATCATATTATACTCTTTTACTCTTCATTATATTTATATTAAAAAAACATAATCTGACTTTAGTTACCAATACCAATAAAGATTATAAACTCCTACCTGGACACGAAATGTTCGAGAAACACCAAACTTATATTTATCTTCCACTCTAACAATGAGATCATACCAGTAATCCTCTTCTTTATTTCCAAGTGGTAAAATTATTGAAATATGATTTTCTGGACCAGTATACATATTTTGGACCAAATCACCGCAATGAGAGTCTATATAAAAAACTTAGTTGATTGAACAATTTTAATTAAAACTAAATAAAAATAAAAAAAAGAGTAAAATTTAATGTGCTAAAAGTTTACAATTATCAAACAATATTAAAATATTAACTATAATAAGTATAACACATTAAATAAATAACAACATAAGTCTTCAATAGTTAAAGAGTTATTGTAAAACAAGAATATTTTTCAAACCTATTGTTATGATATGATACCATTATGATACCTTATGTTATCATATGATATCACTATGATACCTTATGTTACTTTATGTTATCTTAGGATGCCTTATGTTATCTTATGATGCCACTATGATACTTTACGTTATCTTATTATACACTATGATGACTTTATGTTATTTAATGATTTAATGATACTATTGTTAGTTTTGTTACTTTTTAGCATATGTTTGTTATTTACATATAATTATAATTCCTTTGTAAATAGTGAAAATAGCTGCTGAGTTATTAAAAGACCTGGTAAGTACTGAAAAACCTGAGCATTTTTATTTTGGTTTTTTTTTAATGTTTCCTTTATGTCCATAGTCTATAAGTACTTTGCTATATAATGGCAAAACATTTCAGAGGTAAAAAACTTGCTTTTTAAAAGAATAACTAAAACTATTTTAAAAAAGAACATTATGTCACTTTTGAGATATTCTCTTCTCTTGATCTTTAATCTATTTCAATCCAACAAGGCTGAAAGCAAACACTATACAGTTTGGAGGTAGTAAAAACAAAGAATAAAGTTAAAGAGCAAGAAAGAGTTTGACAAAAACTTAAGTTGTAAGTTGTATGAGTTATGAAAACATAAAGAAAAAGATTCAATGGGTTGAAGTTCAGAGAAAAAAACTAGACAAATAAAAGTTTTTAGAGCATGCAGGGACGGATACAGTAAAGGGACTTTACTGAATGACCAGTCAATGAAGAATGTGTTTTTGTTGATGGATCTAAAAATGATCTTTTGAGCAGCAACCATGATAATATTTGTAGAAAAGAGAGATGTTTAAGTTTGGCTGATCAACCTGGTTCAACTAATATTTGTAGAAAAACTTTTGATGCAGCCGTTAATTTAAAATTTAATTTAAATGTAAGTTTGGCTGATAAACCTGGTTCAACTGTTTAAAATGTGATTTTAGACCTTCAATAGATAAGAAAGAGCATCAACAGAAGAAGCAGCCAAATATGACAACAGTACTTCATTCAGGGACAAGTAAGAGATTTGTAGAGCTAGTAAAATAATGATGAGCATGATAAAACCTTAGGAGATGCTAGCTTTGCAATCCATTGTATGTATGGTTTCCATTAGAGGTCAGTAGTGAAGGATTATCCAAAAAGATGTAAAGAAAATCTGTAAGATGATTAGCATTCATTAAATTAGGAATGTTAACAGTATTACAATAGTTAATTGCAATATATAACTGAATTTTGTTAAAATTAAAATTCAAAAACTCATCTGTTACTGAAGTGAGATCAGATTCAAGATCAACTACCTGTTCTTAGCAATCAAAAAATGAAAACTTTTTATCAAGACAGGAGTATTAAGTTGAGTCATCAGCAAATAGAGCCACTTTAGGTGTAAGATTGTAAAGAAGATCATTTATGTAGATAAGAAACAATACAAGACCAAGGGTAGGACCTTTGAAGTTAACCTTCAGAAGTTCCTGAAAATGAAGAAGAGTGTTAGCCTTATAGTATGAGTTTAATAAAGCCGTTAAAAAAACCATACGAGGTAAGCTTATTGAGAAGACTAACATGCCAAACTTTATTGAAAGCTTTAGATATGTGAAGAGAAATAGCCTTTATTTTAGCTAGTCAGTTAAAGAAGGAGAAGATCAAAAACCATATTGATTGTGAGAAATTAAGTTATTAGACTCAAAATGGGATGTTAGAAGTTTATTGATCAAAAGGCCAGGGGAATAAAAGAAAGCAATTGCTTTTACTCAACATTTTTGGAGCAATTGCTCAGCTTTACGTGAATAAAAGTTTAAGCAAAATGGCTAAAAAATTTATTCACGTAAAGCTGAGCAATGACTTGAAAAACACTAAGTTAAAGCTATTGCTTTTTTTTATTCATTCAGTCTAAAGACTAAAGAACTTGCTAATAATAGAGAAAAGATCAGAAAATAGCTGGAGGTGTCAAAACATTCTCCAAATTTTTTTAAATTTGAAATCACAGATGCCATTTTCCAGCAAGCAGGAAAACAAGATTCAGTCAAGCACTTATTAAATAGTTTTGATAAAATTTAAGAGAATTCTAGAAAGCACTTTTGTAAGACTATAACAGGAATGTCACAACATTCTGTTGTGTCATTCCTGTTATAGAGTTTAAAAGAGCCAAAAAAATATTAAGTCGTTAACCAAAAAAGGTGCATACACTTACTTTGTCCTTTACTAGCAAGAAATGCTTTAAAGTACCCAGCAACTCCAGCTTCCTCACTTACCCTAACATAAAAAGCTTTAAACGCAGTTCTTATCAATCTAGAATCTGATTCACAGTAATGAATAAAAAAATATTTTCATAACAACTGCTAAAACTAACTTTTCAAATGAGTTAATTGTTTTATCAGTTTCTGTTGCTAAGTTGGTTAGTAAATGTAACTTACATAAAAGTTTGACATTTCAATAAAATCTGCTTGCTCATCTTTTTTAAACTTTCCCAAACCTTTATAACTTTAGGCAGTACTTTTTTCTCATATCTTTAAGCTTTACATTAAACAGTGGATTAACTAACCCGAGCAGAGCCATGGCTAGGCTCTAAAGAAAAAACATTAGCCCAAGGACTTTAACAAAGAAAATCATGTAAAGGTCTCAGTAAGTAATAGTGTAGTAGTAAATAGTGCAGTGATAGGGTCAATCCGAAGATGAAGTACGAAAATTTATAGCATGGTCAGAGCCACCTAAAGGAAAACAAGGAAAACTAAACACAAGCTAGGGCCAGAGACAAGACAAATCAATTAGTGGAGGTAATTGATTAGAATTTTCTAGAAATCAATTCACAATGTTAACCATCTGAGAAAGTACAGTTAAGAAGTTGTGGGCTTTAGTACCACCAATAACAATAGTATTGGCTGAGGAATAAAGAAAAAGGGCATGGTCAATTTAATCAGAAAATATAAAAAAGCTGAAGCACATAAAAGAATGATCAGATGATAAACACAGGTTTACATCTACACCACTCTAAATAGATTAAGAAGGGGTGCAAGGCAAGTTAAGATAATTCTGTTTACCCCTAAAGTCTTTGTTAAGGAGGCCTTCTATAAAACAGTAGCTGAATGTAGTTATCATCTGCCTAAGATGGGTATTTTATTGAGACACCTTCTAGAAGTGTATTATACACCTTCAAGAGTGTGGATAAGTTTTTTAACTAGAGATACCTTCTACATCTTCTGGAGACATCTCTAGCCTTTAATTCCAAGAGCCCCAAAGCTACAGTTTATTTCTCTTCGGCTTTGCTAGGAGATTGTTTTTGTTTTAAATTCTTTGCTTCAAAAAGCAAACCCTACAAGGCAGAAGGACATGGAGCAGATATTACTGGATTACATGATACCAGTAGCAGGGTGATTGTGATCATCCTAAAACTGTCCTGTCTTGCTTAAAAAAAGGCTAACTGGCCAGCAATTCCAGGTGTAACTGCTGATGGAATCAAAAATATTCAGTTGCAATCATCAATTATTTCAGAACTTCTTAAATATTTTATAACTAGAAAAAAAGTTTCGAACAATTACATTATTCTATAATTAAATCTGGTGTGAAATTAAACTAAAGTAATCAAATTTCTTATTGACTGCATCTATAGACCACCTTTACATCTATAGACCACCTTTGCATCAATAGACCACCTTTCCATCTATAGACCACCAAATTTGAACCATCTAGTAAACACTGCAAAAAACAAACCCATAATAACAGCTACCCAACTATTTAAATCAAAACTCTTGCTTAATAGCAGGTAAATTGAATATATACACTACTGTCAGAAAAATTGTGGACAACCTTGAATTTTATAAAAATGGTAACTGATCTAATGATTTCATTAATCAATGCACACAATATTGAACACAAAACACAGTAATAATACAGTTAAGTAAAGTCCATATATAAAAAAACATAAATTAGTTATCTTTTGAATAGCTTTTGGCCCTGATAGTAGTGTCCACTATTTTTCCGACAGTAGTGTACAATGACAATACAGTGACATTAACAAAGAATCAAATTGTTCAGGTAAATCAAGCATCTAATTTTTACCTAATGACTTGCATACCATAAAAAATAGAATTAAATTTACTAAACTATACAACAGACAAAACACCAATCAAATAAATTAAAATTAAAATTTATAAACACCTAATTGATACTCATATACCAAAAATGTAAAATGTAAATGTAAAATGTAAAATCTATATAAATGTTACCAAAACAAACTAAAAATCCATAAAATTGAGCTTCAAAACCATCTTGTAATAACAAAAATTTCAACCAAACACAATCAAAATTTCAACCAAACACAATCAAAAGAGTATAAAAAAATAATTAAAAATACTGTGTTAAAATAACTGTGCTTATGACTTAAAAAATCAACTATCAACAAATTATATTTAGTTATGATAAGTTAGTTGATAGACAATTGATTAGCATATGATATGATATGGTATGATATGATATGATAGACAATTGATTAGCATAGGCAAGTTATTGTTATTGCCATTTCCTAATTCTATTCTCTATCTCAAAAAGTCTCTTATTCATTCTTGTATGAAACACTCTTTTGGTATTCTGGCTTGTTTTTTTAATGAGGCCCTCTTTTATTTAGACCGAATTGGCATTGTGAATGTTTTGTGAATGTTTTGTGAAGACCTGCTTCAGTTGCCAGGCTTGAGTCTCTATTCAATTATCTTAATGTTGCTTCCTCTCTTGTCCAAACTCTTCTTCTTTTCTCGATACTCTTTCTCTCTTCTACATATTTCAACATGGTTGTTGGTCAAGCTATCATCACTTAATCCAATAACCAAAACTTTTTATTTAGTTTTATTAATTAGCAAAGCCTCATCCTTTAACTGCAACTGTTCCTTCATGATCAAAAAACTTTAATTCATCTAGTTTTTTGCCTTAAACTTCAGAATTCTCTCCTCCCTTTATGTTTTCCAGAAACATATTTTATTTTATATTTATTTCATAGTTTTATAATTTTTGCTCTTTAACTCATTTCTTATCTTTCAGTTAAATCCTAACATAAATAATGATTCCTTCCAGTCTTATTGAGAATTCATTTAAAATAAAAATAAAAAACATGTTCTAAAAAAAAAACCCAACAAATTATCAGCCAATGGTCATCTTCAAAGACAACATAACAATTTACAAATATTTACATAACTCTCTCAGAGAGGCTGATTCCATCAACAGCTGAAAAGTATCAAAGTATTAAAAGTGCCCTTCTATGCATGGATGGTGACCCTGTTTATACTTTTGGTGTGCATTGCCAAGGCCATATTTGGAGCCCTTTGTTACAGCTTAGGGTTTATTAATGGTAATGAGGCAATTGCTAGGGCTATTAAACAGTGTACTGAGTACTATCTATGCTTTGAGTCAAATTCTTTAACAAATTTAAAAATGAATAAAGTATCAAAAACTAAAAAACACAAAAAACCATCATCATCACCAAGTTCTCTAAACCTATCATTCACTAATATTTGTGGCCTTCGAAGTAAATTTTCTTCTGTTAAGTCTTATCTCTTGCAAAGTTCACCAGACCTAATTGCTCTTTGTGAGACTAATTTGAGTTCAGCTGTATCATCTTGTGATCTTAGTGTCGATGGTTATCTTCCTTTAATTCAAAAAGACTCCAATAGTCATATGCTTGGTCTGGGCATTTACATTCGTAAAAATTTACCCATTTGTCAGGAAACTAAGTTTGAATCCACAGAATATTCTTTTTTCACAGAATATGTGCTTTGGTTTTGCACCACTTCACTCTATCCCCTTCTCTTCATTCTATATTCCTCTCCTTCATCTCAAGACTGCACTCTTTTTGATGTTATTTCTGATCATATTGACCAAGCCCTCTCTCTTTATCCTTTAGCCAAAATCATTGTTGTCAGTGACATAAATGCTCATCATACTGAATGGCTTGGCTCTAGTGTGAGTGACTCTGCAGGCATTAAAGCCCACAACTTTTGCCGTTCTCAATCCCTAACTCAAACAGTCAACTTTTCAACTCGCTTTCCAGACAACCTGAATCATTTACCTTCTCTACTCGACTTATGTCTTGTTTCTGATCCTAGTCAGTGCTCAGTTTCTCCACATTCACCCTTAGGTGCTTCTGATCACGGTTTGATCTCTCTAAAACTATTATCTCATTCTTTTTCATCATCTGAATCCCCCTATTATCGTACCTCTTACAACTACATTAAAGCTGACTGGGACTCTTTCTGTGATTTTCTTTGGGATGCCCCCCCCCCCAGGTAGAAATTGTATTTCATCACAAAAATTAGACTCTCGTGACTTCTGGAGAATCTATAATAGCATCAATAATAAGGGCAAATCTGTAATTCCACCACTCTTGTTTGGTTCAGACTTTGTCACCTCACCTAAAGACAAAGCTCAATTGTTTACTAAGAACTTTTCATCAATATCATCTCTTGATTCCACTAGTTGCGTTCTACCTGATATTGCCAACAAACAGGTTGATCCATTGCTTGACATTCGTACTACTCCAGCTTATGTATCTAGAGTGATTTCCTGCTTAGACTCTTCTACAGCGTGTGGCCCAGACAACATATCTGTTATTGTCTTGCAGAAGTGTTCTCCGGAGCTGTCGTCTATACTTTCAAAACTATTCAACAAGTGGTTATCAGAGTCTTGTTTTCCAGCCTGAAAAGCCGCATCTGTTATCCCTATTTTTAAAAATTCTGGAGAGCAATCTGATTTGTCCAACTACTGTCCCATTAGTGTTCTTCCTATCATAAGCAAGGTTTTTGAACCTTTAATTAACAAACACTTAATCTCTCATCTTGAATCTAATAACTTTCTTTCTGATCATCAATATGGATTTCGATCTTCTTGTTCTATTGATTTGATTTGCTAACAGTAATAACCGATAGGTTTTATCGTGCATTAGATAAAGATGGAGCGGTTAAAGCCATCGCTCCTGACATTTCTAAAGCTTTTGATACAGTTTGGCATGCTGTTCTTCTCCATAAGCTTTCTTCTTATGGCGTATCTGGCAACATCTTTAAGATTATTGAATCTTCCCTTTCCAATTGTAGTATAAAAATTGTCCTTGATGGACAGCACTCTTCTTCTCATTCTGTAACTTCAGGGGATCCTCAAGGTTCAATTCTTGGCCCTATACTCTTTTTAATTTACATTAAAGATCTTCCAGATATTCTCACATATAAGGTGACATTGTTTGCTGATGATACTACCATTTATTCTTGTCATGGTAAGAAGCCAACACTCTCTGATTGCTTGGAGGGGGCATTTGAGCTTGAAAAATATATTACTTCTGCTACAGCATGGGGCTCACAGTGGCTGGTGAACTTTAATTCAGATAAAACTCAATTTTTTCAGCCAATCATTATCGCAGTAATTTAGATCTTCCTATATTTATGAACGGTGATGTACTCGTTGAGTACCTACTCTTCATCTTCTAGGATTAACTCTTACATCTTTCTTGGAAACCATATATCAAATCTGTTGCAAAATTAGCATCTGCTAAGGTTGCATCTCTTTATCAAGCTTGACACTTTCTCACTCCGGATTCTATTCTTTATCTTTATGAATATCAAATCCAGCCTTGTATGGAATACTGTTGCCATATCTGGTGCGGATCTTCTAATGATGCTTTTTCTTTTTTAGACAAGGTGCAAAAACCATTGTAGACATAGTTGAACCTGCTCTTGCAGCCAACCTCCAACCATTATCATATCGTCGTAATGTTGCTTCTCTTTCTCTTTTCTACAAATACTATAATGGGCACTGCTCTAAAGAGCTAGCGTCTCTTGTGCTATCTACTAAAATTCATTCTCGTGTTACTCGTCATTCAATTAAGTCTCATCCTTTTTCTGTGACCGTTTCCAAGTGCTCCAAAAACTCTTAATTGTCTAGTTTTTTTCCTCAAACATCAGCTCTTTGGAATTCACTTCCTTCATCTCTCTTTCCTGATTCATATAATTTGCAATCCTTTATGTTGTCTGTAAATCGTTATCTTGCTCTACAATCTTCATTTTTTCTCTTCCAGTAACTTTCAACTCTAATTAGTGGTTGCTTGCAGCCTTGTTGGAAGCAAAGACGTTTAAAAAAAACAACTTTATTTCTGAAAAATAACATGGTTTCACTAAAGTTAAGTCATAAATTCACTTGAATCATTAGATTGATTTATGCTCTGCAAACCAGAAATTTAATGGGTTTCTCTTTGCATTCAACAAATTAAAATTCACTAAAATTCTTAAACAATCATTAACTACAAATGTTAAATACAAAATTTTGACAGTTGATTCCATCATTTGACTTTCCTGTTTAAGAAGTACAACACCAGGCATAAGACTTGTTTTCATCCTAAGATCATACTTTATTAGGAGGTTTTGTTGTTTTAAGGCACAATCGTGTTTTTCTTAGATTAAAATTGAAGAAAAGTTTAGTTTATTTTTTTCAGATTTTATTTTGAATTGTTGAATTTAGTCTCTTCTTATTTTTTTTTCTTCCAGTGTAGTCAAACCAAAGAAGCGCATCCATTCCTCAAATGTTTTATCACTATCTTCTTGTACTACTTTAAGATAATGTGGTAGAGACTCAAATTTGGTAGTTAAAAGAGATTTAGATATTTAAGATGCATTTTCAGACCTTGTCTAGAAAATAAAGGGCATCATTAGAAGGACCAGGCTAAATATGACAACTTTATTCCATACTGGAACAAATAAACCAACTGAGGTATAGAAAGAAAGGGGTAAGGAAATGGCAAGTACAAATACAAAGAGTTAAAGTAGAGGGCTTGGTAAGAGTGTTAAGAGTAAGTTTCTACTTTTATTAACTAATTTCTTTAACTGCATAATTTTAAAAACATCACAATGTTTTAAAAAATTAAACTTTTGAAAAAATAAAATTGTTTTAGTCTTGAAGTTAATGAGCAGTTTTATTTATAGAGTAAAAAAACTTTTTACTCTATAAATACAACTTTTTCAAAACAATTTATTGTTTTATACTGTCGTATAGGATCTCCGCATTTTTTGTAGTCTGGTGGTTTCAGAGTGGTTAATTCAAGAATGTTGAGTCTTTCTTTGTAAGAAAAATGTTCAGTAATTATTTTAGTTGCTCTGCACTGGATTTGTTTAAGTTTTTTTATATTGCATTTGAGAATAAATTAATCTAGCTCAGACTGGAATTAAACTTTGTACACCTGTCTGGAATCTAGCTACAGAAAATTAAACAAAAAAAACTTAAAAAAGCTTAACAGAGAGCTTCTTGTACTACTTGAGCACAACAAAAAAATCAAGCAAACATTTGTCAAAAAAAAAACATTTGTCAACAATAAAACATTTGTCGACAAAAAAAAGAAACTTTAGGCAATGTTGGATTAAAAATCATGCAGAACCAGATGCAACCTCGTTCAATATTTCAAAATAAATGCAAACTTAAAGGCAGAGTATTTTCAAAGAATAAAAACTTTTTTTATCAATTCTTGATGATCCACCATCAAGTATCTAATTTGATCCATCATCAGTATCCAACTTGATGATCTGACTTAACCATCATCCAGTATCTAACTTGATGATCTGACTTTAGTGTTTCAAAAAAAATTATAAACTTAAAAACAATTATGGTAAACTTTTGAAACAAAATAATAATCTATATTAATACTATATATAACTACTTAACATACTATATATTATTATACTATACTATTATACTATTATTATAATATTAATACAACAATATTTAATATTACTATAGCAATATTATATTAATATTAATAGCAATATTATATAATATATTATTAATAGCAATTAATATATAATACTAATATAATAATAGTATATATTACTACTATAGCAATAATAGTATATATAGTGTGAAGATATTATAAATATAAATATAAAAAATAAATGATGATAGCACTAATAATGATTATGATAATGATGATGAAAACGATGACAATTCTGTGTTCTGAGATGACGTCACTCAAATTAAAACACTTTTGTCTGTTGTTAAAACGTTCTTTTTTCTAGTATTTTGCTTGCTCTATTATCATATTCATATTATAAAAATAATTTTAAAGTAAACAAACTACTAGAAATAAAACTGGTTTACAGTGGTTGGTCAAACGCAATATGATTTAAGTACTACAAATAAAGTATACAAGTGCAAATTTTGAGCAGATTTATATTATTACGTTTTCAGGTAAACCTTCAAAACTATTTGAAAAAACACATCCAGTTTGGAACCCAACACTTAAAATGGGCTATAAAAGCAAAAGTTTAAATAGCGAAAGATTTATTAGAATAAAAAAGCGACAACAT
>NC_088929.1:31827500-31857500 GCF_038396675.1 Hydra vulgaris
AACTTGGACTGAGCTTAAGTTTTATTTAAGAATATTAAGCATATGAATATTTATAAATGTCATACCCTCAATTTTTGTAACCAGCCGTGAATATTGAATTTCAAAATATTTGATATCTTTCGAATTTATATAACTAAGGTTTTCTTTCACACTTTTGTACACCACAAGTAGCTCAACTCTAATGAGACCATATGGCACACTATTTTCTTCAATTTGAAAAATACTTGGATCATGTTTTCCACGAATTCTATGAAATGGCATCTTAGCAGTAAAATTCTCTGAAACAAGTACTTTGTTAAATCTGTCAAACAAAAACCAAGAAAATATAACATTTTCTGCAACAGAACATATTAGAGAAACATTTGATTGAATGATAAGCCTTGAAGTACGAGGTGATGAAACTGGTTGCTTAAGACTACCTCCAGACAAAATTAAAACTTGTGGATCATTACATGGTCTATAAATAACATCAACTTGAGCATTGTACAAGTAGGAACTCACTTTATTATAAAAATTTACAAGAACTTTATGAACTCCTTTTGTGTGGTATATGTAAGACAAATTCCATGGAACAGCATCTGTAAAATAGTATAAAATTTCCTTTGAATTTTTTTTAAGATTTTCATTGCAATAGTTTTTATTTATTTTATAGGACACACCATTACCAAAATCAATGATGCCACATACTTGTGAACCATATCGTAGAGCATGAGTTTTTATGACAATAGGATCTCCAAAATTTACTAATGATGTTATATTTACTTTCATCCCAAGAATACTCTCCTGAACTACAATCTCTTTTTCATCTTTAAAAATACCAAGTGTATTATGAACAATGCAACTAATAAGATATGTGCCAGGTTCAAAATAAACATGTTCAATATAATTTACAAACAACAGTTTTGGCTGTTGGGAATTGTCTAAATTGAATGTGTATGCTATATCCTTATCCTGTGAGGTGATATTAAAATATAACTTCTTATCTAAAGGGTAGTATTTGTTTTCATTGCCACGGACCAGTCTATATGTATCAATCCAATAAATACTTAAAAATACTGATTTTATTTCCTGCACATCAACAACTAATTCAAAAACTGTTTTACTAACTTGATTTTGGATAATAATCACCACTGCATATTTTCCAGATAATAAGTATGTATATGTATTGACTACACCATACAAGATTAATGGTTTTGTTTGGATTAATGATCCGTCACCAAAATTAAATTCTACAGATGCATTAGTAGGAAAACAATCAGAAGGACCTTCTGCTTTAAAAATAACGTTACCAGGATCAAGTCTTATTGGACTATTTGATGATATATTAACTGAAGAAATAGGACATTGAACATGAACAAAATAGGGACAAGAAACACCAATAACATCTAGAGAATTCCAGGTTTTTAAATTTACCTCATACATACCAGGTTTTTTAAACAAATGGTAGACATCAAATTTTGTAGAGTCAGTTTGTGAAACAGAAATGATTTGTTTATTTCCATCACCAAAGATAACTTCATGTGTTAGACGAGACCCATTAATAACTTGAATTTGAAATAAGGCTTTTTCAGATACATTAATATATTTGGGTGGGCAAGACAACTTCAAATTTGATATAGGTATATCAACAGAAAATGTTTTAGTTGCAACAACAGAACTTTTAGAATTCCAGCAAGCAAGTCTTATTGTATGATTTCCGACATGATTATATTTTAGCGCAATGATATCGCGAAATGTTGATTTGTCTACTTTTTTTTCTACACTATTTCCAAGATCCCATTTACAAATGTAAAGACTTCCAGCAGCCATGGTAGCACTAATATAAGAAAACTCCCCTAATATTGTATTATTAACATTAACTTGTAGATCAGAGAGAACAGCAAGCTTTTCCACAACTATTGTCATAGTTGAGTTGTTTTGAACTTTGGAAATAGAATTAAAGCACTCCACTGAAACTGAATATTTTCCTTCCTTTGCAAACAAATATTTTGCAACAGTGTTTGATAGTTCTATAGGATTGACTGAACCATTAAAATTATACCTGCAGACTACATTGCTTCCCTCTGCTAGCTGTACTTCTATATGAAGTGGCTCACCAAGATCTAAATAAACATTATTTGTAACATAGTTATGGTGAACTGTAACTGAAAAATTTTTTAAAGGAACTTCAACTAAGGCAGTTCCTTGAATCACACTAGTATTAATCATGTCATTTTTGGCACTGATCATAACTGTAAAGCTTCCATTATTTTTAAAAATGTGTTTAACAGAGTGACATCTTTTTGATGAAAAATCAAATACTTCATTTGAACTACCGTCCCCAAAATCAATAATAAATGTTACGTTTGTGCCTATTTTTAAGCACCAGCTAATTAAAGTTTCCTCACCGAGTGCAACTGGTTTTATAAAACTTTCAAAAGAAAGCCCAGAGATGTCATCAAATATTTTTACTAATACACTGTCTGATTCAAGTGATACTAAGTTAAAAACTGATGCATTAATTCTATAAAACCCAGACTTTGTAAAAGAACAATTAAACTGTGAACTTATACCAATATATTGAGTTCCATTTCCAAAATCAATATTGTATGTTAAGTTTGTGCCCTTATCAACATTTAAAGTTAAAAGAAATTCTTGGTTTGTAAGCACATTTCTAGGACATTGAATGTTTAATTTATCAACAGGAATTTGAACAGATACCATTAGAGGTGCTGATATGTTTGAAGTTACTAAATAAGTTTTCGGAATAGAATACTTATGCCGCAGATAGAACTTGAACGGTTTGATGTAATGAACCTTATATAAATGTTGGTAATGAACAATAGTCGACTCTGTAGAAACAAAAACACTGTTTAGTGAAACTGATGGAGGAAAAACAAACTCATAGTGGGTTTTTGCATTTGTATAATTTTCATAGAGAATTTTTCCACCATAGGAAGTATATCCAAATACATCCCCTTCATTTGCAAGAATGATATTCTCCAGCACTACCATTGTACGCCCAGTTTCAGTTATATTATAAAGTAACTGTTCGATGATTACAAAATTGATTGGTGCTTTAACTATTGCTTGCTCTTCTTCATCACACCTGGAGTTAACATTAGGCATACATTTCCCTTTAAGAAGACAAAACACTTCATTGAGTTTACATGATTTTTCATTATATTTTTGACAAGGCATTGTTGACGGTTGACATTGGTTCTCATTAGAACAATAAACTTCATTCGGCAAACATTTTGGTCTAAAAATCTGAAAAAGAAACTCATTTAAAAAATATAGTATTAAAAATTATGAGATACTTAAAAAAATTTCATTTGAATTTTTAAACTTAAATTTAAAAAAGTTAAACCCACTGAGCAGAGGGCCTCACTGAGCCCCAGAGTAACCACCAAAATTGATTTCTCTTTATATTAAGAGATCTCAATATTTCATATGTATAATTAGTTACATATATGAAAATAAATATTTAGTAATAGAAAAATAGATGCAGTGGCAAGTTAAATCGTGAAACGCATATATGGCAATATATCAGTTTTTACAGCCTATACTTACAATTTAGTTGCTAATACAAAATATTTTTAAAAAGTAGAGTTAAAAATTTCATAAAATTTATAATAAAATTTGATAATCAAATACTTCCAGTGCACATTGAGACAATAGGTGGAAAAATTATAAAACTCCAAGTAACATCGTGCATATTTATGTATTAAAAACTCAAACTTTTTTGAGAACTTTAAAGTACCTAAATTCTTGGACCTTAACCAAAAAAAAAAATTTTAACAAAATATCATTTTACATACAACATACATATTTGTGAACATTACTTTAATCTATATAATGATTTGAAGCAATTATTTATAAAAATGGATTGCAAAATAGAAAATATTTCTTTAACTTTTAAATTCTTTTAGGATATATTATTAACAATAACATATGTCAATGATTACAAGAGATTAAGTTTATCAACTCATGTAACAGCATGGTTTTCAGAAATAATTCAGAAATAAAGAATGCTAAATTAGTTAGAAATTTATACATAAAGCATCTTTTTGATTCAGAACATGCTCAAACCACTTTCAATGAAGCTGTACCACTTATATTAGATCATCTTCTATTATGATTAAACAGCCGGGTATCTTGCTTTTCAGAGGGAAAAATTAGAAGAGCAACTTTTCAAAACATATATATCGTATAGCATAATTGACCACACTTACCACAATTGAAACAATAATTTTTAGACAGATTTTTGTTTATGGAAGCGTGTATATAATATAAAATTAGTGTGTATATAAGGATAAATTAGATGATAAATGATATATAACTTTATTAAATAATAAAATATTTAAATTTGTGATGACTTTACTAACTTGAAAATGTACTTCATATTCTGTGTATATATATATATATATATATATATATATATATATATATATATATATATATATATATATATATCTCAAAAACAACATCTCAATAATGTTAACAAGATATATAAAATGATAAACAAAAACCTAACAATAAAGGAAGAATACACATTAAAGGTAATCAGGTATATTCAGCTGTATAATTTAGCATTAATTATTTCAATTTAGTTCAGCTTAATTGATTAATACAACTAACTCAGCATCAATTTTAATTTTTATCTGCATTTAAAATCCTTTGCACTGTTCTTTCAAATTTCATCAGAAAATTGTTTCTGTTTATAGTTAAAATAAATATTTGTAACAATGTGATTTACAAATTTTACACCAATAATTTGATGTTCATTGCATAGGAATGAACTAGCACAATCATTTGATCTAAGTACCTGTTCTGCAGCATATTGATCGCAATCAGTTGAGTCTCTTATAAGTGAAATGGCAGTATCTAATACAGCTCACCAGATTCAGCTAATAGAAAATTTTGCAAATATTTGATCTTTTTATTAAACTTTTTAACAACATAACAAGAAATAGCTGTAGCAACTTTAAAGCTCTCTGAATCTAAACTGCATTCTTAAATTTTTGGAAAATCTTCTTGCAATTTATCATCAAATAATTTAAGTAAAAATGTATTACAACTCTCTTTTCTAACATATTTCTTCAAGATATTGATTGACTCTTTAAGTAAAGTTTTCACAGATAATATTTGTCTCAAGTTCAAACAAACCAATTTAAAATCTGCCACCACTCATTTGACGATACTTTGAAAATCTTAGCTCTAATCGATCAGTTTGCAAGTGTGATACTAAAAAATGATTATAATCTTTTTGAATTAAATCATCAATAAGTAAACCTGTGCATCTTAAAGTAGTCCTTAAAGCTTCTGATGTTTTTTTACTTAGTGTAAATTTTTGAGAGTTAGTAACTTGAAAAATTATTGCTGTATTTTTGCCTACTGTTACTTATTATCCACCATAGATTTATCAACTTTAAAAAGCTTGAGGCATCAGTCCTATTTAGAAAATAACTTTCAATAGCTACAGAAGTTGTCGGATCAAATATTGTAAAAGCAAGTAGTAACTTTGTTTATTATCTCCTGGATGAAGTGATTTATAATATAATTTGAAACCATTTTCTTGTAGAGATGTAATTCCCTCATCAACATGGTCAGCAAGCCATTTACCTTCAATTTCTACTTCTGGTTTAGCTTTTAATTAAACTTTTTTTTTTTAAACAATCATAAAAGGGATTACACCTTTATATAGAATCCTTCATTATATATACCACTTATAGAATCCTTCATTATATATACCACATTGATATTACCCTTCTTTCTGCAAATTCATTTTATCCATCAGTAGCACAACATCTTTATCAATTTTATCTTGGTTTAATAAACATTTTATAGATTTCAATGGTTCAACCTCACCTTTATTTTTTTTCAAAAGGCTAAATGATGGTAGAGAAAACTGTTCTAATAAGAGTTTATAAGCCTGTGCTGATATTTATCGAAAAATAAGGGAATATCGTATAAAAACCTTAGCCAATCAACTGGTTATTTCATTGATTTCAGGTTTTAAATTATTTGACCAACTATTTTCTTTTAGGTATTTTTTATATAGGCTGGAAAATTCTCCAATACACTTATTCCAATAAACAGCCAATATTTTGAAACCATGGAGGCAAGGGAACATAAGATGATTTAGAGAACAATGAAACATGCATCAACTCGTTTCTATAACTACTAAAATACCTAAGTGTTGATTAATGTCTAACTTAAAAAATATGTATTTGTAATTATATATTTTGAGCTGATACCCTTCAAGGTTAAAATTATTTAAATCATTTAAACAGTGATTTGGGTCATTCCATGCCAAGTGGTGCAAAGGTCCCTTATGGACCATCTCAGATTTTATTGAAATTTTTTGATTTTGTACATATATATGTTAAAAGCATGTTTTGAAAATTTTAGATCAATATCTAATGTGGTTCTTGAGAAAACGCTATTTAAGTAGTGGGCTATTTTGCATAAAATTTCACTCTACAAGAAAAAAGGGTTTTTTCATCATTTTTAACAGCCGATAACTTTTGAACAAGTTAGTTTTATACTTCAATTATTATAAGATAGCAAGTGTGCTGTGGATACTTTGAAAAAAGAAAAAAATATTATTTCTGGCATCTTAACTTTTTCCATAATGGCGGGCTAAAGTTGATTTTTTTGTTTTAAGAATAAGTTTTTTTGTGATTTTAAAGACCTTAATCTTAAAAACTAGTTACAAAGTTAATACAAATCAAATTGCCTGCTGATCTACATGTGGTGGATAAACATTTTTAAAAAAATCAGTTGATTAAAGAGCTGCATTCAAAAGTTATAGGTCTCCAAAATGAGTCAGATCGAGATTTTCGTAAAATTGATCTGTGATGCAAAGCATCTGTTACCTAAGATGGCACTTTTTTTTTTTTATAAAATTTTTTATACGCATCAATTAAAGACTGTTAATTAATAAAAACCAAAAAAATTAATGGGCGCTTATTTATAACCCTCAAAAGGTAGTCTCTAAAAGTCAGGTAAATTTTCCATAAAATTCTGAAATTGACATAATAAATAAATGCATTGAATTATATAATGTTATTTATTATGAAATATCAATTAAAAAATATCAATGCTTAAAGCCTTTTAATCCCTTTAGATAAAGAACTTTTAAATCCCAATAGATAAAGTCCCCTCCCCTCTTTATAATACAATAATTTTTTTAATGAAAAACAAACAAAATGTTTTTAAGAAAATAAACAAAAATAATAAAATTTACAAAAAGTTAAATTTCTCAAATAATAAAATAATCTCATTGATTTCTTTTAAGTCAATACTATAAAATCTTCCACTGTTTGACTGGACTTTAAGAGATTGCACTTTGCATAAAATATGCATTAGAGGTACCCAACAAAGATCATCTCTGCATGGCCACGTAAACTTGTTACATAAAGACTTTTTCATGAATTTCATATTAAGATCTTGATGCTCTTCTGAAATACTAAGAATATTTCCTAAATACCATTGAGCATCGTAAACGCAGGCCACATATTCTCCTGGTGAGTAACTGGAAATTTTATTAATATAAATTCTGCAAGTAGAAAAATCCACATTAGTGCAAATAATATCAAATGAGACTCTTCTTATTTTTATTGAGGTAAGTGACATTGGGATAAAACTGTGGTGGTTTCGTGTCCCAGGTATTGTCGAACAAGAACGATATCTCTCTTCCAAATTGAAGTTTGTAGTATGTGTTTCTATTGAAACTTTGTCAACAAAAAAAAAAGATATTCCTTTGACGTGTTGAACACACCAGCTGTACATTTTGCTTGGTGTGTCAATAGGATCGTTTAGTGATTGTAGACTGGCTCGTGCAACAAGACGTTTCACTGTTCCACCAACACCATCACAAGGGCTTTTACCATGCGATGTTGCAAAAAAGTGCCACTCTGCAGTCATGTCAAAATCGTGTTTATGGTAGCATAAGTTGATAAGATTTTTGTAATTTTTATATTGTGATGCAGCTCCATCACTAAAATAGATAATGTGTTCAAATGTTTGTAATTGTTTAAGTTTATCAATAACATTACCGATAAAGCAATGAACAGCATCTGTTCCATGTTTCAGATGATCTGATATAACACAATAACTTTGACTATCAAGTTTTCCATCTTTTATAAAAAACGCAACAAAAGGGTGCACAGTTGCTTGGCTGTTATTCCAGTGAAAACCTTGTACTGCATCCTGTATTAGAAAACTATAGTTTTCTGCAAAGTCAAGAAGAACCAAAGCTTGATTTTCTTTTAAATTAGTTTTCAAATGTTGGTAGTAGGTGGCTTGACTTTTTGATATAAAATGATGCACTTGTAAACTATCTAACTGTTCATAAACCATTTCAATAAATTCATCTAAAGGTAGAGTTGCTGGTACTAAAGTACATTGGTAATTTGATGTTTGCCATTGATAAAAGTTAACTTCACTAATTTCTTTTTCTGTAAATAAAGTGTCAATGTAGTCTAACAAAACCTTTTTAGCAGGACATTTATCGCAGCTATGCAGCATACAATCTCTATTTTCAATGCTACAAACCATTAATTTTAATAAGATTTTGTAATCAGAAATTCCAGGAATTTTCTGTACAAGGAGCTTTACATTTTGATGGTACTAACAAACACAAACTGCATGCAGACCAGAAGCACCACCCACAGGAATGCACCACTTGGGCCTTAGCTCACAAAATTTTGAAAATCCAACTTTAAGATAATTATATTTCTTTTTAAACTCAATATGTAGCTCTTTCATATTGACTAGTAGAAGGCGCTTTTGAATATGTTGCTTTTTACTATCTACTTTAACTGAAACAAACTCTTTTTTTCCTGGACAAACCCTTGAACATTCATCGCATTCGTAGAAATGAACAACCTCTGTAATTACATCTTCGCTTAGTTTTCTACCTGATTTTGGAGAAGGTTTTAATAGTATTCCACTTTTTTTACTTAATTTTCTGGCTTGTACTACAGATCTTTTTGAAGTAAAAAAAAACTTCTGAGTTTTCTCTATTGACCAACTGTCTGGAGTGAGTGTAAGAAGTGTGATTTTTTCAGAATTTGACAATGTTTTTTCAAATTTTGACTTAATTTGAGTCATAATATTGTCTAAATCTGTGTTTGTTTTTTTCAAACATTTTTTTGAGGGTGATTCAATTCCACAAAGTGCAGCTATTTCTAAACCTAGCACATTGGCAACAGCCTTTTGTGTATGAGCTCTTACGCTATCAATTTTACGCTTTCCATATGCAACTCTATCTTTTTTTGAAACAAGTTTTAGAGGTGAGCATCCAAAACTTGCAATACTTGAATTAAGATCTTCTTTTAATGTATGGTTGTCAACATAGATTTCTTTTTCTTGGAGTTCATTTTCTTTTGTATTATGTTTGCAATTCAGAATTTTTCTGCAACTAGTGCAAATTTTTTGACCAGGTATTAAACCAAAATCTTTGGCATATGAAAGACTGATAACTCTAAGAGAATCTAAAAAATAACGGAAATAATTATTAAATATTTTTTTTTTTATTTATTTAGTGTTATTAAGGTATTTTTATTAAATTAAGATATTAAATATTGAAACTTACTTTTCACATTTTTTGCGTGCTTGTTCAACGGATTACAACAATACCTGCGATGTTCATTCTCATACCTCGACAAGTAAACTTTCTCGTGATAGCTACAAAGAAAATCTATGGGATTTATTTTGCTTCTCAAAGAAATAAGCTCTTGGTTTAGTTTAGACAGTTCTTGGTAGCGTTTACTTTTATTAGATAGATAGCACTGTTCATTTAATGCTTTACCAATACAGCAAGTAGAAAGCTCAGGCATATTACTTATTATTAATTAGTTCTAAAATACAACAATTTATTTGGTTTTATTAGTACTTTTTAGATTGACATACTAGTAATATAGAATTAAATGAAACAATAACTAAACTTTTAAAAAGTAATAATTTTTTATGGAAAATTTACCTGACTTTTAGAGACTACCTTTTGGGGGTTATAAATAAGCGCCCATTAATTTTTTTGGTTTTTATTAATTAACAGTCTTTAATTGATGTGTATAAAAAATTTTATAAAAAAAAAAAAGTGCCATCTTAGGCAACAGATGCTTTGCATCACAGATCAATTTTACGAAAATCTCGATCTGACTCATTTTGGAGACCTATAACTTTTGAATGCAGCTCTTTAATCAACTGATTTTTTTAAAAATGTTTATCCACCACATGTAGATCAGCAGGCAATTTGATTTGTATTAACTTTGTAACTAGTTTTTAAGATTAAGGTCTTTAAAATCACAAAAAAACTTATTCTTAAAACAAAAAAATCAACTTTAGCCCGCCATTATGAAAAAAGTTAAGATGCCAGAAATAATATTATTTTCTTTTTTCAAAGTATCCACATCACACTTGCTATCTTATAATAATTGAAGTATAAAACTAACTTGTTCAAAAGTTATCGGCTGTTAAAAATGATGAAAAAACCCTTTTTTCTTGTAGAGTGAAATTTTATGCAAAATAGCCCACTACTTAAATAGCGTTTTCTCAAGAACCACATTAGATATTGATCTAAAATTTTCAAAACATGCTTTTAACATATATATGTACAAAATCAAAAAATTTCAATAAAATCTGAGATGGTCCATGAGGGACCTCATTAAAATTTGCACCACTTGGCATGGAATGACCCATTTTTATTTTTTTCTATAAATATACTTTTTAATTTTTGAATTCATCCTGATTTTTTGATAGATGGCGGACAGACAGTGGGTTTCTATCTTTCAATGCAGTTGGATATACTAATGGTGGTATTATTTCAGTTAAGCAATAAATAATTGGAACAAAATTTAAATCCCAAACTAATGTTACTCTTTTACCAATTTTTATATATTTTTCTTCAGAATTTTTAGCACAAATAGCCGAGTTTATAGGTCTCATAACTTTTGATTGATAAATACTACCCAATGTTTAAATAAGTCAGGATTATTTTTGGGAAATCCAAAAAGTGGAGGCTTTTTAGGAACAAAATCAATTTAATTCTCTCTTTTTATATCCTGTTTTATGGTAAACTGCAGCACATGTATTAACCATATTATGAATATTCAAATAAACAATTTGAAAAGACATTTAAGAAAGTCCAATAGTTACCCTTCTAATTTTTTGCTCCAAAAAGCAAGATATCAGGCCATGTAATTATAGTAGGCCATGATTAGATAATAACATGAGCAAGCCTGAGCAACATTTAAAAAATAATACTATTTATTATATTATTGGAGGTTTTAATACTTATCCTGCATTCAATGTTTTTGCTGGAAAAATGTCTTTTAAAATGAACATTGTGGTATATTACTGAAATTTCCTGACAAATAGACATTTTTAAGCATTAGTTAAGTATACAGTAATATTACAATTAAATGAAGTTATTAATTTTGTGAATGATCTTTATAGAATGACATAACATTCAAAATTTGAGTGTGATGATCTATCATACTCAACTTTTGAATGTAATGTCAGTCTTTAAAGATCATTCACATAATTGATAACATTCAACTGTATTACTACTGTATACTTAACTAATGCTTAAAAATGTCTATTGTCAGAAAAATTCAGTAACATACCACAATGTTCATTTTAAAATCTTTGTTATGGTATCATAGCAACCAAATAAATAATCCACTAGTGCTACTAGACTCATAGTATGAAAAGTACTCAATCTGGTAACAATAGGGAAAATCTAATAAATATTTTAAAAGTTATTACTTTTATCCAGCTAATAATAATGTTGGCCTTGTAGTTTGTAAAAAATGATTAGAGCCTAGTGATAAAAATACCCTAAAAAGTAGGCATCACCCACCTAAATGTTGGGGATCCTTTTTTTAAATATAAATTATAACATCTTAGACTATATGAAAATATATTTCTGAGGTAAAGCAATGGATATGCTTGAAATGTTGACAAGTTGTTTAGTCAAACATTATTCACTTTTGTGAAGATGTTCAAACTGGGAAAATTTACTTAATACTGTATATGTATTTGGGGCAGCGAGCTCAAAGCATGTTGCTTTAATTACCTTAAAAACCAAAATAGAAAAAAAAAATTAAGAGATAAAAAGTTCACAACTTATGGTAAAGTTTACTATTTATTCAAGTGAATTTGAGAACAATTTTTGGAGTTTATAAAATGAATAAAACTACTCCAGTGTCAAACCAAAAATGTGTTCTATATTTAGAAAAAGTCTTGGATTATAAACAAGCCTTGAATGTAATATATATGAAAAATAGGGGCTTTAAAAGCTAAAATGAATGAATATTTTTCATCTTAAAAAAAGAATTTTTGGAAACTGGTGAAATAGCAAACAAATCAATGGTTTATGTAAAGCATATTGATCAATTTATTCATGTTATAATTACTGAAATAAATATTGACCCTCAAGTCACTATAAAAGTTTTCAATCTGTGTGATAAAAGAAGCATCCAACCTGACCTTGACTATGATGGAGTTCTTAACCTTCAAAATATTAAGCATTCTAATGCATTTGATTCAAAGTGTGCAATGTTTAGTATTATAAGTCATGCTGGGAAATGTAGTTGCTTGTGCGAAATCTTTTGGATGGCCAAAAAAATAAACAAATTGGTTCTTTTAACACTATTACAGAAAATATGTAGAAGCTGAGAAACCTTGGATTATGCAGAAAACAAAGGCAGTAAAGTAATGATGGTGATGATCATTATCACCATCATGATGATGATGTTGATGATGATGTTTGAATTATTTTTTTAAATCATAAATTTATATATTCCTACTTAAAATTATGATTTTAAAAAATGATTTAATTGTTTAAATTTATATTATACATTATATTTTTTAATATATAAATATTAAAAAATGTCAAGTTTGTAAAAAGCAAATGTCAATATTGTAAAAAGCAAATAGCTTAGTTTAAAAAATTATAATCGAAATAATAATTAAGTATAATATTTTTTATGGAAGCAAGAGTTTAATATATTACATAAAAAATAATTTGACTTTTAACTTGTATTTTTTAAATATTTTTTTGACACATCTTTGTAGATGATACCTTACTTTTTGTAGACAATACCTTGGCTTAAATTGCAAGTGTGGTAATTCTACTTTTAACAGTTTTACAGGAAAAAACTTTTTATTTTCATGATGATAAAAAGTTTTATTATAAAAGCAAAATGCAAATATATAAACCTGCAAATATATAATTCCAATCTCAAATGCTTCAAACTCAAATGCCGATATACGACTTTGCTCAAAAAACTCTCTTTTTGGAAATATAACTGTAAATGATTTAGTTAGAACCTCTGCATTCTTCAGGCTGGATGATTGCAAATTATTTGAAACTATATCTCCAATAAAAGAAAATGTAACACCTAAAAAATAATTTCTTCATTAACAATTTAAGAAAAAAATCACTAAGCATAAACAAAATAATTATTTATGCATTATGTTAACTACATTTGTAGTACTATATTTATTTTACTATATGTAGATATATATATTATATATAAATTATATATACAGTAGCATCCAAAAGTTTGCGGACAGGCATAAAAAAATTAAATTTTACAAATATTACAGCACATAAACCACTTAAGCCATCATACTACATACCAATTAAAAGTTTCGGGTTAACAATTATGTTTTGAACAAATAATGATTATTTAGTTAACATTTTTAAATTGGTTTACAAAATAAAGATTTTTGATAAGTTCAAACGTTTGCGGAAAAACTAAAGCTTTTAACATTTTCACCACAAAATTGCTAATTTGTTGATTTTGTAAACAAATACTTTGTGGAAATAATTTACAAACTTTATTTATAAGTGATTGAGATCATGGGATCTAAGAAATGTATTTCATCTTCAGTAAAAAAATTGATCTTGAAATCAGTTCAAAATCGAAATTCGTTTCGTAAAACTCTACACAGCACAGCTTTATGAAATTGGTAAGTCTGCTGTTGGACAAATTATGAAGAGATATGAGCTTACTAGGTCTATAAAGGATAAAAATCAACCAGGGAGGCCACGCAAAACAATGCATTATCAGGATAAAAAGCTTGTAATACTAAGCAAAGAAAATCCCTGTCCTATAAGGTTACTTTCTATACATATATATATATATATATATATATATATATATATATATATATATATATATATATATATATATATATATATATATATATATATATATATATATATATATATATATATATATATGTTTGTGTGCCACAAAATTTGAAATCAATTTTTGAAAGCTTTTTTCTCAACCAATTTTGCTCAAATTTTGCACACTTAATCATTTTCGATGACAATACAAGGAAATGAAAAAATTTGACCAAAAAAAGTTAATTAAGTTAACAAAAATTTAATTTGTATTTTCCCATACATTTTATGTATTTGATATGAATTGCGTATTACGTCACAAAAATCATTGATTTGCAAATTATTTGCAGTTTCGAAGACATTAAAGCGCAGCGATTCAAAACCTATTGTTTTAAGTTATTAAGTAATAAGTCTTAAGTTATTAAGTTAAAAACCTATTGTTTTAAGTTATTAAGTTAATAAGTCTTAAGAGCCATTTTCTGATAAAATCAGGCAAAAGTACTGTCGGCTCAAAAGTGATATCTTTTAATCGCGCTCAATTTTATATACAGTAATGGTAATAGGGTAAAAAAGAAGCCTGTAAAGTTTTTTTTTTTAAATATATCTAGTTCCTGAGTTATGGTCGGTCAAACTTTTGCCCTTTTAATACTTGGAAAGTCACTTTTGGGGTTTTATGATTTTTAAACTAAGATTAAAAGCAGTGAGACCACTGCACCCTAAGTTTCTTTTCATATTATGGAAGTATAGGTAGAACTTTAAAAAAAAAAATCAAAAAACCTGAGGACAACCCTTCCTTTGTCTAAAAATCATAAGCTGAAATCACACATTTTTGAATTTGGGGCCTACTTTAAATACATTTATCTCGGAGCGTAAAAAGTGCCCGAGACTTATCTTATTCTTTTTTGAAAGAGTATCTCATTTTTATTTGAATGGTCTAGAGAAACTGAGAGGATATTGTTTACCAAAAAACTTATGAGTCATCAAAGTGTCAAAAAATGTTTTAATTAGCGTTCAAATATCAGCCATTATGGGAAATGGGAAAGGTCCCAAGATTGAAGATACAGATTTTCTATTACTCCATATTACAATTTTTTTAATGCGAAAAAAAAACTTAGGGGTAATATTCCATTGTTGAAATAACTTTACGTCAAAATGATGCTAAATCTGTTTTTTGTTTTTTTTCATTTATACGATTGTGGACTTGAAAAAAATTTTTTTTCAGTAAACATTTTTAACTTGATGTTTATTGAACATAATTAATTACTGTTAGGCATTATTTCTTAATTTACAGTTATTCAGTATGGTTTATTGAGCATTTACTTCTGAATTATTCAGAACAGAGAATGAGCATTTTATGCTTAAAGTACTTTTAAAAAAAACACTTAGTTGCAAAAAATATGTCAGAGCAAGAGGTTGTTGTTGAAAATGTTTGCAAAGTTAATGATGTCAAGTGTGGACCATATCTGACTTTCAATGTCAAAGCACACTTTGTAAAAATTAAAGTAAGAAATGCTCTTAGCAGTTGTAAAAAAAAACCTGTTAGCATCATATAGTAGTGTAAAATGATTGTTGTTTAATTCCCTCAGTTTACATATGTTTTTAGGTTTTAAAGGCGCACCACGAGACAGAATGGACAGAAAAGTCTCTTATAGAAAACCGAGAGTGCATATCACTTTCTGATAACGACTATATATGTCCTTACCATAGATTTAACTTTGGTAAGAACTAGCTTACAATCGTATTTCAACAATAACAAAATTTAATTACTAAATAATATATAATAAATTTGAAATATTTAAATAAATATTTCAAATTTTGATTTTTGTTAAAATTCAAGGTATTGGCTGGGTTCCTCCAAGAAGATCCTGTCATCCAATGCATGAACTAAGTGTTGGTAAAAAATCACCATCTGTAAGAAGTGTTTCAATAAATATGTCAACAAATGTTTCAAAATATTACAACAAAAATGTTCCTGTAGGTTCCGTATTTTGTCACAATCACCTTAAGTCGGAGCGCATTCTTATTCAAACTAAAACAAGTACTGCCACTAACGAAGAGTTAGTTGAGGACACAACTGATTTTGATTTTGAGCCTAAAGAAATTTTACTTTCTGGAGAAAAGGTTGAAGGTGCTACATCTACTGGTAACAACCTATCAGAAGCACTCCACATCAGCTCTTTTCAGTTTCAGATAAAGAATAAAAAGATAGCTGATCTCAGCAATGGAACCAAAAATAATTTACGAAAAAAATTTGAAAGAGCCAAGGTACAGCTTGCAAAAAGGTTTGCTGAAGCTGTTGCCCCAGATCAGAGTGAAGACTTTATTGTTTTAAATAGATCTTTGGAAACTTCAGACAATGATGCAGTACCTGATGATCTAAAAAAATTTGTTAAAATTTATGAAGAAGGTGACTCTATGAGTAAATATATTGTTCTGTGTTTAATTGAACATGAAAAATTTACTAAGAAGTTACTTATGAAAGTTTTTGGGTGCTCCAAATACAAGATAGACCAGGCACGAAAAATGAAGAATGCTAACATAGGTATAACTATTCCTGTCAAAAAAGAAATTACGCGAAATCAACTAGACCAGAAAAAAGCTGAACATTTTCTCGATTTCATATTTAACAGCAATCTTCTTCAAGATGTTGCATATGGAGTCACAAAAATTAAATTTGACTCAAATGATGTATGTAAAATATCTCGTGCAGTTTTGACAGCTAAAATGAGTCATACAATTGCATTTTATAATGAAGTTTGCAGAAGTGAGAACTTCTCTCCTTTATCGAAAAGCACTTTACTTGGCAAATACTTCATGCTGTTAAACCATCTCAACAAAAATGTTTAGCGGGACTGGATGATATTACTGCTGCAGCTATGAATGGTTTCTCTATGTTGCAAAATTTATCTTTAAAGTACCAGAATAGAGAGCTGAGTAATTTATTTGAACGCAGCAAACGATATTACAAAACTAATTTCCAGTTTAACTGCAGTGCAACCTACCCTAATTCTCCCACTACCCAATATTTGCTTTGAGTGATATAACCGATAAGCAATTGCAACAGATTTCAATAGCACTTAATGATAAGATTTGTTATGAGTGTGAAAATTTAAACAAATCCTTAGTTGAGATAAAAAGATTAGCATCAAATAATTCAGCCGACGAGGATACTATTTATGATATTGAAATTGCTGAAAAAGATATCATTGATTATAAAAAACATTTAATGCGTGATTGTCAACAGAAAAAAGCCAAAGTTTTTGCTTTTGAAAATCTTGATGAAGAAACTGGATTTTGGTTGAAAGACATCCAAATTCAGGGAAGGTCAAAAAGAATATTTTGGAAAAAAGGGGATGTCACTGCATGTAGACATTTTCTTCACTAAGAAAAATAATATTTTACATAAAAAGGTCTATTTTACAGCTCTTTATAGGTGTGAGCAAAGTTTATCGGAACACTATCAATTGCCCAATTAGTTCTTCCGAAGTTTAAACATGACCATTCTGGTGTTAATAAACTCTTTGCAAAATCCGACAATGCTTCATCGTACCATGACAACTTTATAATGGAAGCTCTTTTTATGTTGTGCAAAAATAACCAAATACAGCTTAAGCGCTACGATTACAACGAACCTTGTCGTGGCAAGGATCAGTGCGACAGAGAAGCTGCCGGAGCAAAGTCATTGGTTTGTAGCTTTGTTGACGCTGGTAACGATTTGATGTATGCAGAGGACATTTATACTGCTTTACATTATGGACATGGGCTGAAAAATTCTGCTGTTGGTGTTGCCACTATAAAGGGAAAAAGCAAGTTGAGCGGAACAAAAATAGCTAAAATAAGTCAGTATCATTCGTTTGAGTTCTTTCATAATTATATGACAATGTGGCGATACTATGCATTTGGCGATGGAGTTAAACAAAAATATTTCAATGTCAATTTTGATCTGCAGATGTTTTTAACACACCCATATAGTGATACTGAAAAGAAAACAAGAGTTTTTAAAAGCAATATGAAGGAAAAGTTTCGCGAAGATAGATTACTAAATTTGTTTCACTTTTGCATGGGGCCAATTTGTAATGGATCATTCCATACATCAGAAGAACTAGAAGAACACATGATGTTGGGAAGACACATTATTAGCACTTTAAAATCAGGAATGGATAACGTGAGACAGAGTTTCATAATGAAGATGCAAGTTCAGTCAAACTTACATAGTTATAAACCAAACTCACAACAGGAGGTATTTGAAGAAGAATGTTCTGACATTAGCAAATATGTTAAAGGTTGGGCTTTACCTACACGCAGTACCTTCCAGTATAGTATGAGACAAAAAGATGTATTATATAAACTCTTTATGGAAGGTGAAGTATCTGGAAAAAAGTTTAGTCCAGAGCAGGTGCACCTTTTGATAAGAAAAGAGCTTCAAGTCTCAGAATACGTAACAACTCAGCAAATAAGATCACTATTTTCACGTTGGAGCAGGCTAAAAAAAGACAAAAGATTAAATGAACCAATTGATGTTGGAGGTATGACGATAACGAAGAAGAAGAAGAAACAGCAGATCAAGGTAATAAATTTTATATCTACTCTCATGAATATATAATTTAATATTATTTTGTAATTATAAATATTTGTACAAGTGTTTGTATAAATATTTATATTTTACTTTCTGTAGATCTAGAAGAATTAAAAAATGAAGAATTTGAAAAGGAATTTATAAGCATTGCCATTGATTTATCTAGTGCATGGCATGAAAACGATTGGATTGTTGTTATTTATATGGGCAATTGGTATCCTGGGATTGTAAATGAGGTACTTCATTTTCATTCAATGTTTAAAAAAATGTTTTTCATTCAAATAAAAACATTTTTTTTAAACATTATTTGATCATATTGAATGTGTCACTAAATTTAAACGAAGTTTTCCTTTTGTCAAATGAGAATCAGATTTTTCAAACTATTTTTCAAATTAGAAAAATCATTACTCATATTAGATTCTCAGTGATAGTTACAATGTGAGCTGTATGAAGTATGCTTCTGCAGTCAAAAATCTTTTTAAGTGGCCAGCTTTTCCAGATGTTATAAAGTACAAAGACAGTGAAATCACTTGTGGAATTCTACCACCTTTACCGTTAAAACAGTCTGGAGACTATAAGCTAAGGGATGATCAATTTGAAAAAGCCCAAAAAGCATTTCAAGCAACAATGCATTAAAATCAAAGATATACGATATGTAAAACTGATTTATGACGCAAACAATGACATAATAAGATAAGGACATCATATAATATATTGATTAATTCCGCTGCTACATTTTTGTTGTTTTTTTTTAATATATAAAAAATTTAACTTTTTGTGATGGAGTTATTTTAACAATGAAATATTACCCCCTAAGTTTTTTTTCGCATTAAAAAAATTGTAATATGGAGTAATAAAAAATCTGTATCTTCAATCTTGGGACCTTTCCCATTTCCCATAATGGCTGATATTTGAACGCTAATTAAAACATTTTTTGACACTTTGATGACTCATAAGTTTTTTGGTAAACAATATCCTCTCAGTTTCTCTAGACCATTCAAATAAAAATGAGATACTCTTTCAAAAAAGAATAAGATAAGTCTCGGGCACTTTTTACGCTCCGAGATAAATGTATTTAAAGTAGGCCCCAAATTCAAAAATGTGTGATTTCAGCTTATGATTTTTAGACAAAGGAAGGGTTGTCCTCAGGTTTTTTGATTTTTTTTTTTTAAAGTTCTACCTATACTTCCATAATATGAAAAGAAACTTAGGGTGCAGTGGTCTCATTGCTTTTAATCTTAGTTTAAAAATCATAAAACCCCAAAAGTGACTTTCCAAGTATTAAAAGGGCAAAAGTTTGACCGACCATAACTCAGGAACTAGAAATATTTTAAAAAAAAAACTTTACAGGCTTCTTTTTAATATTACAAACAACGCAATATGTAGAATTGAGAATGATTGAAAGATATCACTTTTGAGCATTGCCTGGTTTTCTCAGAAAATGGCTCTTAAGTTATTAAGTTAAAAAACAAAAATTTAGTAAAAACAGTAATTTTTAAATTTAAAAAAAAAAAAAAACAGTAATTTTTCCTTCTACAAAAGATAACAAAAAAAGAATTTCTAGGCCCAATAGAATTCTGCTTGCATAAAGCATGGATTTGAAAAAAGAATTTTTTTTTGATTTACTAGTTAAAAAAATGCTTTGTCTGCAAATTTTTGAACTTTTCAATCAAAAATTGTTGATTTGTTTACCAATTTAAAAATGTTATTTAGATAATCATTATTTGTTCAAAACATAATTGCAAATTTCTAAACCTTTTAATTGGAATACAATATGTCGGGTTTATTGAAGTGTGTGTATATATGTAATATAATAATGTATAATATATGTATATATATATATGTAATATAATAATGTATATATGTAATATAATAATATGTATATATAATATAATATGTAATATAAATATGTAATATAATAATGTAATACTAAATAAGTAAAATTCCTTTTTTTTCTTCCTGTCCGCAAACTTTTGGACTCTACTGTGTATATATATATATATATATATATATATATATATATATATATATATATATATATATGTATATATATATATATATATATATATATATATATGTATACATATATATACATAAATAAATATATATATAATATATATATTTATATGTATATGTATATATATATTTATATATATTAATCAGTTTGAATTTGAAAAGCAATTTGTTTCAGTAACATGGTGTAGTAAATTATTTCAGTTATATGATAAAGTAATTTGCTACTGTAACATGGTGTAGTAATTTGTTTCAGTAATATGATGGAGCAATTTGCTCCTGTAACATGAGAAATAAGTTGGAAGTGAATGTCGTTATCAATATACAACAATTTTATTTCCCTTAGGTTTCAATTTAAACAGATATGACTTTAAAACTGTTCACCTTAAAATATTTATTAAGAGGGTTACTGATTTGAAACATGATAAAGTCTTACAGTATTTTTAAACATCCTGATAAAGCCTTACAATATTTGTTAAGAGAGTTAATTGATTTGAAACATAAAGTCTGAACTTAGTCTGATATTTGGTCACTCTAAAACTCAAGTTCTTTAAAAAAAAATTTTTAGAATTAAAGGAAATTTTGCTGGCAAATGTTATGCTTTGAAGCCTAATTATCGTTAAACTCGGGTATATGTTTTAAAGTATGAACTTTAAGTGTAGTTGAAATTCCAAGAGCTTTGCATGCTCTCTTAACAAAAAAAAAAAAAAAGGTCTATAGGAGGAGTTGAGAACATTTTCAAAGCATGTGTGTCCAATGACTGCATTGAATGTTTTAAATGCAGCATTAAGATTTCCAAAAGGTAATTCCAATAACCAAATGCAACTCCATAACTTTTGTTTCATTAGAAAGATCTAGCAAAGCAAGGACTTTATCTTTCCAAAGTTGTAAGATTAACTTTAAATTATTATTCCCCTTTTTCAGTCTTAAGAGGTTTTGTCTACATGTCTACATTTTATTACAATTAGATGTAAAAGATAAATGTTCTTTATTAGGATCATAGTTCTAAATAAAGTATTTCATTTGTTTTGTTCAAGATTTTCTTGTAAACATCTAAATGGTTGAACAATACTGAAAACTTACTCGATTGTAAACGACCAAAAGTAATTTGCATTGTTTGTTTTGAAGAATAAGAAAGCCTTTCAGGTTCTTATAATTTTTATAAAATTAAAAAAGGTTAAAATTTTCTTTAATATATTAAATGTCAGATCAGATTTTCCTGCTACTGATAACATGTAATGCAGTACAATCTGCTTCATGTCCTGCTGCCTTGTGGGATACGCCTTTTTAGGCAAAGGCTAGGAGATGCCAACTCCGATTTAAAACACCCCCTGCCTTGGGGCTCTTGGTTGAGTAAAGGCTAGAGATAGTGTCTCGATAAAAATACTCATCTTGGGCAGATGTTAAATGCACCCGGCTACTGTCTTGTAGAAGACCTCCTATACAAAGACTTAAGGGGTAAACAGATTCTATCTGTTGACCAGCCTCGCACCACTTCTTCATCTATTAGGCTGGCACAGATGTATTTTTAATACATTGTTTCCAGTTTAGGATGTTGAATGCTGGATCTTCTTGACTCAATGCATGGTGTTTTGCTTGTGTCTCTGTTTCAATGACTAGGCATCTCATTCTATTATATCCTAATGAGAGTACAGCTCTAAAACTCAGTTTTATGGTTCTGAGGCCGGCTGGTAGTCAGGTTTCCCAAACTCTGTGGTAGCTCTCAGAGAGGCTGATTCCATCAACAGCTGAAAAATATCAAAGTATTAACAGTGCCATGTTGCACATGGATGGTGTCCCTGTTTGTACTTTTGGTGTGCATTGCAGAGGCCATATTTGGAGCCCTTTGTTACAGCTTAGGGTTTATTAGTAGTAATGAGGCAATTGCTTGGGCTATTAAACGGTGTTCTGAGTACTATCTATGCTTTGAGTCAAGTTTTTCAATCTCATTTAAAAATGAATAAAGTTCCAAAAACTATAGAATACAAAAAACCATCTTCATCACCAAGTTCTCTAAACCTATCATTCACTAATATTCATGGTCTTCGAAGTAACTTTTCTTCTGTTGAGTCTTATCACTTTCAAAGTTCACCAGACCTACTTGCCCTTTGTGAGACTAATTTGAGTTCGGCTGTCTCATCTTGAGATCTTAATGTTGATGGTTATCTTCCTTTAATTCGTAAAGACTCCAATAGTCACATGCTTGGCCTGGGCATTTACATTCGTAAGAATTCACCCATTTGTTGTGAAACTAGGTTTGAATCCACAATTATTCTTTCATGTGCTTTCGTTTAGCACCACTTCACTCTATTGCCTTTCTCTTTGTTCTATATAGCTCTCCTTCATCTCAAGACTGCACTCTTTTTGACATTATTTCTAATCATATTGACCAAGCCCTCTCTCTTTACCCATCAGCTAATATAGTTGTTGTCGGTGACTTTAATGCTCACCAATCTGAATGGCTTGGCTCTAGTGTCAGTAACTCTGCAGGCATTAAAGCCCATAACTTTTGCCTTTCTCAATCGCTAACTCAAATAGTCAACTTTCCAACTCGCTTTCCTGACAACCTGAATCATCTACCTTCTCTACTCAACTTATGTCTTGTTTCTGATCCTAGTCAGTGCTCAGATTCTCCACATTCACCCTTAGGTGCTTCTGATTACAGTTTGATCTCTTTAAAACTAAAATCTCATTCTTCTTCATCACCTGAATCCCCCTATTATCAAACCTCTTACAACTACAGTAAAGCTGACTGGGATTCTTTCCGTGATTTTCTTCGTGATGGCCCTTGGGTAGAAATCTTTCGTCTTCCTGTCAACAAATGTGCTTCTTACATAACTTTGTGGATTCAGGCTGGCATGGAATCTTTTATTCCCTCTCGACGATTCCAGGTCAAGGCTCACTCTCCTCCATGGTTTTCCTCACACTGTGCTGCTGCGATTGCCATTCGAAACCGTTACTTCCATATTTATCAGCAAAACAATTCTCCAGAAAACAGACGTCTGTTTATTACTGCTAGAAACAATTGTAAAAAAGTTTTGTCTAACGCCAAAACCCACTATTCTCAGGTCATAAAATCTCGTATCTCATCTCAAAAATTAGGCTCTCGTGACTTCTGGAGAATCTTTAATAATATCAATAGTAAGGGTAAATCTATAATTCCACCTCTTTTGTATGGCTCAGACTTTGTCACCTCACCTAAAGACAAAGCCGAATTGTTTGCTAAAAACTTTTCATCAATATCATCTCTTGATTCCACTAGTTTCTTTCTACCTGATATTGTTAACAAACAGGTTAATCCATTGCTTGACATTCATATCACTCCAGCATCTGTATCTAAAGTAATTTCCTGCCTAGACTCTACAGCTTGTGGCCCGGACAACATACCTTTTATTGTCTTGCAGAAGTGTTCTCCGAAGCTGTCGTCTACACTCTCAACAAGTGCTTATCAGAGTCTTGTTTTCCAGTCTGAAAAGCCGCATCTGTTATCCCTATCTTCAAAAATTCTGGAGATCGATCTGATTCGTCTAACTACCGTCCCATAAGTCTTCTTCCTATCATAAGCAAGGTTTTTGAATCTTTAATTAACAAACACTTAATTTCTCATCCTGAATCTAATAACTTACTTTCTGATCATCAATATGGATTTCGATCTTCTCGTTCTACAGCTGATTTGCTAACAGTAATAACTGACAGGTTTTATCGTGCATTAGATAAAGGTGGAGAGGTTAAGGTCATCGCTCTTGACATTTCAAAAGCGTTTTGATAAAGTTTGGCATGCTGGTCTTCTCCATAAGCTTTCTTCTTATGGTGTATCCGGCAACATATTTAAGATCATTGAATCCTTCCTTTCCAATCGTAGCATAAAAGTTGTCCTCGATGGACAACACTTTTCTTCTTATTCTGTAACTTCAGGGGTTCCTCAAGGTTCTATCCTTGGCCCTATACTCTTTTTAATTTACATTAATGATCTTCCAGATATTCTCTAAGGTGGCATTGTTTGCTGATGATACTACCATTTATTCTTGTCGTGATAAGAAACCAACACCCTCTGATTGCTTGGAGGGGGCATTTGAGCTTGAAAACGATCTCACTTCTGCTACAGCATGGGGCTCACAGTGGCTGGTGAACTTTAATTCAGATAAAACTCAATTTTTTTTAGCCAATTGTTATCGCAATAATTTAGATCTTCCTATATTTATGAACGGTGATGTACTTGATGAGTACCTACTCTTCATCTTCTAGGATTAACTCTTACTTCCAATCTTTCTCGGAAATCATATATCAAATCAGTTGCAAAATTAGCGTCTGCTAAGGTTGCATCTCTTTATCGAGCTCGTCACTTTCTTACTTCGGATTCTATTCTCTATCTCTATAAATCTCAAATCCGGTCTTGTATGGAATACTGTTGCCATATTTGGGGCGGATCTTCTAATGATGCCCTTTCTCTTTTAGACAAGGTGCAAAAACGCATTGTAAACATAGTTGAACCTGCTCTTGTAGCCAACCTCCAACCATTATCACATCGTCGTAATGTTGCTTCTCATTCTCTTTTCTACAAATACTATAATGGGCACTGCTCTAAAGAGCTAGCATCTCTTGTGCTATCTACTAAAATTCATTCTCGTCTTACTCGTCATTCAATTAAGTGTCATCCTTTTTCTGTGACTGTTCCTAAGTGCTCCAAAAATGCTTATTCGTCTAGTTTTTTTCCTTGAACATCCGCTCTTTGGAATTCGCTTCCTTCATCTTGCTTTCCTGATTCATATAATTTGCAATCCTTTAAGTCGTCTGTCAATTGTTATCTTGCTCTACAATCTTCATCTTTTTTCTTTCAGTAACTTCCAACTTTAATTAGTGGTTGCTTGCAGCCTTGTTGGAAGCGAAGATGTTAAAAAAAAAAAAAAATGTTTTTAAAAACTAGTGAAAATTGTGGCTTTAAAAAAAAAAAAAAGTTTGTACAAAGTTTTTCAAGAAAACTTTTTATGACCCTAATGGTAATTCCTTACCTTTGTTGTGAGTTATTAAAAAATAATTATTTGTTAATTAAATTAATATATTATTAATTAGTTTACCATAATTTTAACATAATTAATAGTTATTATATATTTAATATTTAATAATACTTTATTAAAATATTATTACTTGACTCAATGTGCTCCACATGGCCATCACCAAAATTAAAATATGAAATGAAAGGTGAACCCCTAAATACATATCCAGAACATTCAACATCTAAACCAAACTTTTGATTATGGTGACATGACATGTTTCCTTCTGAATATTCATCAGTTACAGTAATAAATGCTTTTGCTGTAGCATATGATAAACTATTCCTTGCCTCCACCACAATCTAAATTTAAATGCATATAAATATTTTAAAAAAGTTAAAAAGTCAGTAAATGTATATATCTACATCTATATATATATATATATATATATATATATATATATATATATATATATATATATATAAATATATATATATATATTAATATATCTATATATATATGTATATACATGTATCTATATATTAATTATTTGATAGACTGCCTGCCCCAACCAAACCCTCAGTCGATGTAGCAGCACTCTGTTGCAAGTCAGCCTATAAGATAATTGATGTAGCAACACTCCGCACATGTTTTACAGTAAAAAAATAAAAATAAAAACCTTCAGAATATTTCTTTAAACATTCAGAATGTTTTTTAAAACATTGTGGTCTTTTAAATTTGGGTTTTTGTGGTTCTTAAAAAAACATGAAATTTAATTAGTTTCTGAAGCGCAAAGTTGGCTGGGTATATATATATATATATATATATATATATATATATATATATATATATATATATATATATATATGCATAAATATATATATATATATGTATATATATATATATATATATATATATATATATATATATATAATATATATATATATATATATATATATATATGCATAAATATATATATATATATGTATATATATATATATATATATATATATATATATATATATAATATATATATACATAAATATATATATATATATATGTATATATATATATATATATATATATATATATATATATATATATATATATATATATATATATATATATATATATACAAGCCTCGGAATTAGGAAAATTGAGGTCGGCAATAATTTGCCGACCTCAATCTTTTAGAGGTCGGCGTCAGGTCGGCAAAAATTATTTGATACAAAGGTCTAACCGTAAAACATAGAAATGAGGTCGGCAATTTTTTGCCGACCTCAAACACTTTCAGGTCGGCAGTTAATGCCGACCCTAATTCCGAGGGTTGTATATATGTATATATATATATATATATATATATATATATATATATATATATATATATATATACATATATATATATATATATATATATATATATATATATATATATATATATATATATATATATATATATATATATAAAAACACATCTAAACTTATTTACAGTATTTGTGTTAATAAGTCCCTGTGTTATAAGGTTTACAAGAATAAGTAAAAAGTTCAGTACAGGAAGTAATCCACTGTTTAGGGTGGTAGTCTTCCGATAAAGTGATAGAAGATGGAATTGGAAAGCAATTTTTTATACCAATTAAACTGGCCATCTTTTGGACAGGGCAATCATTCTCCATCCTCAAAACTGTTACACGAGTGGTGCGGTAAAATTTCCAAGTATGTCTTAGAACTATCAAACAAAATAAAAAACCTTGAGGATAAAGAAAAAAATTATTTGAAAATCATTGATGGCTTGAAAGATGACCTATGTAAATCAAAGCAAAATGTAAATTCAGCCAATATTACCAACGAATGGGTGCAAATTGTTACAAAAGGTAGCAAAAGTGGTCAAAAGCCACCTGAACAATTAGTGGTTGCTAATGCAACCATAAATGAGCCTCATAATAGAGAGAAGAGAAAAAGAAATTTAATTGTTTTTGGAATCCCAGAATCAACTCAAACAGATTTTTTAAATAAGAGAAATGAAGTTGAAAAAAAGATAGCAGATGTTTTTGATTTTATTGGCAAAGCAGATATTAAACCAGTTTATACCAGAAGACTTAGGTCAAAAGATAAAACAAAGCCTGGTCCAATTTTAGTTGAACTGAATGAACCATCTATTAGAAATCCTGTTCTTTTAGCAGCAAAAAAATTAGGAAACAGTATCTATCATAAACAGATTTATATAAGTCCAGATCTAACTGAAGCCGAAAGACAACTCGATCTCCATCTAAGACAAGAAAGAAACAGGCTTAATGCAAATCTTGAAACAAACTCTACATTTCGATATGGTATCCATGGTAACCAATTGCAAAAGTTCAAGAAAAATCAAAACTGTACTTAAAGCACCTTTATCACCTGAAAGGATAACAGAACTAAATTGTATATATCTGAATGCTACCTCACTCGAAAATAAATTAGATGAATTAAAGATTGTAACTAGTTTGTATTGTCCTAAAATTGTTGGAGTAAGCGAAACATGGTTCAAAAATAACTCAATTGTAAATATCCCTGGGTACAATATATACAGATATGATAGAACTGGTGATCGTAGAGGCGGCGGTGTATGCTTATATTTAAAAAATTCAATAGATTCATACGAACTGGTTGACACAGATTTTAGTATTAGCAAAATAGAACAAGTTTGGGCAGTAGTTTATTTTGGCCAAGATAAATACCTAGTTGGTTGTCTATACAGACTAAACTACTTTGTTGATATGGTAGACTTTGACAATACTTTTAAAATAGCAAGAAGATATGTTGATGTTAATGCCTTTAAAGATGTATTAATTATGGGTGATTTCAATTTCCCAGCTATTAAATGGTCAATTGGTAGTATAGCATCAATTTTAAATGACAGTGGCATAGAACATAAATTCTATAAAACTTTAAGTGATACTTTCCTCTATCAACATATAAACATACCAACTTTTCAATTGGCTAATGGCTCAACCTTAAATGTTCTAGATTTAATATTCACAACAGAATCTGGCAGTGTATATGCTGTTGATCCAAGTTTTGTGCTTGGTGACATAAATAAAGGTCATCAAATTATTTACTTTAAATTCGTCTTAAAAAATAATGTTAGCAGATTAGCTTGTAGTAACTTTAAGTTTTTGTATAGCAAAGCTAAATTTGATAAAGTTTCTGATTTTATGTCCAATATTGATTGGGTGAAGTTGTACGAAAACAAGACAGTGCAAGACATGTACAATGAATTAATTTACTATACCACTAAAGCATGCAATTTGTTTGTTCCAACCATAGAAATTTCACGAATCAAAAGCTTAGCAACTCCTTGGATTAATAACGAAATCAAGCAGTTAATAAGAAGAAAAAGAAATTTAAGATACATAAATTGTGCTCACAGATGGAATGATGTTAAACTGACCAAAGAATATAAACAGTTATGCAAATTAGTTAAAACAGAAATATACAATATAATATGCTCGACTTTTATTTGAAAAGAATCTAGTGTTAACCTCTAAACTTAATCCTAAACTGTTATATAAGTATTTAAACAGTACAAATTCAATAAAAGACTCAATAAAGGCCATGAGAATGCCTGATGGCGATTTATCCCATGAACCAAATGAAATTGTTAACTGCCTAAATAAGCATTTTCAGGATGTCTTTACTATTGAAGAAAAAGGAAATCTTCCACCTTTTTATCTCGAATTAAATAATGTAATTAAATTTAAGGATATTGAACCTGATGATATTAGCTTTGAGTTAGTTTTATCTAAACTTAAATCACTCAAAGACAATAAATAACTTGGAGCTGATAAACTTTGTTCAATAGTCCTCAAGAATTGTGCTACATCGTTTACTTTACCACTAACTGTTATATTTAGAGAATCACTTAAAACCAGTCAACTGCCAATCCAGTTCAAGTCAGCAAATGTAACACCTATTTCACAAACTTCTATTCCTTGCAAAATATTAGAATCTATTATAAGAGAAAGAATTGAAAAACATCTCGACGAAAACAATTTACTAACAATCCAACAGCATGGTTTTGTAAAAGGAAAGTCTTTTACCACAAATTTGTTAGAAACTCTTGACTTTATTTCTTCGTGCAACAGTGATGGTATACCTGTTGATGTAGTAATGCTAGACTTTGCTAAAGCTTTCGATAGTGTTCCTCACAAGAGTCTTTGCTAAATTAAATGCATATGGTATTAATGGCTTAGTTCTAACATGGATGGAAGCTTTTCTAAATAATAGAAGACAAAGAATAGTTCTAGGTGAAGTTG
>NC_088929.1:31862500-31900000 GCF_038396675.1 Hydra vulgaris
CTCATATAATCTACTATTACTAATATTATTATTGTCATTATTATAATCCTTCTCATTAAATTTACTTTAACATTATTATACAATTGCTAATATTATTTATTGTTATTGGTGTTTACCTTAGATTAGTACTCGTACTATTAGTAAACAACTATGAAATGTAAACTTTTATTTCAAAATATATATATATTGTTATTATTTAGGTTTTTTTTTGGAAGGTAACTCATTTTAAAGATGCTATCTACCTATAATACTTTTAGAGCTGTCAAACAGGCAAAATTGGTCCAATGGCATGGGCAATTTTTCCTTTTCTTTTCTTATTTACTACATCACCTTGTTGATATGTTTTAGTCCCAAACATTATTTGAGTTGTAAATACATTGCTATTGATTAACTAATTTAATGCTAATAATCAATCAATTTTCGGACATCAGATTGATAGGTATGTGCGGTTTAGTAACATAAATCAATTTGTTATCTTTTACCTAAGAAATTTGTCTTGTACAACTTTCACTGTATATAATTTATTATTATTTGTATCATGTTTTAAATTTTTCTAATACATAACAGCAAAAATTGTTTCACATTTAATAGTGAGCCAATTTCTCAATATTACTAATCTAATTTTCTTGGGAAAGAAGACATGGATTGGATAACATGGGAAACTCCCTCGAGTTACCGAACTCTGGAATTTTATATGCATAAAAATATTTGATGAAGTAAATAAACAGGTTATTGCAGAGTGTAAAGTTTTGGCTGGATAATGGAGATTCCTTTTGATTCCTTTTGATATTTGATTAGATTTTGGACTGGCAAGGTACTTATAAAAAATATTTTGAAAAACAACATGCCAAGAAAATTGTTTTTTTGTTGCAAGGCATATACATACCTTGATCAAAAAGTTATAGAAGAATGTGAAAAGGTAAAGAGCTAGTACTGATGCTGAATTGGTTACTCATTACTTTGATTAGCTTAAAATAATTTAGAAAATGTGGAGCCTCATTATATAGTAAATTATGATGACAAACTTGACTAATCCTAGAAGACCTCGAATCCTAACCCTGGGAGAAAAACTGTTACAGTTAGCTGAGGAACCTGCTTCTTTTGGTGTGAGAATGGGACTAAGGGTGCAGTGTACAACTAGTCAAAAAATGGTTGGTTCAAAAATTTGGATATTTTCGAACATTGGTTTAAAACTATACTGTTGTCTTATTTCAAATATTTATAGGACAAGCCTAAAGTTCTTATTGGAAACAACTTGACTATTGTCTCAGGTTCTTGGTGAGTTTAAAAAAAAAAAAGATTTTTTTTACTACCACCAAAATGCATATATATTCAACCATACCACATTTAATTTTTTCAAGCATCAAAAAGTAAAATGGAAAAAAACATTGGATAAAAGGAATTCAAAAACTTTTTAGAGAGATCTCAAAAGATGTATTCCCACATCTACTGAACAAATGCTTAGTTTTGACTGGCCTCAAAATAACTGTAAAAAATGTGAAACCTACACTGACAAAAATATGAAAATTACACTGTAAAAAATTTGAAATTTTTATAATGCGAATTTTACATTTTTTAAATAGGATTTTTCTATTTAGACAGTTATCAGGTTTTAAAAAATTGTGATAATCAATTGAAGCAAAAAAAAGTATGAAACAAGAAGATTTTAACAGTTTAAGAGTCAAATGTTGCAGTTTCGATAAAATAAAATAAAAACTAATTGCACCAAGCATAAGCATATTGAAAAATTGGAATCTAGTGATGAAGATTCAGATGGATGTTATTAAATTCATGATATATTTAAGGAAATAGATTGAAGATCATCTGGGGCTGAACACCTGGAAAAAAATTGCAAAACTGAAAAATGTATTGATTTTTTTGTAGTGGCAAAACTATTATACAGCAAGAGAACCAAAAAAAAGAAAGCATTAAGAAATTTATTGGAAAGGTTTTATTAACTAGAAATGAGAATTTTGAAGTTAGTTTTTTTAGAAGGTTGACAATAGCTTATAAATATTTACATTTTCATGCTTATAAATATCTACATTTTTATTAAAGATAATGTTATGACATCCAATTTCCTCTAGACTAATTGTAACTTCAAAACACATACTACAAACTCTATAAGAATGTTGAAAACTATACCAAGTTAGTCTGTTTGACAGTATCCACGCTTGTTTGAATCGTTTATTTTAAAATAAGATTAGAACAAAAAGTGTAATTTTAGCACATATTTAAACTATCCAACTATAAAGACGACCGTTTTTAAAGAAACCTTTAAAGTTGTTTTTATTTTAATATACGATTACATAACTTCTATTTTTAAACTTTAATTTATATATATATATATATATATATATATATATATATATATATATATATATATATATATATATATATATATATACATATATATACATATATATATATATATATATATATATATATATATATATATATATATATATATATATATATATATACGAGCCCCTGAGACGCATAGTGGTATAATTCAATCATATCTAGTTTTTAAAAGTATGAATAATATAACTATGGATGTGAACAAAAACAGCTGTTTAGTGAGGAGCATAACAAAAAACAGTTCCAGCATCATTATCAATATCATTAGACTTATACCACCCTGCCATGTAATAGATTAAACAAAATGCTAACCATTGGTGGCAATAACTCAAAATATTGAAAAAAGTGACTTATACCACTATGCATCTCATGGGCTCTCTCTCTCTCTCTCTCTCTCTCTCTCTCTCTCTCTCTCTCTCTCTCTCTCTCTCTCTCTCTCTCTCTCTCTCTCTCTCTCTCTATATATATATATATATATATATATATATATATATATATATATATATATATATATATATATATATATATATATATATATATATATATATATATATATATATGTATATATATATATATATATATATATATATATATATATATAATATATATATATATATATATATATAATATATATATATATATATATAATATATATATATATATATATATATATATATATATATATATATATATATATATATATATATATATATGTATATATATATATATATATATATATATATATATATATATATTTTTTACAATTTAAAACACTTTAAAAACTGCACATATATAACTTAAAAAAATTTAACTTATATATGTGCAATTAGCAGACATAAAAATTTATTTTGATAGTATTAAACAAGTATTTAAGGAATTTCACCATGTATCCTTGTGTTACAGTAGCGTCACAAAACCGTCTACCATATTAGATGGGGGAAAACATTGGAAAAAATTAACGTTAATTTTGTTTGTAATGCATTATTAACGCGTTTTGTTTTGTATTTTTAGTATTTTAACGCTGCATTAATAATAAAAACATTTAACGAAACGCGTTTATAATGGGTTTTGTCTTAAGTTTTTCCCTACCCAAAATGGTCGAACGTTTTGTAATGCTACTATGACCCAATGATTATTTCGTCGCTGCAAAGTAAAGTCCATTTTTGGCAAAATTGACTTTTTTGGTTTAAAATACTCCTTAGGTGCACAAAAGTCATCTCTCTAAGTATAGAACCAAAATTGATTCAACTTTTGAAACTATGAATAAAATTAAAATATCATATGTCCTAAAAAAAATTATTAGGAGACATCGTTGCTGCAAAACAAAACTTTCTAAGTCCTTTTTTTGGCAAAAAAAAAAAAACTTATTTGGTTTGAATATTTGATACATATAATAAATAACTGAAAACAAGTAGATTTAATCAAAAAAATAGAAAGCATTAAATTTAAAACTTTAAATGTCTTTTTCTCAGAACCGCAAAAACGGATAAGTTATCCTTCAAGATATCCGGGCCGGATAGGAGTATTATTTGATATCCGATATCTAGCCGGATAATAACTTTATCTGGTTTTTTATATACCGGATATTTCATGTTAATATAACTTTAAAATTAAAAGAAATCTAGAAATGTTATATTTTTGAATAATCTAACGTTAATGGATTCTAATAATATTGTGATTAAAATGCTACTAAAATTATATATGCGCAACAAATGCATCAGTTTATCACTCGTTTATATTTCTTTTACCTTAATATGAAGAAATTTCTTTTTTTTTTTTCCTCCACAACGTGGAGAAAAAAAAGATTTCTTCAAGTTGAAGTAGCCTTGATCGCTTTTTCTCATAAATAACGAAAACAATCTTCAAAAATAACAAAATACAGAGGATGCAGGTGGTGCAATAACTCAAGTGCAAACGCTTTAGCAGTGGTAACTTTTCTTTATGTCTCCAATAATTGAAAACGTCATTAATTTTTTTCTATAATTGAGTGATTATAAAAAACATAAACTCTTTGAGCAGCGTTTACAAAGGAGATTTGATCAGAATTCAATTCATTTTGAACTTCCTTATGCAGCTGAAGAAGATTCAGTATTAGTTTATTTTTTCTCTTCATACAATATACAATGAAATTTTTTGCGTGATTATGCAGTGGATTTATGGAAAATGACTTCTGACCAGATTTATTACACCACCTGTTTATCTGCTTTCCACATGGAATGCAAATTGCTGTAAAATCGCAGCTATCATTAATTTTGAAAAACTTTCCAAACGAAATTCGCCATTTTGAAGGTTTATCATGGTAATACTTTTTCTTAATAAAATATATAATTTATGATTTGAATTACATTATCCGGCTGGATCCATATCTGGGTATTCGAGATCCAATCGAATAATAAAAAAATGTTATCCGGGATATCTCAATTTTATTTAGTTTTAAGATTATCTTAGGTCCATTTGCATTGTTGCTTCTCATAAACTTGAATTTTTAATTTTTTACTTTTTATATTATGAAAAAAATAACATATTCTAAAAGTATTTTAAAAACAAATTGGTTTAATTAAGAAGATCAAACGCAATAATGAATTAAAAAATTAAAATGCCATTTTTACTTTTCTTAGAACAGAGCGACGATTTAGAGGTATGATATTGAGTGGCATGTGGTTTGCATTTATTTTTTCATTTAGTTTCTCTATTAAGTACAGAACAAGTTTGGTACCATTTTCATCATGAAAAATATTTCAGAGAAAAATATTAGAAGTAAAACTTTAATGCTTTTAACATCAAGCTAGGGCATTTTTGTGGGGGTAGGTCACGCTCGCCAAAGAAGGATATTTTTAACCTTAGTCGGTTTTTTAAGGAATATAGTGGGCATTTGACACATTTCATAAAGCAATTTTTTAGTCGTGAGGATTTTTTTTTTTTTTACCCCTGTCACTATTGTACCAACTAATCTATTTCTAAACTACAACCCTAAATATAAAAAAAAAAAACAATAAAATCTTCAAATAAACTCAAAAAAGTCTCAATTTTATTTATCATTTTTTTTTTAATTATTATTATTTTAGGCGCCCTATAAAGTCCTTACGGTTTTATCACAGAGCACCGCGGAAGAGCATTTTGAAAGGGAGTTCACGCTTCCTTCCTTACCAATGTTATTAAACTTGCCCAGAGGTGGCGTTGAACCACGGATCTCTAGTTTCTGAGGCATGCGCGCTAACCACTGCGCTACGACTGCTCAAATTTTAATTTCATCTTAATTTCAAGATTTTAAAATCAATGATCTAACAAATTGAACTACGAGAAAAACTCATATTTCGAAGAATAAAAGAAGATTCAAATGAATACTGGTAAACAACTAGAGATAAACTAAAATATAGACTTTAATTAATCATGCAATTATTTATTCGGAGAAAGAAACTAGTAAAAGTGCATAGAAAAGACAGATGGTGTATAAACTCTTAAATAGATATACTCTTAGATGTGAAAAGAAAAAAACTTAGACGTGATTTGTGTGCTTAAAACAAACACCTTTCACACAAATGTTCTCCTTAATAAATTGAGTGAAGAAGATTCAGCATTTCGTCTAAATTTGGTTAATACACATTGAATCAAATTTACTACAATTTCAAAAATTGTATTTGGCTATACCATTCTATACTAGTAATCTTCAGATTGTATGAATTATTACTAAATATTGTATACATATTTATATATATATATATATATATATGTATATATATTATATATATATATATATATATATATATATATATATATATATATATATATATATATATATATATATATATATATATATATATATATATATATATATATATATATATATATATATAGAGAGAGAGAGAGAGAGAGAGAGAGAGAGAGAGAGAGAGAGAATAATTTGGTTTATTTTTAGTTAAGATTACTTTGATACTTTGAGTGCTATTTATTCAAAGAAGTAGATAATGATATAATTTTTATTAAATATAATTATATTTTTTTACAGAACAAGTAATAAACCAAATTTTAGATTTCAAATATAAATAAACAATAAAAAGTTTAGCACAGCCTGTTGTGGCAGTGGTGTCGTTGTGGTGTTGGCTTCGAAAGCTGAGGGTGAAGAGAAAATATTTACATAAAAAAGGTTCGACAAAAGATAAATTTATTCTATATCCACGTCTGCACTGAGTTCAAAGTAGATATCCAGCACATTATTTAACATGTAAAATTATCTTAAAATTTTAAGTTTTGTAATTGCAGTCTTAAATTAATGTGCATTAATAAAACTAACATAGTTTAAATATTGCTCTAATATTTATAGTATAGTTTCACAAACAGTTTTATATTTATCTGGTTTTTAAAATAACACTTATTATTAGCCAATGTGCATTTGAAATAACTCTTAAGGTTTTATCTATTGTATCATAGTTATAGTATACAATAGATAAAACCTACATATTGTTCTAATAAATTCGAGAGCGCCCCTAAACCATTTACATATATATAAATTTTACTTATTTTAAAAATGAGATGAAGCCAGGGAAGCTAAAGAGGTTATTAAAAAATGTATTTAAGATTTTCTTTATACACTATATTGCAAGTAAAATGTCTTTGATCATTCCCTATTATAGTGCATGTTACAGAATCAGGGGCGTTATAGAAGTTAATAGTTACAGGTCATTAATAATTTTGCTAAATAAAACTGTTTTCAAAATTTTTGCCAAATAAACCTGTTTTCAAAATAACATATTTCAAAATAAAAACTTGTTTTAAACTTAGCTATTAAATAATTAATCTGTATTTAAATTAGCTACTAAATTTTATGTTTTAAAAACTTTTTTAATTTTTAAAGTACTCCAAGAAAATCTAATGGTCTCACATGGGGCATCATGGAGTATCTTTTAAACCAAAATATTAGGTATTAATATATTACCAGTAGTAAGTAATCAAATTTCTCGCTGCATTTCTAATCAATATCTCTTTTACAGCTAAATCAAGGAACGAATTTTTTACTTTTAAATAAGGGATCGTCCATAAATTACGCAACGTTAAATTTCACTAATAAACAAAACAAAAAAGATCAAAAGTTTTCCCTCGCAGAGTCTTAAGTTAAATAAAAAAAAGTTAAACAAGTAAAATTAAAAACGAATTTTTAAAACCCAATGCTTTTATATGTTATTAAAAAACAACTTTTGCAATCAATTCTTTCTGATATGACTATTTTATTTTATTAACATTCGGCTGTATGCGTATGTAAAAAAACAAAAATAATTCAGGAAGAGGTGGGTCTCGAATCTCAGACATTCTGTTTGCGAAGTCAACGCCTCATTCAAAAGTCCTAAACGCGCACATAAGTAGAAAACAAATAATATATACCCTTATTTTATCAGTTTGACACTTTTTGACTTATGGCACCCTTGATCTGGGTGTACGAAATAATATACTTATTTTAAAAACTATTCTTCTTCTTTCTATGTAAAAAATAAACTTAATAAAAATTAACTAAATTAATTGACTTATTGCAAAACTAAACTATTGAATATTGTATTGCCATCAAGCAACAGTATGTATGCAAAGTTTGAAAAAAGAAAATCTATCATCAGGAAGTGACTCAAAAATTGATTGCAAGAATTGATGCTCACAGATAAAACAGACAGAGACGAGGAGTTAATATAAGCATTGTGGGTAAAAAAAAACAAGTTTAATGCAAGTTAAGTTTAATGAAAATCGCCGCGTAAAAATCTCCTACTTCTGTTTTTTCAATAAACTTAGCGATGCGTAATTTATGGACAATCCCTAATGTGAAAACAAAAAGTTATAATAACAATTATAATCTTACAAAACATGTACTTGCTATCTTAATTGCACTTTAATAGGAAAATACATAAAGATTTAAGAATTTCACGAGTTTTCACGAGAATTTTACGAGTTTTCACGAGAATTTCACGAGTTTTATTATTGAAGTATAATGTTTGTGTTTCATTTTTAAAAAAAGTCATTTTTAGATACAGGTGTAATACTATGTTGCGGTCTCAGTATCTTAACTTGCTCATTTATGTTAGTAAAAGGAGTTTAAAAGATATTTTAAAAGGCAACGAACAAAAAATCTTTTCAAAATAATTAGTAAAATGGCGACATTATTTTTTAGGTTAATGCATAAAACAGGTAATAATTTTGCTCTGTATGTCTTCATTTTACTGTCATAGTTGAAAATAAGTAATTGTCAAAAATGCATTTTTTTTTTTAAAAAACATAAATCTCACCGAGACTTTTGCTTGTTGTTATCGCAATCTAAAAAATTCAAAGTAATAGTTTATTTAATTTGCTCAAGAATATAAAAATGTTACACTCTTAACATTAAAAACTATATATTCATTTATAAACTTCAAAATGACAATAAACTTTAATATAAAAATGCGAGTGAAAAAGCTAGATTTTAAAGCCAAGGATTTGCAGATCTGCAAATCCTTGAAAAAAGCGCTCTCTTAGAGTTAGCGTTAAAAAACGATTCTCTGCAAAGGATCGTTTTATAACGCAACTCTAAGAGAGCGCTTTTTTATATAAGTACTGCATTTTTATATTAGGTCTTAATTATATAAAAAATCTGCTTTAAGATATTTAATATTTCTAACTGCATTATTAATAGTTTTAAGTAATTTCGTATTCTTTAGTACATTTGACAGGCCTATAGCGTGGTTTGTCGCGAGGTGGTTTGTTTAAGGGAAAGTTAGCAGCAAACCAGAATTAGTGCTGGCATGACATGAAACCAGACATGATATAATGGGCTGTTGCATGAACTTAGCAATTATAAATTTTCTACACAATTATTAGTTTAGCACGCTAAAAATGTTTCTGAAACAGACCGCATTAGAACTTTGAAGTCAACTACTTCAGACTGGCTATGCCATATTTTATTATACAAAAAATTAGTGGTGAAAGGAAAGAAACTATCCGAATTTGTTACGTTCGCAAAATTTATATCTTTTTAAGAAGAGAAAGGTTTAAAAGATCTAAACAATTAAGTTCAATCAAGAGAAAGCTCAACAGATTACCTGATTAAGATTGGAATTGATGGTGGAGGATCATTTTAGAAAATGAGTCTTGTTCTTATAAACACATTAAAGGAAACTGATGACACATTTAGCCCTCTACAAAAAAATTGAAAATTACTGAAGAATTTAATAACTCGAGATTCTGGAGTCAAGCGTCCGGTAATCATTGCTGTTTTTTAAGTTTTTACAAAAATGTTAACTATTGCTGGATTTAATCAATACAATTAAACCTTGGTTAAAAATTTTATGCAATCTTAAAATTGTCAATCTTTTGTGTAGAATTCAATCATATTCAACAATACATCGTTGACTGAAATGTAAATCTTTCTAACACAGGAGTCTTAAGAACAATTAGAAATCTGCAGACAAAGACAACAAAATTGGTGTCTCTGGATCAAATCAAATCAAATCCAAGGAACTTAACAGTATGATAGAAGCTTCTTTAATCATAGAAGACTCTGAAGTTGTTCTGAATTTGACCTTGCCAATGCAGCTTTATCTCTTTTTAGGAGTTGCTAACCATCTTATTAGAAGCTTCTTCAGTAGCGGGAAGCAAGGGACTTGCCTGCAGAACTCCATATATAGTCATTTTACCGTAGTCAGTTTGCAGAGAATGAGTGCAGTATCTTATTAAAGAATGTTGGCATACTTCAAAGAATGGCAGAATAATCTTGCGAATTTTAAGCTATAGACTTTGTCAAAACATCCAGGCTTCTTATAGACATTGTTATTTCACGTTTTAGACTTTCTTTAAATGATAGGTTCCTGAAAAAAATTTAATTATTCAATCCTACTTCTTCTTACTAGTTACTGTCAGGGAAAAAACGCAAATGCCGTTTTTTCCCATGTTACAGTTTTCATTAAACGCCACGACAATTGAATTGTTCAGTGAACAGGCAACAGAATCAATGTATTCAATATTCAAAGATCACTGAAAAAAATTCAAAAGAAACAAATCCCATTCTGATTATGGATTCTTATTGTTGTGTTAGTTCGCTAACGCAGCAACCAGTTCTTGATATTATATATAAAAGAGAAAGCGCTCTTTTCGCTCTCTCTTGCGTTTCATATTATTCTACGTGTGACTTGGCGTATGCACTTGGCGCGATCCAAGATTTTATTGTAAATAACGAGTCGCATCTTCAAGAAATATATTATAAAGTAATCTTATCTACGTGATTTAATACTAGAGTCCCTTCTAAACTCTTTACTTATTATAATGTCGGTGATGTACTGTGAAAATATATTCATTTTAATAAAAATATCTTTTTTTTTGATAACATTATAAATTAAAATTTAAGTTAAAAAAAAAAACCATATTTTTTTTAAATTTACTAATTAAAGGCGTTTCTCTTTAAAATTTTAAAAACCGAATATATCCCTCGGACAAAAATAGAAGATTTTGATACTTTGCCAAGTTAATCTACCAAAGGGATGATGTATTATTCCTCCAAAGAGTTTTCCGTGTAAATTTATAATAAAGTGGTTTTAATGGTATTTATACCCACATTAGAATACTTTCGATTCATTCAACGTTTTATTTATTAAAAGATATGGTTTAAAGGTTTTCAGCATTATAAAATCTATAGGCTTTTAACAAAATTCCCTGCTTGACATAATTTGTAAAGCAGGAAATTTTTACGATAAACTAAAAGCAGCAAAACTTAAAATTTAAAAGAAAAGTTAATGTTAGTAACTATTGCTTTTTTAACGTTTTCTTACAAAAGTAGATTTATGTTATCGTTCATAACGATAACATTCATGTTATCGTTATCTAACAGGTGTAACTATCGTTTTCTTATTTTTTTTTCTTATATATGTTAATATTGTTGAAAAGTTGTTTTTTTTTTCCTTAGCTAAATGGATTTCATGTAACCCAAATTGTATGGATAGCATAAAAATCTTACGGGCTACATTAAAGATTTCATAGATTCCATGGAAAATTTGATTCATCAGCATTTTTTGGTTTAATAAGCCTTTAGTTGTTAACCAAATTTCAATCTATTATATGTAAAAAAAATTTTTTAATATAACCTCAAATCAAGTCTTATGAAGCATTGTAACCCCCATTTTAAGTTCTTATGTGCAGTAAAATGAAAATTCCTATGTGCTGTAAAATTTAAATTCATATGTGTATAATTTGTGAGTTTATTACGGAAAAAGGAGGAGCATTAAATTGTGTTTAGCAAAAGCGGGACGGCTTTTGGCTCTACCTCCCGCTTTCGTTGACTTTTTTATACTGCTCAGTAAAAACAACTCCAAAAAAATTATTAAACAGGGAGTAAACGAATATACTTTTATATCGTTGCAAATTGTAAAAATACATTTGGCCAGAGGGGATATTTATATGCGTATTGCACAGAGCGCATGCTATAGTTGATTATGATTTAAGTTGCACTTTTTGATCTTTAACAACATCTTAAGCTAGGATCGTTAATAACATTTTAAACAATAATTATTAGTAACTAATTATTGTGAAATCTTGAAATTAATCTTTAGTTGCACCTTAATCAAATAATCACTTAATTTAGCACTTAATTTTATAAAAATAATGAAACGCATTTATTATTGTATAACAAAGACCCAAGCATAGTTCACATATAAGCATACAATTTAACATAGTTACGGAAAAACTAAAACAAGCTAAAATACATCAAAACACTGTTAACTTTTACCCAAACATATTTAACTTACACCCAAAAATCTTTTTTGGGTGCAACTTAAATATGTTTGTGTAACTTAAAAACTTTTACCCAAACATATATAACTTACATCCAAACATAGTTAACTTAAATGCAAATATAGTTAAAATATTCTCGATATTCTCCATCGGTACTTGATCATAATTACAAATATTTAAGCTTGTTAATCATATTTGCATAATAAGCTTTTGAAAACAGAAAATGTTACTTAACAGAACGAATGGTTTACCTTGTATAAAATAATTGTCAAATAAAAAGTTTCACTTTTCATCTTAATTTCTTAATTTCAAATTGCGTTGCCATTATCTGAAAATTTAATTCCTATTAAATTGCTTTCTTCGTCTTGTTTGCTCATTTTTCGCACTTATTTTTCGATAAAAACCTTCCTCCAATTATAACACTCTCCTTCTGTTATGTTTTTTTCATTTACTTGAAGTTACTGTCAATTTCAAAAAATTTTAAAAATTACAAAATTAACAACATTAAAAACAATTAAACTCTTGTTGCTAATTATAATAAGTCAGTTATTTTTTATACCAAATTTTATTTCATTTTATTCTTTATTAATTGCTATTATTAACTGATTGATTGATTATTTTTTTGTATTCTTGGTGTCAATAAAAGTTTTACCAAAAAGGCCCTTGACGCGATATCGAGAAACATCTTTTAGAAAATTATTTAGAGATGTTCACAAGACGTATTTTTGACATCATGTGTTTGCTGGGTATTTCTATTTAGATTGACTAAAAAAATAAAAATTTTTAAACAAAAATTTTTTGAGTTTTGGTAGTTACATTATGAAAAATTGGTGGTTCAATATCCAGCCGGAGAGCCTAAAAGTCTATAATTTATTCGGGAAATTAACACCACTCCGGACTAACGCCATCCTTTAAACCTAACTATTATACCACAAGCTCTTATATATATATATATATATATATATATATATATATATATATATATATATATATATATATATATATATATATATATATATATATATATATATATATATACATATATGTTTATAGAAGTTTTTCTTGATATAATTGAAGTAGAAAAACCTCTACAATGGAGTTTAATTAATGAATAATGAGTAGCTTCAAAAATACTTTTTTTAAACTCGATTTTTATTGCATTCACAAGAACTTGAAATTAAATTAAAATAGAAACAGCGAGAAACGTAAGTTTTTATTAGATCACTTAATAATGGAATTTCTCATTTTCCTTTTCTAAAACAACTCATAGTTTGAATTTAAAAGTGTCTTGCATAAACAATACATTGTAAAGATTTTCTTAAATTGAAGATTTTATTATTATTAATCGTTTCATTCAGCCAAGCCTTTAATAGCATTTTAAGTTTTTGTAACGTAATTTTTACAATAGATTTGCATAGATTCATTGGGTTATTTAAATTTCAATAATTTTTTATAAATTACTAATATTAGTACATTATTAGGAGTTATTTAAAGTTAATTGAATTAAATAATACTCCCAGGGGCGGGCAATGGCAAGGTCATAATATAAAATTCTTTTTTTTTATTGGATGTTTTTTCTAACTACGGCAGCAACAGCAAACTTCTTTATACTTGTTTAATTTAAAAAATTTATTTAAAATTAGCCTAGAAGCTTGTTATTGCTAGACGCTTTAAAGTTATAATTTTTAACAACTTTTTGATTTTCTTTATGTTTGTTTAATTTTTGTCTTTATCTTAATAATTGTTATTGTCAAGGTAACAATCTTAATAATTGTTATCATCAAGGCAACAATCTTAATAATTGTTATCGTCAAGATAAAGACAAGATTGTTATTAAGATTAATTTTAATTTTTTATTTAAATCTTGTGTGCTTCATTTTTTTGTTACATCTTTGTAAGAAAGTAACAATTTAAAAACCTGAGTACTTAAAAAATTTTTAAATAACTTACGTTCCTCACTAATTAACACAATTTAAATTTACTGTGATTATTTCTTCTTAGATTCTGCAAGATAATATTAATAAGATTTTTCTCAAAAATTGGTTTTTTCAAAAAATTGGTTTTTTCATATGTTTACTGTGAATTTTCCTTTGAAAAGTTAAAAATACTTCTCTTAATGCGATAGTTCTAAAAAGTTGCTTCGGCACTATTTTAATCTTCTATCACTCTAATAAGCTTCCTTTTCAGTTTTAGCAACCATACACAATTTAAACAGCTTACATATCATTACTGACCTTGTTAAAGAAACCCTTTAAAACATTAATAAACATGAAAAAGATTAAGCACCTACCCAGTGCGCATAAAACGTTTGTTGATTGTCTCGAAGACGTCCTATAAACTCATGACGTCTTAAGGACATCTGTACCCGCAGGGTAGTTTTGAAGCATACAAAAATTTACGTAATTAGCTCCATTTACGTCATTAACTCCATTAATTTCTTTGATTGCTCTTGTTATACGTTTTTAAAAATAAAATTGATTTTCATCCGTTAAATGACCATACAAAGAATATCTCTTATCTATTATAATATGGGTCCTTTTCTAACAATTTTTACAAGTGAATATTTAAAATATACTACAACTGAATAAAAAAAAAATTGAATACCAAACATTAAAGTATTCGTTTTCGTAGTGAGAGTTTTTGTAATGAGAGACGCAAAAAAAATAATAATAAAATATCCTCACTCCAATCTCTTCTTTAATCTCATTTGTAGAAAAAAATAAATACTAAAATGTTTACAGGGAAATGTTCTTTTGATTAAATAATTAAACTATTAAATATTTTGTGTTCATATTAAGATAGTAATCTTTTTATAAAAAACATATCCAAAAAAAAGGTTTTTATCAGTTAAAGTTGTTTTTTAATTGTTATTTTTTATGCAGTAAAATAATTATTTTTTTACTTTTTTTATGTAAAACAAATTTCAACTTTTGTGAAACTTTTATATGATAAATTGTACCATATTATATATATATATATATATATATATATATATATATATATATATATATATATATATATATATATATATATATATATATATATATATATATATATATATATGCATTATATAATGTAACATATGTTATAATAAATCAAAAAAAAGCTATTATTAAATTAGTATAACGGCTCCATTGTCGATCATTTCTCCGTTCAGACATAAGAACTTTTTCTACTTTTTAACTTAATGATTTAAAACAAAATTTTGTTTTAATATTTATAGTTTGCGTCATAAAACGTTTCTATATAAGTTGTAGCAATTTAGGTTAAAAAGGTTTGTATGAAAGTTAAATTAATTAAGAGAAAGATATCAGGAAATGTCAGAAGACAAGCGCAACATGCGCGTTGAAAAAGTTATTTTTAAAGATTCTAACAAAAAAAAAAAGCATAATATTTCTCTAAATTCATTGGTTCATCATGAAATTAATTTTACATTTAATTATTTTAGTTATTTCTGTTAGAATATAAACTTTTATATTGTTGACCTTACATTACCAAAATAAATCGATGTTGAAACACCGTTTCAACATTGATTTATGTTGGCAATCATTCAACAACTATTTTATTTACACGTTTGTAGATTTGTTGCTGTAATTGTAATTATAATTATGTTATAATTGCATTTCTTTTTTTAGTAGAAAATAGTATTAGAAATAAAAAGACAAAAACTAAAAATATATGTAAAAAATCCGAAGTCAAATGTTATCATTAACCCTATTTCAGATAATAAAAAAATTCTTTAATAATAAACAGATTCTAACATGAAGTTGGCAATACATGCAGTTTTAATAGGTATGTCTCAACGAAAAGCAAGCGTAACATATAAAGTTCTACAATCAACTCTGCAGACCATGATTTATGGAAAGTCAAAAATAGGAACAAATCAGGAGAAAAGATCCTGGGTGATTTTTAAATATAAACTTGTTTAATTTTGTTCAGAAAGTCACGTGATCAAAATTGCGATTGAAAGACATTATGAATTGGGGGAAAACAAATCAAAACCATAGTTGCGCTAACAGTATCTTCAAATACAGATAACATAGCGATTATTTAATTTTTTTATTTTCATCATTATTGCAGCAGTTTAAGAGTATTTAGAAAAGCTGAATGCAACATTGAAAAAAAGATATAATGAAAAGTTAGGCATTACTTGGTTTGTTTCGAATCTAAAGTTAGAACAGAAGCTTTTAAGGTTTTAGCGAAACTTTTTCTAAAATACATTACATTGTTTTACTTTAACGGTTATAAAAGGTCTATTTCTATTACTACTTCAGGTTTATCCTTCGTCACTTGTTTGCTTGTTTTGCTGCACTGCTTTACTTATTTTCTAAATCCTTTTTGTTTTCCCCCGATCCATAATGGTTGCTATTTCAGTGCCGTCGTGTGACGTTGAAGTTGACTTGAAAATTGCAAAATATAATTCAGTTCTATTTCTAATGGGTAATTCTTATAAAAATAAAAAAAGTTACCCAAACGTAGTTTATTGGCATTTATCTATGACCCAAGCTAGGTTTTAATTTTTGAAATATGATCAATAAATAATTTCGTTCATAAATGAGTATCTTTAAATTATTAAATTAGTATATTGTAATAAAAAACAAAACAAAAAAAAAAACTGTAAATGGTCGTTTTTGTATTTTAAAATACCCCGAAAAATGCCCCAAATTGTTCCTAAAATATTTTTGAGCGCAAGGTAAATCTCAAAAATTTTGTAAAAAAATTTTTCTTATGTCATCATAATGGTTTTAAGTTTTTTTTAGATTGTTGTGTATCCTAGTCTTTTAATAATTATTGTTTGTTAAAAAAATATTTCACAAAAAAATATTTCAGCGCAAATACGCAAAAAAAAGAACTTTTTTTTTGTATTATATAAATTATGCGAAATCTTTTTTTTATTTTAAACAACGCTTATGAAAAAATCAGGATACACAACAAATACACAATCTAAATAAAAAAATTTGGACCATTATGATCACATTAGAAAAAAAAATTTGCCAATGTGATCAAAATATTGAGATTTACCTTGCGCTCAAAGCCAAAGGAACAATTTAGGCATTTTCGGGGTATTTTACCCCGAAAGGTAAACGTCAATATTTTTGGAATTTTTTTTTTGTAATCGCATTTTTTTTATATTTGCCTCAAATTTGGGTTCTTGTGTATTCGCGTTTTGAAAATTTTACTTTTTTGAACACCCCTCATGATATATATTTCGCTGTTCATGTAAAAATAAATGATGAAATTACAATTAAACTTTTAAGGTGGTTTCAATTCAAATGAATTTCCTTAATAAATTTTGTTTTTCAAATGAATCTACTTATGTTATATTTTACTTTAAATTAGCATTACAAAAAAAAAAATTGTAAAAATTTACTCATTTATTCAACATCTCTTCTGTTTTAGCATGTTGTTTAAAAAAAGGATTTCTCAGAAAGCAAACGTCCTTTTTTAATACCTTTTGGTATTTCAACTACTTATATTTCAACTTAGGTACCTTAGCAGTTTTATCAATTTTACTTGTATATTTCCAAGTTAATCAACTTTACTGGTATATTTCCAAAGACATTACCATAATAGTTTCTAGGTCTTGTTGGGTGATGACAAAAATCATAACTTGTAATCAAGCAAAATTATTTATTTTGTTACCAGTCCTCTTACGATGTATTTTGAACAAACTGTAAAAATTTCGAAGAAAAAGAATAAACCTATCTGGAAATATACTTTTTTAACTTTATCAGATTTGCTATAAATCTAATATGGAGATAATCTAATATGAAGATAATCGAAAAACAATAGTAAAATTACAAATAAAATGTTCCAAATTCATAAAAAAAGAACTGGTTTTACTTCTGCTTATTTTTATCCAAGAATTATTTTTTAATTCCTTTCAGCTTCTCGCCTTACTTTGCTTTTGTTGGTAGATATATTTTTTGCTTTTGATATATATGCAACACATAGTTTAACTTACTTTAATATTTATATAATTATAAACTTTAACTTTGTAGGATTATTTATAAACCATCCATTATTTATGTCTCAAGCTTTTAAAACATTAATTCAAAACATTCCTTGAAAATTATTATTGAATGATTAATAGAAAATATAATTAATTCAATGATAATTTTAAAAACCTTTTACCAGTTTATATATAATTCTTAGGACATTTTTTCCAAATAACGCCATTCAAACTTTCATTACTGTTCTGTATTTTATTGCAAAAACACTTTTTTAGTAAATTTTGATTAGATAGATTTCTGAAATTGGTTTTAAAATTTTGTGAATGGCTAATTAAAGGCCTAAATCTGTTTTGTATTTAAATAAGTTTGTTAGTTTATCAGACTGACTCAAGTAGCATATGATGTTGGACAAAACTTGGTGACATATTCATAAATGATGAAAAAGTACACTAAGATTTATGACATTTTCCAAATTCTCTAAAAGCCACAATAGCATTTAACTGTACTCCTGTAACAGGTTTTTTAGGAGAAGTTAAATATAACTTGAAAAGTTTACATTGCTGTTGTTACTTTACACAGCATTCTTCAGTGTTATACATATCAAACTTTCGCGGCAAGGAGTTTAAATATTCAAAAAATTACCAAAAAGCCATATAAGATTTAACAGTGTTTACTTTTTATACCAAGACTAAATGTATATTGGTTTTTGAGGTGATAATTAATAAATTATCTTGAAAAAAAATGGTTGTTATGAGCATTACTTGGTAAACAAAGTCTACCCTAATTGTTCCTAAAATGATTTAGATCAATTTATGTACAAACACACGACAAATGTAAGTACTCTAATTAAGTTCTACAATAATTGAAATAAAAGAAAATCACTTTTTATAAAATCTCAAAAAAAAATTTTTAATACGTTTTGAATTGGGGTTGACCACCTTAAATTACACAAAGAATATATATAAAAACAGACCGAGGCTCATAGGAGATATGGACAAGTGTTATCACAATCTTTTCATAGAGCCCCTTTAACAATAACATTAAAAACTCTCATGACATTAGTAAGTTTGCAATAAAATTGTTCTTGTGAAAAATGCTATGTAAAGATTATACATTAAGAACTCCAGTGCAATAGAAGTAATAAAATCTGCAATCAAGCAATGTTAAAATATATACAGTTAATATATATAAGATCAGGGGCGGATCTAGAATTTATTTCTCCTTTGGCGAAATTTTTGTGTGTAAATTTCAAACGCCCTTCCCCCAACCAGTTTCACAATCCATCCTTTTTCATGCAAAACTTCTGTCAGGTGGCAAAGAAACACCCCCTACCAATTCATCAGTTGTGAATTTTTTCACATTTACCCGTATTCATATTTTCAAAAAATTCTCACGTCACCTAATTTTTATGACCTCCCTTCCTGTTTACTTTGCACACTAGAGTTTTATGACTGAGTCAAATTTTTTTAGATTATGTATGTTAAAAATCCTTACTAAATTTGGGTCATTATTTTTTCTATAAAAAATATCCATAAACTTAAATTGAATTGAAATTATACCTATATCTCATTTTTGATATCTGAACACAAATATTACCGTCAAATTTCTATTTATTGAGTATAAACTAAATTCAGAATATATGGTGGTGCTGCACCTCCACAGTTTAAAGGTTAAAAGAGTATCTGTCTGGAAGGTATTTGTTTAAAGCACATGAACCACGCCAAGGTTCCTTCCTATTCATGTGTACAATTTTTATGCAGAACGATTGAAGGCATATGACAGAAAAATACACCATCAATTAGCAAACTGCTTTTCCCTGCACATTTTTATTCCTGGATTACATATAAAATATAATATAATAAGGCAATGTGCAGTAGTGGATCAAGATTTTTGGGGCCCAGGGCTACAAATTTTTTCTGAAAAAAGTGTTGCTTATATTATAATTGACATCATGCAAAATCTATACTTAAAAATAATAGGTTTACATATAAAAACATCACAACAGCAATATTACAAAACTATGCTAGCTGTTTGTACTTTACTAAGACAAGCATATGTTTTTAAAATAATACTGTTAGCATAGTTTTGTTATATTGCTGTTGAGATGTATATGTGTATCTTTTTTATATTGATATATATATATATATATATATAATATATATATATATATATATATATATATATATATATATATATATATATATATATATATATATATATATATATATATATATATATATAATATATATATATTTATTTTGTTATTTAGGTGCCCCAAGAAGACCAAACGGTCTTGTCACAGAGTACCGCGGAAGTGCATTTAACCAGGAAGTTCACGCCTTCTTTCTTACCGTGTTGCGAAAATATATCCAAAGCTCGTTTCAAACCTGGATATCCTGCTTATAAAGCAAGCGCTCTGACCACACCGCCAAGGCCGCATATTTTATTAATATATAAAAAATAAATTTCTATATAAAAAATATATATGTTTACATATACAAACATAACAGCAGCATTATCACAAAACTATGCTAGCAGTTTGTAATTGTAACATCATAAATAGGGCCCTTAAAGAACTTTACATATGCTAACTGCAAAATGCTAATGTAATTTATCGGCGTATTTATCAATTTTTTTTTTTTTAGTTGCACAATTAATTTTCAGACTTTTTATTTAGATCCAGATCAGATTAGGCGGATTGACCATTTAGTTCCATACTGCTTTAGGCATAAATTAACCTTTCGTTAGTTAAAATGATTAAAAATACGCACCTCGTACCGAGATTAGATTAGGCAAAACTTATTTCGCCTAATGCATGAAAAAGCCTATCATAGTTTGTAACACTCCCGCGCTTATCGTAGTTAAGTTTCTCGTCAGCAACGCCGAAACCATGAATAATAAAAAATGCCCGATGGAACTTTAAAATGTAAAGTAAATTATTACATCTTAACTTATATCTTAATAGTAATATAGTAATTCTCCTTAGGAGAAAAATTATATTACTAATGTGCCGTACCCTAGATCGGCCCCTAAAGATATAGGAGAGAACAAAACAATAAAAAACAAAGAGCAATAATAAATTAGTAAAAACACTTATCTAATTTCTTCTTCAACAAATTGTTTCTCCATCAGTATGTTCATCAGGAAGCAAATATATTCCTCCCTGTATATAGCTTCCTGATGAACCTACTAATGGACAAACAATTTGTTGAAGAAAAAATTAAATAAGTAAACTTTTTTTTTTATCTTGTAAACTTTATATTTTATAACAAAATGTTGTTTAAAATGTAATAAAGAACAAAAATAAAAAATAAAATTGCGTCTTTTTCATCGACAGAACTATTGCTTGCATCAATTTGTGACAGAACTATTGCTTGCATCATCATTTTTGTTTTTATTCAACATGTAGCTCTGCACTTTTCCAACATGTAGTATCTGGCTAACCCCAGGTAAATTTTGATACTTTAAGCCTAAAGTATCAAAATTCAGCTGGGGTTAGCCAGATTCTACATGTTGGATAAGAGCAGTGTTATCTTAATTTAAGAATATTCTTATTATCAATTACAAATTGGACCGATATCGGTTCATTTTGTAGCCATTGTTTGTTATTCTCTTCGAAACGAATTTTAGAGCTTTTGCACATATGCCATCTTTGTAAAAGATGATTTATGAAATAAATTATGATGATTTATGAAATAAATTATGATGATTTATGAAATAAATTATGATGATTTATGAAATAAATTATGATGATTTATGAAATAAATTATGATGATTTATGAAATAAATTATGATGATTTATGAAATAAATTATGATGATTTATGAAATAAATTATGATGATTTATGAAATAAATTATATGATTTATGAAATAAATTATGATGATTTATGAAATAAATTATGATGATTTATGAAATAAGAAAAGTTATTATTTGCAGCTCATGTCATTTACAACTGCATCTCAAATATTAGGATCAACTAACTTTAAGTTTTCTTAAATTATATATGAATAAATATCAATATTTTTCATGTTTTAACTGTATAAATATAAATTACATTTACAAAATCTTATTATAAAGTATTTTTAAGATGTATTAATATAAAAACAAGCTTGTAACACTAATCTAGTCTAACTAAGACTAAATTTTAGCATAACCATTTAAAATAAAATACATGTAGTATTTTCACCATATAAAATAGGATACATCTTTTAATTTGTAAAAACCATCGTTAGAGATTATGCAGACATTCTTTGATTATAAAACAAATTTATTTTGATAATATACATATTAAACAATGTATTTCAAGTCTCAAATTACTGGACCACCTTGAACCGCAAAAGTATTCAACTTTAACTGGAAAAAGTACTTCAAATACGCCGTCATTTGGAATCATTTTATATTAAAAAAAAAAAAAAGCTTTTTTTTCTACAGCTTAAAAGTATACGACATGATAATTATACAAAAATGTATACATTCTATAAAAGCTGAATGTTTAATATAAAACGGTATATGATATAATTTATGAGAATGTATTTTTTTACTTTTGTCCACCACCTGGCCCGCTGTGCTTTGGTAAAAACAAATGACCGTATTGGTTAATCCTTATCTTTTGTTTAAACTTTTATAATCCCATATTAACGTGAAAGAATGCAGTCAGAAGGCAATCTATCTAAGTCTGAGCACTTTCTTGTAGTACTAAAAATTTACTTTAAATTCATTGTTTCGTTTCTCCAATACGCTTTTATTTTGTTAAACAAACAATAATGCAAACCCAGTAACATATAACCTACTCGGTTAAGACTGACTTTTTAAAGAGAAGACTATTTTTTTTATATTAAAGCGAGTTCGCATTGAATATAACATTTTATATAGGTTACATTGAATAGTTTCACTATTCAATGTAACCTATATAAAGCCTATATAGTTTTGGTAATTTTCAGATTTTCGGATATTAAAAAAGCTGTTTATGAAAGATCGCGGTGATGTTTAAATTTATTAATTTTGGAGTTGACACTCGAATCCTCGAGCTCTAGATGTCAATTTTTTTTTGTATAATTAAGAATATATAAAGATTTGACTTAATAGAGATAAGAGGAATTTTTTATTGAATATTCGCAGCGAAAAAATCTGCCGATTGGCTTCAGGATTAAATAAAGATTTACTTTAATAGTTAAAATCACGGTCATTCATCATCACCTTACATTATTAAGTTATTCAATTACTTTTCTAATTTATAAACAATGTGTAAATATATTTTCTATTTTAACTCTAAAATAGGCATGCGCGGTTACATAAAATACAATTTTTATAACTTATTAAAATTGCCTAAATAAATAAAATGTTCTATTTAAAATTTTATTAAGAAGGGTAATTCGGTTTTGCAAGATAGTTTCTAGAAGAATAACCTCCTCTTTGGACACCAACACCTCGCACGTAAGATTGGGTGTCCCCTCGACCACGACCTCTTGTTGTATTGCCAACAGTAGGGTTTTTAATTTTTGCGGGAGGCGATTTGGGGCGTAGTTGTTCAATCATGTCTGTACTTCCTACTAAATAATCTTCCGGTGTGCTGCTAAAAAAAGAATTATATTGTTCAGAAGAATAGTTTGAACTCGTTAGATCAGGGCCAACAGTAACCCAACCTGGACGCACAGTATGATCGTTACCAAACACATGTAAACGACGTCTACCAAGACAAAAATGTTCGATAATCTTGAATATTTCCTCCGGCTTTTCGGTGCTTCCATACTCAGGCTCTTCTCCTATAATAATATCAAGATCAACGTTTGCATGAATAAAATCACCATCAGTGCTCCGACGAACAGTTCCTTTAATACCCATTAAACAATGTTCTTTAGTGTGTTGGAGAACGGACATCGGCTCCATATACTTAGTGTTACCAGGATTATTTTTGTTCGTTTTAATCCAACAGATATCTTCACACCGACGAAAACCTAAAATAGCGAAATGAACCAGTGTGAAAAAAATTATTCTCATTATACTTCCTTATAAAATCCAAATAAAAAAGTTTTTTAATATAAAAACATATTTCATTAAAAAAAAAAAAACAACAACAACAACAACAACAAACGTACCCCAGGCTTTAAGACATTGCCGACCCTCATCTAATCCTTCAGAGGATCCGCACCATAAGAAACAAAAAGAACGCTGTGCAGCAACTTGACTAATTTCAAGACGAATAATTTCTTCCCATCTCCAAGGTCTCCAATTAAACATAAGCCCTGGACATCTTCTCTGGTACTCTTCTAATGGAGGATCAATTAAAATGACGTCAAACTTGTACTTCAGCTCTGCTAGATCATAAGTGTCAAGATCACAGTGTAAGTACCTAATATAAATACAACAAAAATATATTGAGCCAGAAGTGTATAAAATACAACTAAGGATTAACAGTAATATACTTTTATTTAGAAGCTAAATTTACGTTCTTATATGGATTTTTACAGTAAAGTAAGTAAATCTTTAAAGTAAGTAAGTCCACTACAAACTTAGAAACAAACTGTAATAACAACAGCACCAAAAATAAAATTATTTTACAAAACATTTCCTTACATCGGCGGAGTGGCTCGTTGCTCGATAATTTCGTCTTTCAACTTTATAAGTTCCTTAAGTTTTGGATATTCTACAAAACGATCTGATATTCCTGTATCTCGAATAAAATTATGAGGCCGGTAGCCTGAATCGATAAAGTGTTGACAGTAGTCATTGTGCGGATTTAAGCTATGTGTTCCTTTAAGAAATGTTTTAGAATCAGTGTATACTGAATCCACAGCATCTTCATTATCTAAAATTTGAACTTTCTTCTCCTTGCTGTCGCTTGAATTATTTTTCTCAACACTACTGGCTTAAAATAAATAAAATAGGAAAATTATTAATATAAGATGTATTTTTAAATATATCAAAAATTCAAAAATTTGCTAAAAAAGCATATCTGACTAACTAAATGCAGCTCAATGCATAAGTTTTTAAACTTTGAAAAGTTTGAAAACTTATGCATTTGTTGAAAAAATGTCATAAATGATATTATGCAACAATTTTTTTTTAAGTTTGTTTTGTCCTTGGATTGAAAGTGTGAAAATTGATTTTGTAGAAAGACAATAGCTGTTGCTCCACAAAAACATTCAGTGACTGTGACAATGATATTTTGAAATTTGTGTTTTTCAAGATTTGTATTGAATACTAAACACTCTTCTAATCAATTTAATTCTAATTTTTTAATCTGAAGCGCTAAAATTGTTTAAAAAGTTTTTTTAAACAATTTTAGAAAATTTTAAAAAGGATTTTCCAGAATTTACTAAAACTTCCATAACTTTCAAGAATATTTTTTAACTACCCAAAAGCAGTGACATAAGTATAAAAGCAAAGGTGACTTGAACCAACATTTCAGTTTGTGTTATTGGTGAATAAAAAATATTAAACCAGAAGAGCAAATATTTGATTTAAATAGCACAAAAATATTTTTTGCATTCAGCAGATGCATTTTACTGCATGTGAAGTCTATCTATAAAAACAAGATCAAAAAAAAAAAAAAAAAACCCGTGGAAGCAAATCATAAAATGTATGAGGCTTACAAGACATACTTCAGCATGCCAGTCAGGGATCATGACAAATATGGTTCCCAAGACAAGTCGTTGGAACTGCATTTCATAAATAGATTCTGCAAGAGAACACTTAAAAGTTGAATGAAGTTGTTTTGTGCTAAGATGTGCTTTATTTTCTTTATGTAGATTGTAGATTTTTTTTATGTAGATTTTCACAGTTCATTTTGAGAAGTTTCAATTATATATATATATATATATATATATATATATATATATATATATATATATATATATATATATATATATATATATATATATATATATATATATATATGTAAATTATGTTAGTGTATTTTACAAATAGTGCTCAATGTTCTTAAAGAACAGAGCAATAATTAATTAGTAAAAAACACTTATCTAACTTTTTTCATGAACTCTTCCTGATGATCCAGCAATGGTGAAACTTCAAGTTGAAGAAAAAAGTTAGGTAAGTGTTTTTTACTAATTTATGTATATATATATATATATATATATATATATATATATATATATATATATATATATATATATATATATATATATATATATATATATATATATACATTTAAACAACTTTAAAAAGTATTCTACACAATAGAGTGCTCAATGTTCTTAAAAGAACAGAGCAATTATATATATTATATATAATTATATATATATATATATATATATAAATTTATATATATATATATATCAGTGTACAATAGACTAATATTTTACACTCTCTATTATGTGTATATAGTGATGCATGAAATTTCCTGCCTTTAAACTTATATAACTAGTTATATGAGCTATATTATGGATTGGTGCAGAGAAAAAAAGAGAGGCATGAAGTCTGCAACAACTGACAACAACAACTGATTCGCTAAAAAATGAATCAGTTGTTGCCGCCAAACTCTCAAGCAACTGCAACTTCTACATTGTTGATCTCACAAAATTTTGCTCAGGCAAGAATACACCTCAAATTGTTTATCCAGATTCCTTGATTTATTGCCAAAGCTACCACTCCCCTAAGAGAGATCAGCTATCCTTAGAAAAAATAAAAACAAGTCTGGCGGTCACAGAAAAGACTGGCCACAACAGACCAAGTTTTCTGGGGACAAGACCAATGTGAAGTGGTAGTCATTGATAGAACATCACTAAATGCTTATACCACCACTACACATTGAGTTAGGTCTCAGCAAGCAATTTTTCACTATTCTTGACAAGGACTTGACACCTTCAGCTACCTTCAAGATTTTTTTTTAAAGCTGTCTTAAGCTAAAGGTAGAGCTGGTATCTTTTTCTGATCACAAATCATGAAGATTATAGAATGTGATAAGTTTGCTAAGCTCCTAAACAGGATCAATGCAGTTTTTATGCCTTTCTGGATAATTATAATGCTGAGATTCTCATAAAGAATTATACCAAAATTGGATGCAGAATGTTACTCCATATAATACTTAACACTTATCTTGATAAATTCAAGGAGAACATAGAAGCTTGCTCAGAGGAGCAAGGTAAGTGCTTCTATCAAGATATATATTAGACTTTAGATTTCTTTATCAAGTACATTATAAAAAAAATATAATGTGAACCTACATTGAAAAATAACACTTTGTCTTCAAGGACAAAAATTGTGTTTTATAATATAATCAATCATACAGCAACAATAATTATATTTTATAATGATAATAAAAACAACTCTAAAAGAATAATACACAATGTGTACAATAAAAAAAAAAAGGAATAAATAATTAAAAATTTAACAAATATCATCTCAAATTGAAAAAAAAATGAAAAGAAATCAATTTTAAAATAAAGATAAAGATTTAATTAAATCAATTAAATCTTTATTATTCACCAAAAAATTATACTTGTTTGAATAGTATCAGCTGGTACTGAAGAAAGAACTGAGAAGTTTTTTTTAGTTTCAACTATCTGATTTATGTCTTCTTTTTTACCCAATATATTTCCAAAGTTTAGTTCATCTTTTAAACCAAACTGTTGAGCAAGAAGTTTGCGTCGTAACTTGGATCTTTCTTTCATTTGTTTAAGACGCTCTGCAGAATTCATATTAAGCAACTATAGAAAAAAAATTAATGAAGTTCCTCATTTTAAAAAAGAAAATGAAATGTAAAATTACATATATATATATATATATATATATATATATATATATATATATATATATATATATATATATATATATATATATATATATATATATATATACATATAAAAGTGTTTTTGTATTCAAAAAAAATAAAAAAATCTAATCCAAATAACAATAAACAGTTATTTTTATTACATTTAAAAAAATTAAAAAAATTGTCAGATGTGAAAACTACATTTATAACAAGTTTAATAAAAAGTTGCTTTTGAAAGACAATAATGATGTTTTAAATTTAAAACATTAAACAATAAACATTATTATTATTATATATATATATATATATATATATATATATATATATATATATATATATATATATATATATATATATATATATATATATATATATATATATAAAATTACTGTAAAAATATAGAATTATTTTAGTAAATTATTGATGATGATGATGTTTCTTTTAATTGTAAGGCTGTATGCATTTCTATATTTATCTGTAGTATTTTTTCTTACTTTTATAAATTTAAACAAATTATCTTTTAATTTTTGTTTTGTTTTTTGTTTTAAACATTATTATCCTCCATCATATCAAAAATAACAAAATCTGTAAAATTCTAATACCTAAAACATCTAACGATATAAAAAAGTTGAATAAATATCAAAAAGTCTAATAAATATCAAATTTTATCTAACATCATTCTTCTACTGGCTGTATTCACAAAATAACTGCTTCATAGTTGAAACTGCCAGCAAAAAGAAGAAGTTAGACAAATGTTCAAATAAATAAATAAAAATAAAAAACATTTTATACTCTTATAAATACGCATAAAAAGAAAAAAACAACATGCTGGGATGATCTCCAAAATTTTTTAAATAGTAAGAAAAACCAAATTAAGAAGACAAAAAATCAAAAATGTTTTTATAAAACACAACCATAAAAACAAAAATATAATCCATAAAATATGTTTTAATAATTTATGAACAAAATATACAAGACTTTTTTTTAATACTAGAACAAGTAAATAATAAACAACATTATGTTATAAAGACTAACCAACAATATAATCAAAATCTTCTGGTATACCAAACTGTTTGTCAATAACACTAGAGTCCATGTTAAACTTTTTGACACACCACGACTTCAAAGAAAAGATGTTATCAGTCCAACGATTCGCTGCATCGGTTGCAACACTTACGTCAACTTCTAGTTGTTTCAATAACTCCGGATCACAATCACTGTATTTAGTAAGTTCATTTTTATATTTCTTGTTTTCTTCCTCCAGTTTATTTAACTTTTCCAACACTTTGACACGTTCATCCTTACATCAAAAAGCAATTACAATGAAATGGAGAAAAGTATGAAGTATAAAAATTTGACTCTTATAAAATTATTACACATCAAATTAAATTAAAAAAATTACAAAATAAATTTGAAACCCAAATACTTTAATGTTTGAAAAAAAGGGTTTAAATTTTTTGTATCAAAATTTAAAATTTTTTTTATCAAAGACAAAAACACTTACAGGCATATCTTTATTTTTTTATTTTAATACTGGAACATTTTTTTTTAGGTATGTGAATAAAAAAGTTAAATAAAAAACATACACTTTTTTTTACATACTTAAAATAAATAAATGCTTTTTAGGCATTTGCATTAAAATTAGCAGGTGTTGAAAAGTTTTCCAAACTTTAACTTCAATGCAAAGTAAAATTAATTTACCCCAAAGATGGAAATACTTACAGACATATCTTTTCCTTCTTTGGCTTCTTCTACACTTTTTCCATAACTTAACTTTCGAGTTTTTAATTCATCAATTTGTTGATTAAGTGATTCAACTTTACGTTTTCGCTGGTAAAATTATATACTTAAAATATATTTATTAATATTAACTAATAAAACTAAAAAAAAAAATTTGTTTTGTTTTTACTTACACAATATTTTACTAAATAGTAAGTAATAGATTTCTTAAAATATTAAAAAAAAAAAAAAAATCAAATCAAGGACATTGACATTGAACTGATAACAGTAAAAATTTAGATATCTCAAAAAGTTGCAAAATTGTGCAAAACAAACAAAAAATTTTAGCTACTTTCAATAATCAAAACTTAAAATTCAAAATTTAAAAACAAGCATTGGTTTGCAAACTAAAAAAAAAAAGACTAAGCTTAGATAACCTAGAGATGCTAAAACATTTACTAAAATATCCTTATGTAAACTTAAAACAAAGATAAAACAAAGATATCTTAGCGGTACTAAAAAAACCAGAGTATTTTTCTGAAGTAAAAAAAAATCAGTTTGAAAAAGTTCAAAAAATACTCAGGTTATAAAATAATATAATTATCAATATCTTTATACAATATCACAGTATTTTAATCAAGCGTGACACCTCTATTATCTAAAAATAGATCAACTTGTTCAAGTCCCTGGCAGCCTAAACCCCAGGATTGATCTTAGCTTAACTTAAATGAAAAAACTACGAGTTAATTATTAAAAGAATATCAAATGGGCATAGCTAAAAACTTGATGACTCCACCAGATTACTCAGGTGATACCAGACTACACTAAATTACCAGTTATTTAACATCGAGTTAAAGAATATAATAACATTCACAGTACTAAGTGCAAGCAGAAAAATACAATGTTTTCAGATACCTGTTCCTTACACACAAAAATTATACATTGGTTTTAGTTAACATATGGTACAAATAGATACTCAAAGTAACAATAGTAAATTGTAAAAAACTGTGCAACCAAAACCACACTGCTAACCTGAAAAGTATTGTGGTGACAAGTATTTTCATGAAAAAGCTAAATTGAAGACTAATGGAAAAATTGAAGAAACAATGGAAAAGTTGTGGAGACATGTAATGGAAATATTGTGGAGACAGTGGAAAAATTGTAGAGATTACACAATTGTGGAGATTACACATTAGTAGAAAGATTACAAGTTTTAGCAGTATCTACTAGGCAGTAGCTACCTCATAATAAAAACAATTTGCAACAAAGTAAATAAAAAAGTCACAAATTTTTTATTTAAGTACAAAAATAAAATTGTTTTACAAGTTTTTGTTCTTTTTTGTTTTTCAAGTTTAACTTTTTACTTGAAACACTAACTTTTTGGTAAATAAATAAAGCATACAAAGAATAATACAAATTAAATTGGATTTGCACACATTTTATAATACCATGGTTTTACATTAATATATTCACTAAAGATGAGCAAAAGAGATGAAAAGGCAATTCCCAAGCTTTACAATAATATTTAATGACAATATTTAATAAAATTATCTGTTCTAATTTAAAAATGGTTTAATAAGACATCTGAAAAATGAATATCCAATGTGATAAAACTTACACTTTGGATCCCCTTACTTGGATATGACCAAAAATAATTTGATGTTCCAATTCTTTCAGAATCAACCAAACCATCATCAACTAAACTTTGGAGGACCTCTTTTACAGACATTGGTGCTAAAATACAATCAATGCAAAAAATTAATAGAATAATAATGTATATATATATATAAGAGTGTACCAAAAAAAAAAACCCACTCAAGTTCTTATTATTCTTTAAGGTCTAAATAGACTAAAAATACCAAAAACAAGTTTTTTATTTGTGTATAAGTGTAAAACTTCATTTTTTTTAAAAAATAAATGCATTTTAAGGGAAAAAATCACAGATTTTAAGGAAAAAAATTTTCAGGAAAAAAATCACAGATTTTGGAAACTCTCTTAATGATATATACTTTCAGTTAAAAAAATTTTCAATGCTGTTAAAATTTTTTTTGTCACTAGTATTTTAAATCCAATTTTATTTAATGCATGGATAATCTATGACTGTTTAGTCATAGATTATCCATGAATATCCACAATAAAAAAATTCAATTTAAAAAAAAAAAAATTAAAAATTATTATTGCATACTTATTCCTTTTTCCTTTGGTGCAATTTTTTCAATCTCTTTCAGCTGAAAGAATGTTTTCTAAAAAAAAAAAGTGCAAAAATTTCTTTCAACAAAACAAAAATGTCAATGATTACGCTAAAAGTCTACACATTGACTTCTTTGATGCCATAAGTAATGAATTATATAGAAAATAACTGAGTGATCTATGGTAAACTTTCTAGTTGACTTTAAAAAGTGCCATTTATATTCATTAAAACAATCAAATAATAGAGTTTTTTATAAACAAGAAAACTTCAGAAAACTAAAGCAACAAAGACACGAATCATGAAGAGTATAAAAAAGACCTCTCTAATTTGACAGATAATTTGACAGAGAATACAACTCTCTGGTTTGAGGGAGAATAACTTACAAATTTTAGTGAGAAGCAGGCTAAAGAAAAAAAAAAAAAAACTGTCATAATAGTGAAATAATACAATATTATTGATTAAATTACTATTAATTTTACTTGTAGTTTTTGAACTACTACAGCTTTATGTAATATATATTATTTATTGAAATTTTAAAAATAAAAATAAAAACTTTAAAACATATTGATAAATATTTTTAACAAATATAATGATATATTTTTTAAATGTATTTATCTCATAACGCCAGTGAAGTCACTACAGTAAGTAGTAAGGAAGTTTATCTTTATATTTTTTTTTTTTTTTTTTTTTGATGAACAAGGCCAACAACGTTTTTTATTCTTAATCGTTTGATAAATTTATTTTTACTTTCAAATGATTTATTTTACAATTAAAAAAATTCAATTAATATTTAAACTAGCAGACTTTAATAAAAACAAAAATATTTCTCTATTAAGTCTTCTAAATAAAAATAAATCTTTTGAAAATGCAAATATAAATTTAGAGAACATGTCTAGAATAAAAAATCATGTTATTTAAAATAAATATATACATATATATCTATATATATATATATATATATATATATATATATATATATATATATATATATATATATATATATATATATATATATATATATATATAAAATAGAGATGTGCCGGGTACCCAGTTTGGACCCGGGGACCAGGCAAATTGGCTGTTTTACCGGGTACGCAGTATCTGCCATTTGTTGCAGTACCCGGCACCGGGTATCTTCTTTTTTATCTTAAATTGATTTTTCTTTTTAGTTTCTATCAATAAACTTCAACCAATAAACTTCTTGATATAATTCTAAGGGCGTTATGTAGTCAATAACCACAAAGTTCTATTAACTTAAAGCAACCTCACTTAAAATATTTTTAAATATACTTTTGCAAAAAAATTTATACGGATACAAAAACTGTAACGCTAAATAAAATAATTTGAGAATACAAATAAAATGAATGGGGGTAAAAAATATTTAACAGCTTCTTTTTATTCTATTAGAACACAAGATTTTTCTTCTTTTGAATGCTGATAGCGCTTTTCATTTGTATCAAGCACAAATCATAAAAGTAGAGATATAAGGTAAATATTTTACATATTTTTTATATTTTAATTTCGAGCGTACTATTAAAAAAATTATCATTTTATATAAAATAATCGAAAACGTATGATATCAAACATACTTTCATTATCTTTATAGAAATTTCATTTGAAAGAAAAATTATGAATAAAAAAAAATATAGCATGGAAGTTTTTTGATATAAGCACAACTCCTCACATGAGCAAGTGCAAACTATGTGATAGTTTAGTTAGGAGAGGAGGAAAATCTTTAAAGTCTTATGCAACTACAGCAATGGTAAAACATTTGCGTTTAAAGCACTCCAAAGAGTTTGAACTTGCAGGGAAAAAAAGGTTCAATCATTTCCGTCTATTTCTGAAACCTCAGTTGCTTCTACCACCAATACAGTACAAAGTAACATTATTCAGGTTTTAAAACTATGGAATATTGATGACCACAGATCTATTTGAATCCATAAAATAATAGGAAAACTTATCACATCGGATATTCAGCCATTTTCTATTGTTGAAGATAGGGGATTTAACGAACTGATTAAAGATGCTTACCCCAATTACAAATTACCATGTAGAACATATTTCAGCCAAAACGTAATCCTTAGCATGTATGATGAACTGTTTAAAGATATAAAAAAATAAAATTCTCAGCGGCAAACTATTTGTCTCTGACGACAGATATTTGGACAGCGGATACTGCGAAAATCGCATTCTTAAGCATTATTGGACATTGGATAGATCCAACTAAATTTTCCCAAGAAACTGCTGTTCTTTAAGTAATTAATTTTCCGGAAAATAACACAGGTGTTCATATAAAAGAGTATTCACAAAAAGGTTTAGAATCTTTTGAAATCCCATTAAACGAAATTCATCTTATTGTTACCGATAATGCAAGCAATATGAAGGCTGCAGTAAAAAACAGTGGAATGACATCAATTTCATGCTTTATCCATACTTTGCAGCTATGTATTCATGACTCTACATTTAGCCAAAAAACCATCAAGGAAATTTTAACTTAATGCAGAGGAATAACAACCCATTTTAATCATTCACCAATAGCATGTGCAAAATTAAAATCAATTCAGCAGCAATTAAGTACTGAACCTCACAAAATGAAACAAGATGTTCCAACTCGCTGGAACAGTTCATTTGAAATGCTACAAAGAACGTTTGAACAAAAAGTTCCTTTGGTCACTTATGCAGCAGAGTTTGATGAAATTAAACTTCTTACTAATTATCAATGGGGAATAGTCGAAGAACTTGTTTACATTCTTGCTCCATTTGAAAAATTAACAAAAAAATGTGGTAGGAGGGATGAAACTTGCGCAAAAATTATACCATCTGTTCTTGCATTAAATGTTTTATTACAAAAAGCTTCACCAAGTGATAAATACGCTGGGATTATGACTATGATTGATGAACTAATAAAATCTGTTACTAAAAGACTTGATAAATTTTTGCTTTGGAGGCAGAAAGAGAACTAATAGATATTGAAGTTGTTGACATAATTAAGAAACAAACAAAATTAAGGTCTGCAATTACTCAAGAAATAGACAACTATTTATCTCTGCCTCTTTTAGAAAATACAAGTTGCCCATTTTTGCGGTGGAGTAAAAGTGGAATGCAATTTGAAAAACTAAAAAGATGGCATTAAAATATCTTACAGCACCTCCGTCATCAATAGAAAGTGAAAGGTTAATTAGTGCTGGTGATGACATATACAAAGCAACAAGGAGCAGACTAAAAGCAGATAACGGAGAATACCTAATGTTTGTTCATTACAATCTAAAGTTAATAAAACAATTAAAATAAGATACAGCAAATAAGTGTTGTTTAAGTTCTTTTTATTTGTTTAATTTTGTTTTATTTTAATCACACTACAGTCCAGAAAGTCTACCTTTTTTTGCAATTATTTGCCTCTCTTAATCTTTTACTTTCCCTAATAAAACTTTCAGTGGCGGAACTTCAAATTTTGCCCCCTTTCACACAAAATATTATTTAGGCCTGAACCACCAGGAGAAAAAAATAATTTTAACCTAAGTATAGTTATTAAAAAACTGTTGCAACATTCCAGGCCTTCCCAGGAGAGGCGTGCGGTCGCACGCCTTGAGTGAACACGGATATATATTTTTTTTTGGATAACTCGGCCACGCTTTTTTAGCATATATTAAAAATAACGCATTTTTAAAAAGACGCTGAAAAAATCAAATTAAATTCGTTGTATTATTTTGTAATTTTTTTAATAATTTATTCTTTTCATTAATAAGGAAATAATAACATAAAAATAATATATATATATATTTTTTTTTAATTTTTTTTTCTTATAACAAATTTTTATTTTTTTATTTTACATTTTTTTTTTTTTAATTTTAAATTTTTTCGCACAAGTATGTCTTTCTACAAAAAATAACTTCTAAGTTCTAGAATTATTATCTACAAAGTTCTTGATAAGCCTATGAATGTTTAGCTCATTCTGTTAAGACATTACATAGGGCCGCGGACACCCGGGTTCGTATCCCGCGTCGGCAGAGCATATTTTTCAAAATTGATTAAAAAAGTTTTCGGTCACATTTTCTGTTTATTTTTTCGACTTGTCTCAAATATCGTTGCTGAAAAAATCAACACCTAAAAATATATTATAAATAATTATAATATAAATAAATAAAAAATAAATATAAATAAATAAATTTTTTTTTAATGTTTACTAGACAAAAAAAAAAATTGTAATAAGAAAAAAAAAATTTTTATAAATAAGTATAAATATATATATTTCATTTTTATGTTCATATTTTTATATTAATAATAGGAATAAATTATGAATAAAAATAATAAAATAATACGACAATTTAGTTAGGTTTTTTCAGCGCCTTTTTAAAAATGCGTCATTAATATATGCTAAAAAACCGTGGCCAAACTCTCAAAAAATATATATATATGCGTGGTCACTCAAAGCGACCGACCGCACGCCTCTCCTGGGAAGGCCTGCATTTAGCAAAACCCTATAAATCAGGCCCCTTACCCTGCGTTGCAGGGTTTTGCTAAATTGTAGTTCCCCCACATAACTTTTGGTTAGTTAGCGTAAAAAGTGTATTTTGTGTGAATAACACTGATAAACAAATAAAAATTTTTTGTGCACATCTTGTTAACTAGGTGGTTTTTTAAAACAAATTAAATATGCTGATTTCAAATATGCAAACCATTTTTCACCATCATGTCAAGTTGTAAAGATATTTTGGTTCAAATCTTTAGTATTTGGGGTAAAGTCCTTAATATTGTTGAAAAAAAAGTTATTTAAAAGTATGTCAACCTAGGTCTCAAAAGAAGCGTATTTTTATAGAGATTTTAAAAATGGTATTTGTTTGTAATAAAAATAAGTACTTTTTGTATTATTGCTTAGAAACATTTTAATAAAATTTTTTTTTAAGTCTTTAGCTTTTTTTCACATAATTTTTTTTGTCAATAAATTTTAAATGAAAATATTTATCTTTTCTAAAATCTCTATGAAAATACGCTTCTTTTGAGACCCAGGTTGACATACTTTTGAATAACTTTTTTTTCAACAACATTAGGGACTTTACCTTAAATACCAAAAATTTGAACCCAAATATCTTTACAGCTTGACGTGATGGTGAAAAATGGTTTGCATATTTGAAATCAGCATATTTAACTTGTTTTAAAAAACCACCTAGTTAACAAGATGTGCACAATAAAATTTTATTTGTTTATCAGTGTAATTCATCGCTAGAGATTTCACAAGTTTTTATTCCAACTTCTAAAAAAATGGACTCGGTGCCGGGTACCCGGAATCAGACCCAGTTTTTCAGCCGGGTACCCGGAATCGGAAACTCAGCATAAACTGGCACATCACTAATATATAATACATATATATAAATAAATATACTTTTTAGAATATATGTGTGTATATATATATATATATATATATATATATATATATATATATATATATATATATATATATATATATATATATATATATATATATGTATATAAATGCATATAAATTCTAAAAAGTATATATATGCATGTGTATATATATACAACCCTCGGAATTAGGAAAAATAAGGTCGGCAATAATTTGCCGACCTCAATCTTTTTGAGGTCGGCATCAGGTCGGCAATAATTATTTAATACAAAGGTGTGACCATAAAACATAGAAAGGAGGTCGGCAATTTTTTGCCGACCTCAAACAGTTTCAGGTCGGCAGATAGTTCGGCATTGCCGAATGCCGACCTTAATTCCGAGGGTTGTATATATATATATATATATATATATATATATATATATATATATATATATATATATATATATATAT
>NC_088929.1:31905000-32132500 GCF_038396675.1 Hydra vulgaris
TAGCTGCGACCAGGGTCAGGGTTATGACCAGGGCTGTATAAATATTGATAGAACCTATAAAAATGTTATTTTTAATTAAAATTTACGACATGAATTTTATTTAAAAACAATATTTTATAGGATTTATCAATTTTAATGCAGCCCCGCCTGGGTTTATGACTGGGGCTGCATAATATTAATAGATCCTATAAAAGTATTGTTTTTGATTATAACTCATATCATAAATTTTAATTAAAAATAACATTTTTATAGGATCTATCAATATTTATGCAGCCCTGGTCATAAACCTGGCCCGGGTCGCGGCTATGTGTTATCAAACCTAGCCCCGGCCATAGCCCCGGTCGCTTACTACAAGGTTGCTTTTTTTTTTTTTTTTTTTTTTGTGTTACATAATATGAATTAAGGGAATGGAAAAAATACTGCTTGAACCTGGGCAGTGACCATTTTTTGGTGGGGGGGGATGTGTATGTTGAAATATTTGTGTATTTTGAACCACATTTGCATCTCCTAAAAAAAAAAAAGGTCCTTACTTTTTAAGGTATTTTAGGACTTCCAGATTCTGGTAGTGGTGGTGGGATGCATTCCCCATCCCCCCCTCCCTCCCTGTTGATCTGTTATTGAACCTTGGGTCTAGCAAAGTTGCAATGGAATAATGCTTAATTAGTTTAATGCTCCTGAGATGACTTTCTAATTGCAATTTTCATTGCTAGCATTTTTGTAATCATGTCATCATCTTTACTTGGAGCTTCAAGTGATTTAATTATAGTTGTAACAATAGGGATGCAAGCACTGATGCAAGAATCTCTTCCAAAAAGCTGTTTAGTGGCTTCTTCAAAAATATGCAATATTTTAACTTTTTCAAACATTCTAATCTTGCTGTAAAAAGTCAATGCCAGAGGATGGCAACAAACAGAGGATTGTGGTGATAATTTTAGGTATAAGAACTAAAATTCCTGTAGCATATAAAAAGTCATGTTTTGTTGTCCAGTTTTTTTGTTTTTCTTACTGTTTGTAGAGCTCTGTATAAAACCATAGTTGCATGTCAAGAATAACCATTTCAAAAATGGACTTAAGCAATGTTTGTTCTTTTACTGAGCTGGATTCAATTTTTGTGCTGGTTTCAAACCAGATGGGCATAGATTGAAGTATTTGCCTTTTAGATCTGATGTTGAAAATAGGAGTTATTTATTTTTATTTTCTTTGGAAATAAAATAATCTTTTTTAAAACATTTGAGAGTTTTAGCATTGCAGAAGCACAGGTGGTTTTGGTAATAATTAGATGAGTTTTCAGATGAGACAAAAAATTCACAAGCCAGCCGTAATTTGTTACAGAAGAGAGATCAAGTATAAGAGTGTCAGCATAAGAAAAGTGTCAAGCTAAACGAGATGAAACAGAACAATTTGTGTTGAATACGTGAACTTTAAATGTCTTTGCCTATTGTGATGGTGACCAAAATTATTTGTTATATTTAGTTCTCTGGATACTATTGCTAAGAACTTTAGTTTTTAAATAACCTAAAATAAACTAAAAACAGTTTTAAAAAATTTTAGTTTTTTAAGAAAAATTCTTTGATATTACTTAAAAATTACCCTTATTAATTTTCTAAGATTTTTATTGTCTTCTTGTTTTTATTAATAATGTTTTCCAAATGTACTGTCCAGGGGAAACCACCGAGATCCCATAAAATAAATTCATAAAAAAGCATTACTGTGCAAAAAAAATTAATTATACTGTTTCTAACGCAGTTGGATGTAGGCCTATGAGTTTATACTTTGTAAAAAAAATGGATCAAAGATGTACATCCTATTTTACCATGTTCTGGTATTCCAAAATAATGCAAAAAAACATTTATTTAATAACTTGTCACTGATTACAATAAGCAGTACACTTGATTTGTTTCAAACATAAGGAATTAAGTTCTTACAAAAAATATGAAAACGATACAATTTTGTTTATAGCAACAAGCAAACACATGCTCTATTTTATTTTGGAGCAATAAATGTAATAAAAATATTTTTTGTGAATTAAGGAAATATATATATTAAATGCATGTTAATCTTATTTTTTTGCTGCCTTTTTTTAGGCCACTTTGTAACTGCTTATGTTTTTATGTCAAGCTTATCGGTGGTATAATAAGCTGATGGACACAAGTCTAACCTTAAAAATACAATTATGATTCTTAAATTAAATCATAACAAAAACTGAAAAAATCAGCAAAGCTCTATTTGATAAATCTATCAAACAGAAAGATTTGTGCAAACATATAACACCTACAAATTAATGCATGAAACATTAGTTTAGTATAAATATTATATTTAAAGAAACGAAATAAATAAATGTGAATAAATGGCATTAGTGACATAATTTAGTAACAATTATTAAAATTAATTTAGTATAAAACTTTTAAATAAAAAAAATAATATTACCATGATTAGAATTTCTCAACACGTAAACCAACTTCTTTTTTCAATTATTTCTAAAATCAACGTAAAATAATCAGATTGCATTGTGTGCAGTAATAAATTTATTTTATAGCAGCATTAAAATAAAAAATTTTAATATAATTAATTCTTAAATTATCAGTATAAGAATTCACTCATATGCAATCATAAAAATCTATACATAAACTTGTCAGTGATGTAATGAAGCTTCTGCTCAACCTAAAAGACCTTTAGAAGCCTTTGAGGAAAGGTAAAATTTGTAATATCTACAACAAGTGTATATTTGAATAGCAGACTTATAAAGACAGTCAGAATGTTTATGGTGCAGATTACACCATGAACCAGGCATAAGGAACAACAAAGATTCATTTTTTCCTACTATCTTCCTAAATTCTTTGGCAATCAATCAAGCAACAACATGTAAATCTGATTTATAATAAATAATTCTTTCTATGATATAAATAAAAAAATCTCAATTTCCTAATATTTTAATATAGTTGTTTTATAATTTATTAACATAACATCATTATTTTAATAATTTAATTAACTGCTCAGAAAAAAGTATACTAGACTTTTAGATCAAAATTTGTAAACAATTTAGCCTCTTGAATTTTGATTAGCTTAAATGGCTCTGATATTTTAAACCTAATGTTTTTCGTACATTGTGTTTATTTATTTAATATAGACATTGCAGGCAACATTTTATTGGTGGGTACCAAAGTTCTGAATGTGGTGTTTAAAATTTAGGCCATTAGTTCCTATAAATTAAAGTTATTAAAAATAATTTATTCTTTACACTTTGGATTTGGAAATAGACCACAACACTGTTTACCTTTTAAACTAAGATTTCTTTACAGTAAGTTTAGGTATAATTTTGCAAAATTAATTGTAATAAAAAATTTACTTTAACAATTATTAAGTTGTTCAAAATAAATATGAGTTATTAATTCACGATACCAATTTTTGTGTGTTGTAGAAACTGAGTTTACGAATTGGTTCATAATTTTAAAAGGGAACCCCTTCCTTTTATAAGAACACTTGATTTAAGTAGTTTTAAAATCTTTGTTAAATATGCCAGCTGGAATAATTTATGCCACTGTGATGAATGTGACGTCAGATGTCTGATCACTGATTTATTGAATAGAACTTTGCTTTGGAAGACCTAAATTTATCGCATTAAGTTTATTACTTACTTAACCAACATATTAAGCATAAAAAACCATTTAAGTTACGAATATGTTACGCACAGATAGTAAAATTGCAAATACTAAAGATTTGGTCAAATCCTAAAATAACCCAGTTGGAAATCGTCTAGCGACATTCGTAACGATAAAGACAGCGATTTGGCGACGAAGATCGCTAGCCAGATATATTAAAGACTAGTGAGCTATAACAGTTAGCGACCAGCTAATTTTTATAGCTTATACAAGCTAGTAACTAACTATGAATTATTTTTTAAAGTTAAAGTTAAAGCTGAATAATTTGGCATTAAATATGTAGGCCAAATTATTTAGCTCTAATTTGGCTTACATTAAATATGTACATTTAAAAATGATTTTAAAAGATAGTAAAATACATAAAAAAAAAAATAATAAACATTTTTTAAGTATTACTTTTTAGTTTTTTTATTTCCTTCCGACTTTTAAACTTTTAAAACTTTTAAAACTTTTAAAACTTTCAAAAGTTTTAAAAGTTTTAAAGTTTTAAAAGTTTTAAACTTTTAAAACTTTTAAAACTTTTAAACTTTTAAAATTTTAAAAGTTTTAAAAGTTTTAAACTTTTAAAAATAAATGGCAAAAAATTTCAAAATATAGCAAATAAAACAATTATAATAGATAAAAAAGTGTTTGCAACAAGCATTAGCTTATTATAATTTGGAATATAAAATGTTAACCGGAATCACTCCACGAGTCAATAATGTTAAGTTTTCTTGTTTTTCTAGCAGGACTATCTCTGCACATTAAAAAAAAATTTCACTTTTTTGATGCAAAATATCTACCTTTTGGTATTTTCAAATGTTTCGCAATTGTCTTCACGATGATCCTGTTGAAGTAAAAATGGGCTGTAGAAAAAAAACTTAGACAAGTATTTTTATACTATTTTGTTAGAACATTTAAGAACTCTTTTTGTAGAATACACTAACATATTCAACACACTCACATGTGTGTTGTGTGTGTCAAATATATTAGTAAATAAATTCACGCATAAAAATATTTGTGTCAAATATGTTAGAAAAGATAAATATGTTAGTAAAGATAAAGCCCCATGCTAATGATTTTTGCGATTTTCAATTTGAATTTTCAATATATTACAAATCTAGACGAGAGATAAATAGCATCGGCTCATTTTCAGTCTAGTATTGCGTGATTAAGTCCAAATCGATCCTTTCCTTGACTGTTTCACTTTGAGATCAAAATGCAGTAATTAACTTTTATTTGATTCACACTTTTATTTTCATTAATTTAATTAATAGTATGAATTATATAAATTTTAATAAAAATCACAATATTTTTTATTCTTGACATGTTTCGTAGTCTTACTACATTTTCAAAAGATTTAATTTACAATTAAAATTCTGGTAAATAAATTCAAAAACTGAAGACAATACAGAGAAAAAATTATTTGATTTAATATTTTGTCTTGGCTTTTTAACATTTTATATATACATATATATATATATATATATATATGTATATATATATATATATATATATATATATATATATATATATATATATATATATATATATATATATATATATATATATATATATATATATATATATATATATATATATATATATATATATATATACTTAAATTTATTTACCAGAGTTTCAATTGTAAATTAAAGCTTTTGAAATGTAGACTACGAAACATGTCAAGAATAAAAAATATTGTGAGTTTTATTAAAATTTTTACAAATTTATTGCTAATGCGATGTTCGAAAAAAAAAAATGAATAAAAGATTTACGTGACTGGGGCAAAAAGAAGACTATTATTGTCTCAAGGACGTAAAATAAGATATTATTTTACGTCCTTGGTTGTCTAAACACTAAGCCCCGTAATATATACCGTAAGATACATAGCTTTTAAAAAAAACCGTGTAACATAAAATAAAATTTACTAAAAATATAATTAAATAGGGATTAAAAATCAAAACCAAAAACAAAATAAAAAAACAAAAAAAACAACAACTTTGTTTTGAAAATTTTTATTTTTATTTCCTTTTTTTTCTATTAGTTGTCTTAGTTTTTTGCTTGATTTATTAATTTGTTGCTTCTTTCTTTTTTCGCTCTTTTGTTACTTTTTTGAAGGTTTTTGTAATTTTAAATATCAGTTAAATTTTTGATATTTTAAACTTCAGTTAAATTTCTGGTTTAAAATTTTGTGGCCCCTGTTGAAGGCTTCAAATTTTTTTAAGCGAGAAGAATGGAGTAAATTTTAAAAATGTAACAACTTCTTTATCAATAGCTAAAAAATTTTATTTTTATTTAATTTTTTTTTATAATAATTTATCTTTCAACATTATATTTTTCAAAAGTTCACTCGGACGCTCTTGAACAACTTGGCCTTCTGACACTTTACCAGTGTGACCGTGGGACTGATAAAAGTTGATAATAAATGTAAAAATCAAACTTTTTTTTCATTGTATTTATTTTTCATTTCATCCACAAAGTTTAAACTTTTTTGCAATAAATACCTGTTTGTAAATGCAGTTTTGTGACAACATTTTATAGGTAAAGATTCAAATCTTAAAATAAATATTTTTTTGCATTTTGCCGAGACAAAAATAAAATACTTTTTGCTCACACCCAAGACTGTTAAAGAAGTGCTTAAAAATTCAAGTGGCAAAGTTGTTTGATAAATTTAGCTTTATCGGCACTTTTATCCTTAAAGTAATGTAAAGTATTTACTTTAAAATAAATAAAGTTGTTATATTGAATAAAAACCGTCCATAAAAAACCACATTTAAGAAACAGTCTAAATTGTAAATTATTTCACTTAAATTACAAATATAACTTTCAATGCATGCAAAAGCAATATACTTTAATAATATGCAGCACTTTTTCTAAAAACTAGAAAGTTAGGTTTTAAAGTTAAAGAATGACTTATCTCTTATTATAAAGTGAAAAACTAGAAAGTTAGGTTTTAAAGTTAAAGAATGACTTATCTCTTATTATAAAGTGAAAAACTAGAAAGTTAGGTTTTAAAGTTAAAGAATGACTTATCTCTTATTATAAAGTGAAAAACTAGAAAGTTAGGTTTTAAAGTTAAAGAATGACTTATCTCTTATTATAAAGTGAAAAACTAGAAAGTTAGGTTTTAAAGTTAAAGAATGACTTATCTCTTATTATAAAGTGAAAAACTAGAAAGTTAGGTTCTAAAGTTAAAGAATGACTTATCTCTTATTATAAAGTGAAAAAAAGCAGCTCGTTACTTTTTACTCGTTTTTTTATTGTTACATCAAAATTGTTTTGGCGCTTTTTGTATTCCAAATAAGCAACCTTTGTACCCAATGAGTTCTAAAAAGTTATTATTTTTGAATGTTTCTAAAAATAATCGTCAATCTTACTTCATACCCCTCCATGTAGCTGCTACTGGCTGGAGATTACAAGTTGCCAACTGCGGCTTTAAATTAAAAGTCTTTGTTTAATTGTGTGGCATTAAATGTTAGTTAAAATATATTAAATTATAATATTTAAATCTAGCTAAGCCTTTGACAAGGTTGTTAAAATCGAAATGAAAGTTCAAAGTTTTAAGTTATTCTTTATAAAAACATGCATTTTTTCGGCTTTTTAAATTTCATGGTGCTAATGTTTTTACGAATACAAAAGTGTTCCTACTATTGTTTGACTATTTATTATGCAAATTGTCAACAAATCTGTTCACTTTTTCAATAAAGTTTGCAATTGCGGCTTCAACCTCGGGATTTTGTGACAAATATAAATCTTCATAAGGATTCCTTGAGGGTGTACTTTGAAGCTGGGAACTAGGTGGTTCGTTTACAATTGGAAAGCTAGAGCATAAAGTTAATAATAAAATAACCGTACAGCAAACTAGTTTAATGGCCATTTTGTTAAAAAACAACTATTAAAAACTTTTTGACAACTTGACTCGATATCTTTTTTTCTTGCTCCTGTAATGAGTAACAACGAATTTCTGATTATCACAAAATACTTTACTATTGTTCTTTATTAATTATTATTTTGCATTAATAAACAGAGCTTAGTAGCTAAGTGATCTTTTTTACATCTATTTAAATGTGGATTTATATCGTTATGACAACAAATCTATTAATTAATACCTTGGCTAGCTTTTACAAAACAAACACATGTTCACGGTGGGTAAAAAAAATTTCAAAACACTCAAGCCATGTACTGGTTGAATTATAACTATTAATTAAAATCTTTTATAGCTGATACCATTTGTGTATTATTTTATAATAAAATGTATAACCTTTTCTTTTTACTTTTAAACAACATTGTTTCGAAATGATTTTTACAATGAACTTTAAAGTTTGAGGTAGTTCTAGTAGGGTAGGAATGCTGGAATCACTGTAAGAAAACAGACTTAGAATTACTAAATATTCACTAAAAATTTCAAACTAAACATCCACTCCTTATTAAACCCGTACTTAGCAGAAAGACCATGCTACCGCCCCAATAATATCAACACAAAACAAAACTATCGTTAATTAAATCAATAAAAACTCAATTAAAAAAGCTTTAAAATGAAATTCCAAATTACTAAGTTTTTATTTTAAATATTTAAAAAACAATTATAAGATAAAAATATTAAAGTAAAATGACAAATTTTATAAAAACAATTTTGTCAACATTTTTTTAATAAGATTTTGAAAATCTCTAGATTATAGGTGGAGTTCTTAAAAATTGTAACTTTTGATAATTTATAGATTTAATTATTATATAGCATAAAAACACCCGAACCAATAAGTACATTTTTTACAATAAATCTATTGACAATTATATTGGAAAATCATAGTTAAAGAATAATAGAAAACTTTTTTTTTTGGTTATTAAGGTGCTCTAAGAAAATCAAACGGTCTCAGAGCACCACGGCAAAGCATTTAACTACAAAGTTTACACTGATTCCCTTCCCAATGTTTAACACACGGCTTGAGCACGCATCGTACCTTGGACTTCTTGATTCTGAAGCAAGTGCTATAACCACTGACACACAGCTGCCCTTTTTTATTCTTCTTGGAATTAAATAGGGCGGCTTTGGTTAAAAGGAGAAACCAACTTAAACCAACTTCTAAAAAGTGCTTTATTGTGAACTTTATTAAAAGACTACAACTTTTATGTGTTCAACAAACTTTAAATCCGTATCTATAGTAACCTCAAGTAGTTTTACATTATCAAAGCCAACAATCGGTATATTTCCGTTTTTTTTGTTTTAGTTTTTTCTTTTTTCTTATACATTCAATCGTACATCGTTATGCAAAAAGTCAGTTAAGAACAAAAAAAAAAAAAAAAAAACTACCAGGTCTGATTGTTAAGAATCGTTCGTAAATTATTCGATAAAATAATTTACGAACGGTTAAAAGTAAATCTTATTAAACCTATTAAAACAATTAAAAATTAACGATTGATGTTCGCTAACTCATTAAAAGAACCATAAAATGTATAATTTTGATTTGTATTTTACTATAGTTGTTGGCATCACACTTGTACTTTTTTTATTTGAATTAAAATTGTAATAAATTTTTTTTGTTCGGATATTTTTGATAGTTGGTATTTTTTGGTGGTTGGAGTTCCTGTAGCAATCAAATAGTTTTTTGAGTGATTCATGTAAAGATTGAGAGATTCATGTAAAGATTGAGAGATTCATGTAAAGATTGAGCTTTGTTTTCTAAACAATCATCGTGTCTTATACTTCTAAAATTTTTATGATCGTAAGTAAAAATAATTTAAAAGCAGAATCACTAAGTTCTTTTTTTATCAAAACCAACGATCGAATATTCTAAATAAACTGCATTTATTTTGCAACATTTCAATCGTTTTATTCCAATCTCAGGTTTTATTTACTTTTATACATTAAAACTTGTTAACATAAAAAGCTTACTCTACTCTGCCATTTTTCAATTAGTGGAGTTTTTGAAAACATTTTTTTATATTCAAGATAAAACAAACTACATAACAATAACTACATATATTTTAAAAAACTACAAAACAATAACTACATATACTTCAAAACAACTACATTACAATAACTACATATACTTCAAAGGTCAGAAGTTTCACTTGTCAATAAAGAAGAATCATTTATGTTTTATTTTGAAGCACCCTAAAGATAATTACTTGTTTTCTCAAGAACGTTATAGGTAATTAAAGCAGAGTCTAAAAAAGAACTTTGGGTTTGAAAGTCACAAAAAAAATTTTTTTCTGGTTATAGGTATCCAGGAGCTTAAAAATTTGTAAAAAGACTTTTAGGATAGAAGAACAATCACTTTTTAAACCCAGAGTCCCTATGTATAATGGCGACAAGGATACCAGAACATTTGGACTTCGAAACAATGGATTCCAACTCGTTAAAATTCATGAATTTTTTTCTTAATGCAAATTATAACTTACGCAACATTTTTAGAGTTGGACACCAAAGACTAGGAAAAAATAGAGATTTTAGTCTGGAGTCCTATTGGGACTCATCTCCCTAATTACAATTAAATATTTTTTTCCAACCTTAAAAGTTGAGATCCTTAGCTTTAGCATGTTTATTTCATGTAGCATATTTCAACAAAAATAGTTGGTTTTATCCACATTATTACACTGGTAATACTTCCATTAAATAATTTCATGACTTTATATCGTGTTAAAAATGGAACAAAACATTCTTAAACATAAATACTGAAAAAGATATCTTTTTAGCTGAATTCCTCAAACATTTTAATAAAGAATTTGTTAAACTTTAAAAACTGTTAAAATCCTAAGCGCTTTTAAATCCTTCGGTAACAACGCAGTGTGCGCAATACGTTAGTTAAATGTCTTAAGGACGTCCTGCAGACTTATGACAACTATGAATTGTCATATTAATGTCTTACCGACGTTACTCCCGCCGGGAAATAAAATTATTAAATCTTTTAAAATAAAACAGTAGTTAAACTTGGGTTTGTTCGCCGAAAAACAAAAATTTATGAAATTTTAGCATTTTTTTAATTCCGTAATTCAAATTGCTATTGCGGAAGTTGAACTTGCGCAAATTCACCTTCCGTAAGGCATGATACGAAAAAAATAAATTATAATAATTCCGTAATAACGCTTTACGAAAAGAAACTTGTTCCTTACGGAATGAGCATTTCGGAATGTGCATTAATGTATTTAAAAAAATGTTATTATTTATTATTTAAATAATATTAATGTTATTAAATGATTCTTTAATATATATATATATATATATATATATATATATATATATATATATATATATATATATATATATATATATATATATATATATATATATACATATATATATATATATATATATATATATATATATATATATATATATATATATATATATATATATATATATATATATATATATATATATATATATATATATATATATATATATATATATATATATATATATATATATATATATATATATATATATATATATATATATATATATATATAGATTGTATAGGTGAAAGTAAAACTGTAAAACTTGATATATGCTTTACTATGTTTTAACATTAAATAATTTGAGTTTTTACTTAAGTTAGATATTTGCATATATTTTTGCTCACGTTTACTTATAAGAAAAAGTGCTGCAACTTATTCTCATCATTACCTCGGTTGCAATGACTGCTAAGGATTCTGTGTCAAACACGGTATATAATAAATAGAGATATTTGATTTATAAAACATAATTAAATATATTTATTATGCCACATTTTGTAAGTTTTTTTTCCGTTAAGAACTGTTTTGCAAGTTGCGGTGCAAAATAGTTTCGCTTCGAAAAAAATTTGGTTTTTATCATTATTTCAAAAAAGGAAACCTTAAAATGTTAGTATGTTCCAATAATGAAAATAAAATTTCATTTGGGTATTATTTGGGTATATAAATTTTTTATTTTTTACAATTATATCCGTTTGGCCGACAAACTTTCTTTATAGACTTCAAAACGTCGTTTAGCGAAAGAGCACGTTTCGCAAGTGCAACTTCCGTAAGCGTTACTTCCGTATGTGGCAAAATAGTTTTATTTCGTTATTTAACTTGCGACGGGCAACATTTGGTAAGTAGCATTTTGTCACGATCATTTCACAATCGCCTAAGTCATTTTTTCATGAATTTTTCATAAAAATTGCTATTTTTTCTCTTACATCAAAATAAAACAAACAAAAATAACTTGGTTAAAAAAAATTAATAAAACAAAAATAACTTGGTTTAGAAAATAGTTTTTGCATATCGCGAAACGAACATCAACGAGTTTTTTTATTTCGTAAAATTCAGTACCAAAAAAAAATCCTGATTCTCAATATCCTTCTGAAACAATTTTATTTTTCCGAAATTGTACAAAATCTTCCGGTTAACATCTCTAAGTTACACTCCAAATTTCTTAAAAAAAAAGAACCTTAGACGACAATACTATCTATAAAAATAATAAGCAATTCTTTGACGCACTTTTGAGGCGTTCAAATTAAAGTTCTTTAAGAGCAATAAAGAAAAATTAAGTTTAACGCACAAAATATGGCGTATCATTAAAGAAGTGATTGATGAAAAAAAACCTGAACTAAATACTCTAATAATCTTAAAATTAATTGTTAAGAAGTCTAAAGCGGCAGAAACGCTTAACAAATTTTTATTAATTTCAGTAAAAATTAGGCCTTTAAAATCGGAATATACTTTCAATCATACTTAACATTTAACAATGTTGTTATGCTTTGAATATTTTAATTACTTTGAACTTAAAAAGGAGAATTGTTACATTCAGAGTTCAAGCCTCCCTCCTTACCTTACCTTACATTCAGAAACTTTGTTAAAACTCAATACAAGTTTAGGTTTTGATGTCAACAGTAATGTCGTCAATAAATCAATCAAGTATATAACTAAAGCACTTTCACACATTTTTAATTTATTTTCGCGTTTTTCCTGAAACCTCTTTTTTTCTTAATTTTGTTTTAGGTACCCCAAAAAGATCTGACGGTCTAGTCACAGAGTACCGCGAAAGACCAAGTTCAAGCCTCCCTCCTTACCGATGACGTTAAGTATAGCCAGAGCTCGCATCGAACGGTTTTTTTTACTTTTTAATAGTGACAATTTTTATACTGCCATATTTTTGTTGTCTTCGGTGTTGGTCAAAAATTAAATAAAAAATATTTTGCTGCTTAATTAAAAAGCATAAATTTAAATATTAATAAATTAAACTCTAATATAATAAACTCATCTGCCTTATTGACATCGTTGTTTAAATAATTATTTGACAACTATTTTTTGAGTGTTTTTAGCCATAAAAAGTCAATAAACTGATTTATTCCCTTTTTTTTTGTCAACTGATAGGTGCTTTGACTTATATGTGGTAAAAGATAAACTTGCAAAACATCCTTCGCCTTCCATTATACTGGCATTGTTCTTTAGATTAAAAAAAACGTTAAAATATTATATTATTTCGTAGATATTTCAAACCAAGATTGTTTTTTTTTATTCTTTTCATTCATATAAAGACTATTATCCTCCTTATGAAGTGTGTTGCTCTTGTTATTGTTGTTCAGCTGATCATTGTTACTTAAAATGTTTGAAGTGGAAAGTGTTTTTTTTTTTTTACTTTGTTTAATTTTTTAGTAATTTTTTCGTCAGAATCGTAAGTATAACGAGAATTATCGGGTTCATCGGCCATATTTCCAATCGACTTAGCTTTTTTTAGCAAATTGAATAGTTTTTTCTTTTTTCTGACACCTTCCTCGTTGTGTGATTTTGCTGATAAAGAAGAATCGTATGAGTTTCTTGATGAAGATGTTGAAAAATCTGAAATACGGCGACAATAAAAACCACGATGCACGCAAAAAGAATCTCGTACATTAATTGTTTTAATGTTTGCATTATTGTTAAAGTAATCACTGTCCAACCTCAATCTACGCCACTCATCAGGAGGTTTCTTTTGTTTAACACATTTAATAAATTCTTCTTTACTTTTTTGTGCAGCCTTTTCTTGATCATCTTAACAAATAAAAATATTTACAAAAATAAAAAATTATTAATCTAAAACGATTCAGGCAAATAGTTGAACTATTTAAATGATTTAGGGAAACAATTTAACTGCACCTTTTAGGTAAGTCAATTTTCATTTTAATTCGGCAACTTTCACTTTAATTTTTGTGATTTTTGCAAATTTTGTGATCCAAATTAAAATGAAAATTGCGAAATTAAAATGAAAATTGCAAAATTAAAATGAAAAAATGCTAAATTAAAGTGAAAATTGGTTAACTTAAAAACCAACCAAAACTAAGCTAACCAAAAAGGTGTATTTAAATGATTCAGGCGCATAATTCAACTATTCTTACTGTATAAATTTACGCAATTATAGAGATAAATATCCAAAATACCTGGCAATATATACTCAATACAATAACTATTACTCAAACAATAACTATAGGTCGTCACTATTATTTTTTTTATTAGGTTTAGGATTTTTGTTTTTAAACTTCAAGCTCTAATAGCTTAGCTTTAAAAAAACATCATCAATTTGTATCTGAAATTTACCCATTTTGGATCTAAAACTTACCCCTTTTTATTTTGTAATTTAATTTAAAATACAAATTTTAATATTTTAAATGGTTTTTCACACACACGCACGCACGCACACATACACACACACACACGCACGCACACACACAAACTTGTTAAGACCCTTCCGTTTATAAATTTTTAATTGTTATCAACAAAAAATTTTTTATCTCAAAACTAAAAAAAAAAATTAAGTGAAAATAGGCCTTGAAAATTAGAAAATAATTATTTCAGTCACCGATAAAAACAAAAACTTTCAGTGTAAACAGGCTTTAAAAATCGTCGACCTAGCAAATCTTGATTTGTCGAAAATGAACTTTTGGTTTATTTCCCACCAAATTATAAAACTTATTTACAAGTTTCAAAACAACTTACAAGTTTCAATAATGTCTGATTATTTGCCAGATATGATAAGACTGGCACAAATGTAAGCAAGGAGTTGTGCAAGCTGTAGTCAATGTGGTTGAAATGCTTTGTGTATTCAATGTTTGCTGACTGTATGCATTTGCATAGAGTTCAGGTACATCAATCTCAGTAACATATCCATTGCTCTTTTGTCTATAATAACCTAATCTACTCATCATAATGTGATTTCAAGCAACAAAAAACAAAAACATCAAGTGATTGCTATCTGTGAGTAAAAGTTAAGAGCTAGACATTATTTTCTCTTGCAAGAAGATTCGAGCCACAATACAAACTCATATATAAAACAAAATATGAATTGTCTCAAAAAAAATTGATTTTTTCCTTACATAAATCAACCATAATTACCCTAATCAATTTTCAGAAAATAACTTCTTGATTTCTAAACTATGTTTTTACGCTATTAAAAACCGCAAATCTTTTTTTAGTGTTTGAAGCAGTTTTTTTTTGAATTTTTATAGTCCAGCTGAACTTTGTGAACAAATTCACAAGCTATTTCCTGGTATAGTTTGAAACCAAACACGAACAATGACTTCTGCCCTGCTCTATTATATTGGCTGCTTTTATGAAAATAACTAGCTTGTCTAGTGTAATGTTGATGCAACTCACTATTTTTTGAATAGAACTGTTTAAGTATATTATTTTCATTTGATGTAACATTGTGAATGAAACAGAGTGATTTAAAAATTATTCAATTTTTTATACTTATCCAACTAAGCAATTTCAACATTTCTGTTTTGTGAGTTGACCAGTCACATTTTAATATAATTCTCATTGCTTTGTTTTGTAGTTTTTCTAAGATATTTAAGTTATTAGTGTTGACATCAAGAAAAATAGAAGCACAGTATTCATAGTGGGGAGCAATTATAGTTTGAAAGATTATCTTTTTGGTCCATTGAGTTAAAGATTTGCTTATTCTACCAAGATATCCAGTTTTTTTTTGCTATTTTATTTGAGATATATTTGATATGTTCTGTCAAATTAAGTTGATAATCAATAATAATCCCTAGATATTTCACGCTATCACTAAACTCAATGACTACGTCATCCAATATAACTTTTATGTTATGGTTATGATTTATTTAACTATTTTTCTTTTTTTTAAATTAATAATAAGCATGGTCATGGACTTAAGAGTATTTAATTTAAGTTTGTTATTACTTAGCCATTTACAAAGTATTTTTAAGTCTTGATTTAATTTAAAAATAGTTTCTTTGTGTACCCTCAATACAAACCAATATATCATCAGCAAACAAATTTACAAAAGAACACTCAATTTTTGATGCAATATCGTTCATGTAGATAATAAACAAAAGAGGTCCAAGAACACTACCCTGTGGAACCCCAATACCACAAACCAGTTCTCCAGATTCTTCACCTTTTATTTTGACTACTTGAGTTCTCATTGAAAGATAGTCTGCGATCCAATTAAGAACTGTACCTTTAACTTTATAACCTTGTAACTTTTGTACAAGAATCTTTCTATTAATTGTTTCAAATGCCCTTTTAAAATCTAGCATTACTGTTATAACAAATTTATTGTTATTTAAAGATGTTCTCCATTTGGAAAGAAGTAGTTGAATAGCTGATTCAGTCGATCTATTTTTTCTGAAACCAAATTGATTATTATAAAAAATATTATTACTTTCAAAATAACTTGACAACTGCTTGTGAACAGCTATTTCTAATATTTTTTCGTAAGTAGGAAGCATATTAATTGGTCTTAAGTCTTGTGGTAACTTTGGTGACAATACCTTTGGAACTGGAACGATTGTTGATTTTTTCCATTTAGAAGGAACTTTCCCAGTTTTTAACGATAAATTAATAATTTTTAATAGAGTACTTGAAAATAATGAGTATAATTCTTTGAAAATAATAACATTTAAGCCCTCACACATTGAATTCTTGTTTTGTAATTGTTTTACTATTTCATTTAAGTCTTGCATAGATAAAGGAATAAATTCACAAAAACAAGAAATATTATCATTTAGTGATAAATTTTCCATAGCATTATAACTCATATCATTATGAATTGATGTTTCAATATCTATAATACTTTTGATTAAAAATTCATTATATTTATCTGGAGTGGATTTATTTGTTTCACTTCTTTGAAAACTCCTAATAACATTTTACTTTGTCAGATTTAATATCATCCATTATATTTGACTTAATTAATGGTTTGATAGTTGTTAGATATTTCAAGGAATTCCACATAGCTTTAGGATCATTTTTGACTGAATCAATTTTTATTTTATAGTAATCAGCTTTTAGTTTTCTTAATATTGATGTTTTTTTATTTCTTATTTTTTTAAATTTGCTATATTGTGTTTTATATTTACTTTCACTAAAACCATGGTATTTAAACCAAACATATATTTTCCATTCATGATTATACTCTTTTACTGCATCTGTGTATTTATAATTTCTTAACCAGTTATTGTGAATAGGTGGATTGTTGTTGTTGATTTCCTTATTCTAATTTCCTTATAATAATTGTTGTATAACTATTAGCCATTACTTCAATATTAATTTCTTTTTACATATTTTTTAATTCAACTGAAATGTTTTTATTTAATAAAGAATAATCAATTTTATTGAAGTTCTGTTTACTACTGTTGCCAACATTGTTTGCTTTTTTAGTTTTGGATCGTCTCTTTTCTTTGATAGTGTATCTACAAGTAATCATTTCATGATCAGAAAGTTTTTCTTTTTCGTTAGTTTCGATAAGAGTACAATTTGAAATTGCTAAGTCTATAAAAGTACTTGATTTTTCAGATATTTTTGTTGGTTTACTGTTAAAAATATACATTTGATTATTTTTGATAGATTGCTTTAGTGCTATAGAGTGTTTGTCATTTGAAAGTGTATTTATGTTAAAGTCACCAAGAATGATAATATTTTTGGAACGAATTGTAGTAATCCAAGTATCGAAAAACTCCAAGAAGATGGTTTTGTTCTCCTGTGGAGATTTATACAAAACACTGAAATGAAACATAATTTTGTTAATGACTAGTTCAGTAGATAATAACCAATGACACTTGTCTTTGACGATAGATTTAGGATCAGACTTTACTTTAATGTCATTTTTATAATACAATATACAACCACCGGTATGAGCACTTGATGATTCTAAATTTATAAAAGAATAACCAAAAATTTCAAGCTCTTTTTCAAAGATTGAGGACATTAGGTAGGTTTCAGTTAGTCCGAGTATATGAGGTTTAAATTTTTTTACATATAGTATATTTCTGTCAAGTTTATTTATGAGACCATTTATATTTGCATATGCAATTTTAATGTCTTTTAACACTGAATTCAAGCATTACCTCTAACTAATACATTTAGATAAACTATATTTAAGTTTTCTTAACAGTATAAACTGAAAAAAGAAATGCAAACTTTTTTCTTTATCAAAAATCATATTTTTATAAACTCTTAGACAGAACTCTTAAAATATTTATCATTTTATATCTTTAATGGATCAACATAATTTGATCAGCATCATTGTAAAATTTTGTAAAATTTTACAATAATTTTGAATTGAATAAACTTAATTTCGAAAACTCTTGAAACTTTTTTGCCTATTCTGTATTTACAATGGAAAAAGTATGCCAATAAAAATGATGCTAGGTGATTTAGACCTGAAGACAAATTATGGTTGTAGCAAGAAGAAGACTTCACCGTCATCTTCTTGCTATGACCATAATTTTTTTGTTTGTATATTTATATTGATTGTATTGTTAGACAAAATATATATGTTAAAAAAAAAAGCCCAAAATTCTGGTGTGAATAGTTTGACTATCTATTAATAACAAAACTGGATCTAGTTTTGGATCTAATTTTGGACTATTCAAATAAAATAAAGTGCTTTTTTAACTACTAAAGTAAATAGCTCCTCCCTTACCCAGCATTTGGTTAAAAAGCAATCTTTAGTCCACCAGGTGGCTTACCCATAAAATTTTCTCCCATTTATTTATGTATAAACACCCTTTTCAGGGGCACATATTAACCGCCTGATGAAATGCAACACACGACAGTAATTATTTTATCATTCTCTGCTGAAGTCACTGCTTTAATATATTTTCTTCATTTTTGAGCATCAATTATTTTTTGTATTTTGTTCTTTTATGCAGACTATGGTTTGCAAAAATAGCACAGATTAGATAATACTGCTCCCCAAAGTTGAAAAATAAAACAGTATCTGATCATAATAAAACTGAACAGTATCATTTTGTTACACATTCAAGGCGTTAGCTTAGGTGTTACCTTGTGTTTAGTATAACAAAATGGATTTTAAAAATGAGCTGCTCAAAACCCTTGAACATTTGATAGTAATCAAATATTATCAAAAATAGAAAGATCTTTAAAATAGTGTCGACTTAGGTCTTAAATATAGCGAATCTATAAAACTTTTATTATTTAATAAAAAATTTTCTAGTCAATTTTTTCAAGATATAATATAAAATAATTACTTTAAAAATTTAAATACTTAACTCATTGGGCATTCATATAGCTTATAAAATAACAATGATTAAATACATTACTGAGCTTGTTCTGTAAACACAACAATACAATAATGATCACACAATATTCTGTGGCAATTTTACAAATAAAATGAGAGCAGGCGAGGGGGGGGGTAAAACCATAATAGTACCAACTGGCTTCTGAAAAAAAAAAATCCTTAAAACTAAAATTTACCCGACTGATTTTTATCAAACACACACACCCAAATAAAATCACCTCTGACAATATTAACTCTATTTGCCAGAAACAATCAAACTTGCTAATCTCCAAACCAATCAAACTTGCTAATCTCCAAACCAATCAAACTTGCTAATCTCAAATCAAATAAAGATCTATTAAAAACACAATATGTCTAAAAAACAAACCTTTTATATTGTCAATCCGATCCATAGCTTTTATGCTGTTAATTCTATCCATAGTTTTTATACTGTTAATTCTATCTATAGTTTTTATGTTGTTAATCCTATCCATAGTTTTTATGCTGTCAATCCTATCCATAGTTTTGCTACTTGAAATAAGATAGCTACGAGAGAAAAAACTTTTCTTTCGAAATGAATTTGTTTTTTTTTCACAAGTGTCACTATTACACAAGGCATCATTCGCTAAATCAGTACTTTTTAAATTGTCAATAAATGCATCAATGTCCTCTTGTTCAATGATATCTGGTTCAATATCAGTTATGTCTTCATTGTCAAAATAAAATGTTTTTTGCCAGTGTTCAACTTCTTGTTCACATAAAGTCATGTCACTGACATCAATTTGTGAAAATCGCTTTTCAAACCCATCAATTGACGTCTTCATTTTTAATCGCTTTGCGTTGCCACCAGTTACAACATTAAAACAATCAAGCTCACTGCTTAAACTTGATTTTCTAACAGAATTATTTAAGTTCTGTGTTTGACTTATTAACTTTAGGTCATACATTCTATTGGTTAACGCATCATCTTCATTATTATCTATAATAAAAAAAAGTTAAATTTAGTTTAAATAACCTTTAAATCTGTCATCCAATATGCATCATTTTGTAAATTGTATAAACCAATTGATGATAAGTTAATAATAATATTGACATTTATATTTAGCTTAAATCATGATAGTAAATAAAACATTTTAAAAGTCTAAAATACCTAAAAGATTGTTTAAAGATTGCACTGCACATTGCAAAGTTTTTTTCCCTTCTTTTTTTCCAGATTGCAATTTAACTTCTGTCTTTTCAACACCAACTAAATCAAAATCAAGGGATGATAAAAATTCATGACAACCAGGTAAGCGCCACAAATGTGAAGGGAAAGAGACTTGCACATCAGACATTTCTTGGTTGAAATAATGTATGACATCTTGAAGCTAAACATAATTTTTTTTTTTAATGATTTATTTCATTTTAGTGATTATAATTGGTTGATAATCATAACCATGAGCTCATGATCATCATCAGAATGTTTATCTTTTGATGAAAACTCATCATCATCACAAGATAATCAAGTTTTTAGTTACTTAAACCAGTTTTTTTCCTCCAAAAAAATAGATCAACCCAATATATCATTGGACAAAAACTGACGACCAAAACTAAATTGAAAGTCCCACCCACAATCATGATTATCACAAACATGATTATGGTGATCACTGTGATAGCAAATCATGATCATGGTGATGGTAGCTTTTTTATAAGTTTCTCAACTTGATCAATAAAATTCAAAACTATATTATTTTATAAATTTTAAGGGTAATCAACCACTAAACTTAAGGCAAAAAAAAAGAAAATTGTGAAAAAAAGAAATGTGCGGAGAAACAAGTTTACGATTATTTATCCATGCAATTTCAATGCAATATTATATGCAAGAATTTATACTATTTACTTATATTGTTTTCAAGATCTCACACTCCTAACTTACATTACATGCAAGATCTCAAATTTCTTACTTACAAAACTTACAATCTTTTGAAGGTGCAAAACTGCAGTCGGAGAAGAACGTAATCGTGATATTGCTAACAAGCCATTTCTGTTAAGACCTAAAAAAAAATTAAAGAACATTTAAAGGAGATTATTTGCTTAAATAAATAAAACTCTAAAAAAATAGCAATTAAAATAAAATAAATCTAATCTAAAATAAAAATTTGAAAACTATAAATTTTTTTATGAAGTAAAATATTTTAATTCAAAAAAAAATTAAAAAAATTATAGTTCTAACGTTTGTAAATTGGATGCTAAAGGTTTGCCTTCAAGAAATACTCAAATGGGTAATGGGGATCAACAACTTGAATTAAATAAATGAATAAATCAGTCATGTTATTGGTCAACTTGCCAGCCGATATGCAAATACATGAATACAATATGTAAATATTAAACAAGAGGATGTCATAGTGTAATCGAGTTGGTTGATTGTGATAAAATTAATTTCCTAAGGAGTTAATTGTTAAACTTCAACTTACTAAAGATCATAAATAGTATAGGTGTACATAATATAGGAGTATATTAATATAGGTGTATATAATATGGGAGCATATAATATGGGTGTATATAACATGGTTAACTTTGTTTACAAATTATGTTTACAAAAATAGACACAAACAAAGAGTTAAGTAAAGTGGGTATGAAAGGATGCATAATTATCATGATAAATTATTCAAAACATGTCCTCAAAGTCTTCAAAGACATTTAGAATACATAGACAAATGATGTTACTGTATGAAAGACCTACTTATATTTTTAGTAAAGAAAATAAAAGTTCATCATATTTATGAACTATAGTTAAAATTCACTGACATAAACAGGATAGCAAAAAGAAGAGACAAAAAAACTAAAGTTTAATATGTTAATTTGCACACTTCCATTTTCAACGCTGTATGCAAATATGGCAAGCTCTCCATAAAACATCAATGTATTCTCACTAAAGCCAATAAATATCATTTATAAGATTTTTTTTTTAACTAAATACACTTTTAGTACCAACATCTTTCTTTTCAATCGAAACCAAAAGAAGAAACTTTTATTTGAGTATATATCTAATGAACATTAATTTTATCTTTTATTATTATTGCTTTAATATACTACTGTATTAATAAAACTATTATTATTTTTATTTTATACTTATATTTTTTTAACTTTACAACTATTATTATCATTATCATTAAGATATCTTTGTTTTAGATTCCTTAATAATATTATTTATAATGATAGCGATAGTGATTCCATTGTAGTAATAGATTTATAGTTGTTGTTATAATTATTGCGATCCTTATGTTTATTTTTATAATTACTGTGATAATTTTACTATAGTTATTTTTGCCATTATTTTTATCATTAATTTTTTTTCTGTTTTAAATTAATAAGTATTTTTATCTATTATTAATATTATCAGCCCAAATAAGTGCTTTGTTTTCTTTTTTTTTCTTTCTTTTTTTTTCTCTTCTAAGTTTTTATGTTAGTTTTCTATGTTTATTTTTTTTTCTTTTAAATTCTTTCTATGCTTTTTTTTACTATTTTGTTTTTTTTAGGTGTAACTCCATTGACTATTTTCTAATTATACAAGTGACACCTAACCTTATATATGTAAGTTTATAATATATTATTGTAAATTTCCAAATTCTATGGTGAAATAAATAGTAAAAAAAGTACGATGCATAAATATTTAAACAAGGAGCAGTATTAATTTCATAAACAACATCCTGGTAGCAAAATTATTGCAGGCTTTTTCTCTAAACATTTTTCAAAAACATTTAAAGCGATAATTCAAAATCAAAACATGTACTAAAATGTACTAAACGCTATTTTGATTCTCATTTGCATTTGTATGTAATTTAGATCTCTATTTGATTATCAGAGATTATTTTAATAAATAACCAATTACTTCTTATTAATGTAAGCAAATTTTTGAATTAAAAAAAAAAGTTGAAATTTGAAAATTTAAAATAAACAAAGAAAATCTCATTTCCCAACTCAGTTTTAAACAAATTTTTATCTTGAAAATATGCAGGGAAGGAGTTTGAGAGAATAACTGACTTTTCTTTTATGAGATTTATTTTGCATAACTGAAAATTAATGCAAAAGAACTTAAAAATCCTCTGAAAGATAGCATTAAGGGCAAATTTAAAAAACACCAATAATTCAAAATTGCATTTAAATCATGCTTGATTGTTAAATCTGTTCAAAAAAAAAGAAAAAAAGTAAAACAAAGAAACATGCATACCAAGAAATCCATACAAAGTTTTGGATGCTTTAGCAAGTAGATTTGTGTATTCATACTCTGGAAAGAATACAGCATCTGGAATATTATCATGCGCTTTCTCAAATCGAAATCCTAATGATACTAAAATAGGCTTCCAGTTAACATTAGTTGGCAAAAGTTTGACTTGAATACTTTCTTCTGTTATGTATAAAGACGTTCGAAGATCTTGCGCAAGACGCTTCTGGGCTGTTTCAACCTAAATTAGACAAAAAAGGAAAAACAAATAAACAGATGTCTGTAAAAAATGTTCACAAAAATCTAATCTCAACTTACCAAATGAAGAATTATCTTTAGCGAATCACGATTTGGAACTTCTAAAAACTTGTTAAATGCTTTAGTGAAATTGCATGCTTTTTTGGTTAGCTGACAATTTTTTCCATATATTACAAGGCCAGCCCAATTAGAAGGACTGTTATAATCATTAGAGGCTTGCATTTCTTTGATAGCATTGTTAAAAGCATTGTAAACTGGAACCCTTTGACTGAATTGTTCATAAAACCTACTAAAAAAATAGGAGCTTGCCCCTTTAGATATAGGCCATTGAGATGTTAATACTGTCTCACATCCATTTATTAGAAATGATGAAACTAGAGACTGCATACCATCAACACAAATAGAATCATTAAAAATATTTACTCCAAATACTACTAGCTTTGAATGGAGCTTAGTTTTGCATATGATATCTTTTACAGAAATAATTATGTTAGGAGTGCTGACTGGGCGATTATCATCAAGGTCTAATATTTGTAGGTCAATACAATTATGTTCAACAATATTGTCAATGTAAGGAAAACAAATCCCTGGTGTATGCCACATCACATTTAATGCAATGTGACTTATAGTACTAGAAGATATTTGTTCAAGTATTTCTTCTTTGGACGAGTTACTGGTAATTAAAGTTGAATGTTTAAGTACTTTGTTAATGTTTCTAGTTTCATTATTACAAACTTTTTCTCCGAATATTATAAAATTTTCTTCTTGAGATAAAGGTATACTTTTGTTGTTGGAATTTTCCAATAATGAAAATATATCTGTGCTAAAAAAAAAATTGAAATGCTCATATAAAAATGACCTTTTTGAGTCATCTTTAAAAACATAGAATGGTACAAGTGTAATTTCGCATGGCAACACCAAAATCATATCATATTTTTCAGTGTAAATTTTTTCAAAAGCGTCTAAAAATGAAACAACCTGAGAAAAAAATAGCAAATATAAACAATTATTAGCAGTGCTAAGTTGACAATCAACATCAAAATCTTCAAGTTTCGATTTTGCAAACTCATTTGGCTTGTTTTGATTAATTTTATTATCTAGCAGTTCAATATTCGGTAAACCATTATCAACTTTTGCATGGATGCATAAATCTCCATCGACGTTAAAGCTTCTACGTGCACTAAAAACAAGGTCATTAAGAGTTTTTAATGTTTTGCCTGAAATACATGTAACAAAATTATCCAAATCTGATAAAAAAAAAGTTGAGTCAAGATTAGTTTCATCAACGCTTTTTTCCCAGAATTTCACAAACCCTTCATTTCGTTTTATTATCCAACAATACAACTTGCCAATTACAATCGAATAGAGACACGTAGTATGTGTAACAGTTTTTAAAGAATGAACAAACTTAGAGAATAATGGGATGTTTACACAAATTTTTATACCTGACTTACTTATAAGTAGCTTTCGATTGAAAATATTTCCTTTTTCTGCAACAAACATCGCTTGCAGGTATTCTTTTTTAGTAACATAAACCTTTTGAAGCATTTCATAAGAAGCTTTTATAAAATTTATTTCTTTCAATAGCAAATCTGTTTTTAGTTTATTTTCCTCAATGAAATCAATCACTTTTTGAAAACACTTACTAGATGATTCAATATCATTTTCAAAAAAAAATTTTAGACCAAGGCGATAAAAACATTTTATGAACTCAGCAGGCTCTTGTAGCTGTTCACAAACAGATACTGCCATGCAAAGATAAGAAATTGCTTTTTTTGAATTACCAAGTAAATGAAATGTTTTTCCAATGCGGCCAAAAATGGTAACTTTTATGGTTTTAAAATCATTTTGTTGACAAATCTCCAGTGCCTTTTTATAATATTCTAAAGCATGTTGATTATCACTACTATATTGGTAGCAATCTCCAATGTTAACTAAACATTCTGCTTTTATATAAGGTTTGCTTAACTTCTCTGAGCATTCTTCAGCACATAAATAGTATTTTAAAGATTCCATAAAATTCAATACTTGAGCATAGGCCAATCCAAGTCCTGTGTATGCATCATATTCAAACTGTGAAATGTTAAACTCTTTAGCAAGTGAAAGTAATTGGTTATAGTAAAAAAAAGATGAATCATAGTTCTTTAATAACAAGTGAGATGCTGCAATATCTTTATAAGCATCACATTTATCAAAATCAGTTAGCTCTTGACTCGATATTATTCTCTTTTCAGAATACATCAATGCTGATTTATAGTCATTGTATTTCTCGCAAAGTTGGCGAAGACATTTGCTTATCTCATTTTCTATTGAATAGTTTTTCATGAAAACAGCAATGGTTTGACATTCTAATAAATAATATGCTGCATTTTCAAAGTCATTTAAATTGTCATAACATTCACTTAACAGCCTATGAATATTAATAATGTCAGTTATTTCCACACGATAAATTTCTGTGCATTTTAATTCCAATATAAAAAACGATATAGCTTTTTTAAATTTCTTCATTTTTATGCTTAAGTTCCCCATTAAATGGCATACCTTTTTACAGTTTTTTATGTCTTTTTGGAGCTTCGTTGCTTGGAATAGTTCACTATAACATTTGTAAGCATAATCAAATTCTTTTATTGTTTCTAAAAATGATGCAAATGAAAGTATTGATTCAAACAGTTTTTCATTATTTAATTTTCGGCGCAATGCTATTTCTTTTTCATATTGTTCACAAGCATCTTTGTAAAGCTTCTCAGAAGCCAGAGCAACAGCAAAGTCTCTATAACAATCACATTTTAATGTCTCTATTGAAGACTTTTCTGCTGCACAAATTTGCTCTTTGAAATAATCTTTAGCGTCACTGTGTTTTCCCATTTTCATATAAATTAGGCCTAAGTTTCCATAAGCTTTACATATACTAAAAACATTTTTTTTCTCTTGAGCTGATGCAAGAAGCAGTTTTTGACAGCGAACTGCTTTTTCAAAGTCATTATCAGCCAAGTAGACTAATCCCAAGTTGTAATATGCTAATCCAATCAATTCATATGCATCCAACTCATTTGCTAAGGATAAAGATTCTTCATAGCACTTTATAGACTCAGTAAATCTATTTAATCTATAATAAATATGAGCCAGATTTTGCATAGCTTTGCAGACCTCAAGTTTGTCATCTAACTTTTTAGCAAGCAAAAGATGGTTTTCATAATGAGGCAGAGCTTCATGCAATCTTCCTAAAACACTTGAGAAATTACCTAAGCAAATAAAAATAAATTTTTCAGAGTTTAATTTCAATTTAAGTTTAAATACCATGCTAGAGATATACAAACATTGGGAAAATGATATACATGAAATATAAACCTCCATGGTTTCATACTTCTGTGGTTAGATCTAATATCAACCTGCTTGCAGATCAGGAATAAGTATATTTATTGTTATACTACCAGTAAGAATACCGCCATCCAAGGTATATAAGCTTGTTTATCCACAATTAAAAAGAAGGGGAGGTGAGTACTTATATAAGAGATTTTTTTTTTCTTATATAAGTTGTCTTCACCATAGCTAATGGTGAGAATTAAACAAAAAATAAAATAAGCTTTATTTCTGTCAAAATGTAACCTCTATGTTTTTGTTTTTTAATTAATTTAGAAGACCCAAAAAAGTTTAAAAACTAAAAAAAAAAATTTTAATTGATAGATTGTCTGCCAAAACCAAAACCCTCTGTTGATGTAGCAGCACTTCTTATTGTCAGTCAATGTATGTAACTGTAAAAAAATAAAAAATATATATGTAAAAAGTAAAAAAAATAAAAATTAAAACATTCAGAATATTTTTATTATTATTAAAAATAAAGATTATTCCAGTCTACAAAGATGTGTTTTTTTTTAAATAATAAAATTTAATTAGTTTTTTCAATTAAATTTAATGGTTTATTTACAAAAAGTGTCCTAGTTTTGTCACTTTTAAAAACAAAGAGTCGTTAAGAACCGTTTTTTGCCTCAAACAGTAAATTTAGGTGTCAAACTATAAGAATATATATATATATCTACTACATATCTACTATACAGATAACATATGGTATACAGATAACAAATGGTTAGTTGTTTTTCCTGCGTTCATAGCATACAGCGTTTTCAGAAAAACTACAAATAATGAAAGAAAAAATTACCATCCCATGCTAAAACCTCAGTCAAAGTAGCAGCAGAAGGCTATAGGATAGTTGATCTATGTACTGAAGCCCCTGGCAGCAGGCTATTTCAGTGTGATGTCAGAGATGTCATCTAAACATGCATTCATAGTTATATATACCTACAATAAAGGTCTTTAACTTACTGTTTGTAGTAAAAATGGCTCTTAATTAGTCTATGAGATAGAACAAGACAAAATATTATTTACAGTAAAAAATCACAAAAGCATGAATAAAATACTAGAATATTTAAAAAAACAAACAGAATGTTTTTAAAAAAAAAATAGAAAAATTCGAAATGTTTTTATTTTTATTTTTTTACTGTTTATATATATTGACTGACAAATAGGTAGAACATGCAAGGAGTGTTGCTACATTGACTGAAAAATAGGTAAAACATGTGATGAGTGTTGCTATATCAACTGAGGGCTCGGTTTGGGTAGACAGTCTATTCAATGATAAAGAAAAAACTTTTTAAATATATATCTATATATATATATATATATATATATATATATATATATATATATATATATATATATATATATATATGTATATATATATATATACATACATATATATGTGTATATGTAAATATAAATATATATATGTATATATATATACATATGTATGTGTATATATAAATATAAATATATATATATGTATATATAATATATATACATATATATATTTATATATACACATACATATGTATATATATATATATATATTATATATATATACATATGTATGTGTATATATAAATATAAATATATATATGTATATATATACATATGTATGTGTATATATAAATACAAATATATATGTATGCATGTATATATATATATATATATATATATATATATATATATATATATATATATATATATATATATATATATATATATATATACATACATACATATATAAACAATAGTTAATAATTAAAATTTTCATTATAAAATAATTACCCAAGTTACTTTCAGCAACACATTCTGATCTCAAATAATTCATTTCTTTTGCAACTGTTAAATGAATTTCATAATGTTTTTTTGCTTCATTCATCATGTTTAAAGACTGATAAGCCACTCCAAGGTTACCATGTAAGGATGCCTCAGAATATCTATCATTGAGTTCTAATGCACATGTAATGCCCATCTTATGATATTTTATTGCTTTTTCATACTCTTGAATCATTTGATACACATTACCAATGTTTCCATAGGCTTTAACTTTTCCTTCTTTGTCATTGAACTTTTCACATAATTTTAAATGAGCTTTATGAGACTTTAAAGCCATTTCAAACTTACTCATATGAAAATATGTAACCCCAAGATCTGTAAGAGCTCTACTCTCTAAAATAAAAGATCCTAGCTCTTCAGCTTTTTGAAGTTGAAGCTCGTGAATACTTTCAGCCAACTTTAAGTTCTTTTGCATTCTGTAAGTATGACCGAGACAAGACAATGATTGACATACAAGATCATAACTTTTAGCATCTTGAGAAATTTGTAACATTTCTTGAAATACCTTTACAGCTTCATCAATATTGTGCATGTTCTGATATAATGTACCAAGCCTATTTAAAACTTTACATTTTTCTTCTGTTTGTTCAAGAACCTGAGAAACTTTCAAACATTCTAACAAAAAATGTTCTGCTGTTAAAAATTCACCCAAAAATGAATATATATTTGCAACATTACTAAGCTCTCCAATTTCTTCTAAGTGTAAGTTTATTTTTTTAAAAAGTGAAGCACATTTTTTGTGACAGTCAATTGACCCAGCATAATCTTTTAAAGCAATTAAAACACGGCCAAGAGAAGTTAATGCTCCACATGAAACATGATAGTCTTGTAAAGTTTGAGACATCTCAAATTGGATGTAATAGTGTTGTTTTGCCTCGTGATACTGCTCTTGGGCATAATAAGCACTGCCTAAATTTCCATGAACCCTGCACATACCAGTTAGATCATTCAGCATCTCATATATCAATAGTTCTTGGTGCATATAATGCAGTCCATTTTTTATGTTGTCAATATTCCAATACGAACTACTTAACGCTGAGTATACAGATGCTTTTAAATGCAGGTCTTCTGTTCCAATATGTAATGCACTTTCAAGGACTACAATAGCTGACATAATATCCATACTGGAAATGATCTCTTGGCCAATTAGAGCAACAACAGCAAATGCCTTTTCATTTTTATCAATAGATTCAATTTGCTTAAATAAAGGCTCTAATATCCCTAAAACAATGTTAACTACATTTAATGAAACAATAAAATATCTAATGTAAATATAAACATATAATACATACAAAAAAATGCATAACTAAAAAAAATTGTTTGTGTTTTTTCTTCTATAATATTCTATAATATGAAATGAGCATGATGACAATGGTTTACATCAAAGTAACATCGCATTACATTGCAGTAACATCAAATTACTTTTTTTAAATCAAAGCAACATCACAATAAATACTTTTTTTCAATACTTGATGTCCATAACAAATTCAAGGCTTTTATAGATTTTAAACTTTTGATAAAAAATATATTTCTTAAACAACTTGATGTATATAATAACTTATTTATCAAATAATTACAACCTTTAACAAACCATTTATAATATTGACTTTCAAAAATCTTAAAAATACCCGGACAAAACCAATCATCCCATGAAGTAACTTTATCACGGTGATAAAGTTACTGGATATTTGCACATAATAACAATCTATATATTATTACATAATACTTAATAATTACAATAATTACCACAATAACTACTTCATAACTGCTAATCTTTATTGATTTATTAATAATTATAAAAATTACAAACCAAAATTGAAAGCTTATAAAAGTATAAAATATATTTATTTCATCTCTTTTGCATAAAGTTCTATTTTTAACATTTTAAAATCATTTTATCTATTTTCGTTCCTTTTTCTTTTCACTTGTTTGTTAAAAATATGTTGTTAGTTTTTTTTTTTTATTGATAATTTATTTTATTTTTTATTATTATTATTATTATTTTTATTATGTCTTGTATATTTTGTTTTTTATTTCTTTTTTTTCAAATTCTTTTTTAAAAACATTTTTTTAAAGTAAGTTTTTTTTTGTTTTCATTTTTTTTTCCTTATTGTACTGAAACGCTACAAAAAAGCATTTGCCATAAATAAAGTCACAAAAAAATACAAAAAGGTTTCATTTATTTTGAAAACACTTTTGAAACATGCTTTATAAGAAAAAAGATTTTTTATAAAGATTGCTACAAAAAATCTGTTTTTATATATATTTCTTTCTCTCTATATATTATACAGAAATAAATGTTTCATAGCAAATTTTATAAAATTATTAAAATTTCAATAGATATTTTATAGGAATTCCTATATACTATATTTCAGAAGTATATAGGAAATAAAATGCCTAAAATAGTATCTCATAAACATGATTTCTATCACTTGTGTTTTTATTTTAATAAAAGATAAATGAAAAAATAATTTTAATAATAAACACAAACAACAAGTATCAACAAATCTGATATAATTTATCTAAAAAATAACATTACTTTATATATTTCAAAACTAGTTACAATTTTATTTTATGTTTTTATTACCTATATTCATTTATTTTTTATATATTTATATTTCATAAACATGTCATATGTTAATTAGTATTACTATTTGATATGTTTACAAGAAAAAAAATTTCTTGTTGGAAATATTTAATTTTAAAATACTAAAAATTCACAATAGGTTTGAAAAGTACAATTCTTAATGAAAACTTTTTTTACTTTTCTTATAAAAGAAATGTTAAAAACTATAAACCTATTATCAAATTATAAATACAATTTAAATGAAAGATAGTTTATGGTTTGAGATAGTTGCTACAACTATCATTATATGACATAGTGTAAAATAATTGTGATTATGCTGTGTAGTTGTGGTAATAACAGAAATAAAGTTTTAATATTATAATAATAAAATATATACCATAATAAAAAAAAATATTTACATAGTTTAACTTTATAAACCAAATACAACTAAACAATAACAAGTAAATAATTAACTTTTATAGACAACATTTATTAGACATAAAATAATTGTTATAGGCATAAACCTTGGTACACATGCACACACACATACCTTGCAAAGGTGATCTTAATGCAGCATCTATTAAAGCCTTCAGTAATTGACTACTTTTGCAATCATGTGCCAGTGCTGATGCATAAGAAGCTAGCGACTCTGTATATCTTCCCATTCGACTGAGAGCAACTGCCCGTCGATAGTACCCCTGGGTAACAAATCAATAAACTTTAAATAGTCAAGATTTAACAATAAAACCTTAATAACATAGTTAAAAAGTTACTTACATCATCTTGCTAATTTATTAGAAATTCTATTAATTAAAAACATTATTTTTTCATGATAAAATTGTATGTGCAGGTTGTAACTCCTGTTACATTAGAGAAACTACTCTCCATCTCAAGGCATGGATAATTAAACACTATAAGACGAACTATAAGAGGACAGAGTCACATTAAAAAAGTATTTTCATAGAAAAGGTAATCAAATAGATTTTACTGTTAAAATACATTTTTTTATCTAAAATAAACATTAATTTTGTATTAAATTAGTCTATTCAAAAAACTACACTTGTTTATACTGTACTCATCAGCACCAGGAAATAGCTTATAACTAATATAAATAATATGTTATTACTCAGAGTTTCCACAATCATCAGGCAAATAGTGAAAAACTAATTTTAAAATTAAAAAAAATTACATTTAGCAAAACTTTTTTAATTTGTTCTAAAAAGTTAATTTTATTAAAGCTAATTTTAATACTAAATTTCAATAAACTTTAATGAAATGTTTTTGCAAAAAAAAAAAAAAAACATATATATATATCTGTGAGTTTTTGTAGGATCATTATTCGTTTAGTTTTTTTAAATATGACTAGTAGTCATATTAACTACCTGTTAATGAAAAAAATATCAAATATTTAAAAATATATTCAACCATTTAAAAATCATTTAAACTTTTTTTTTGAAGAGATTTTCCGAGAAATGTTTATAAATTCGTCTGAAAAATTTCGCTCACTGATTTGGAAATTGTCCATACGTTGCGAAGTTTAATACCAACTCGACGCGTCAAGTTGGTATTAAACTTGGTGCACAGTGGGACAGAGTGTGCCAAAATACCAAAAAGTCAATGTCAGAATTGCACAGTGGGCCAGAATTAGGGATTGCAATCCCGGGATCCCGGACGTTTTTGGGTCCCGAAAATCCCGGGATTTTAAACACAAAATCCCGGGATTTTCGGGATTATAGCAGGATTGAACTAATTAAATTATTTTGTAAAACAAAATGTTCAAAGTTGGTAACTATACTGAATTATAACGAGTTATATAATGCTGCTTTGCAGGTTTATCCTGTTTATGCTTTATCCTTACGATAAATGGAACAAATTTTTAAATAGACCATGGAGTTCGGGAGTTTATCATTGAAAAAAGTTTCACAAACACAAATTAAGGCAGGTTTGTTTGACTAATGTATAAAAAACAATCGTTAAGTTTGTTGGCAAGACTTCTATTCCACCGACAAGCATCGAACCTGAGCGGGCATTTTCTGCAGCTGGGTATTTGGGAAGTAAAATAAGGAGTAGGCTAAATGACCAAACCTTAAATGCTCTACTATTCCTCCGGGCATATTTTCAGACAAAAAAAGAAAGTATGTAAATAAAATATGCATTTAATATGAATTGTTTTTTTGTTTTACATTTATTATTTAGCTACCATTTATTTATAAATATAAAATAAAGATTTTCTTTAATTTTTGTCTCTTAATATTAACAAACAACTTATTATGTTATTTTTTACAAAGTAGCTTGTTGCTACAGCAGCTACATCGGTAGCCAAATTTAAGAAAATTTATGCTTACAAATTTATTTTGAAATTTTGATTGTTTAGTTACTTTAGTCAAATACACTTTAAATGTTCAAATGTTATTTACATATCCAATTATTTGATGAATGTTATTCTGTAAAGTCTGCAATCTTAAAACATAATATGGAAGGTACCGTATATATATTTCTGCATTATTTTAAGATCTTTATATACTCCTGCTGCCTGTTACACAATTAAAACAATTTAAGGCGCCATAGAAAATTAGTTTAAGTCATTAAGGCATAATGAAATTAAATAAAAAATTGATAACATCAAAAAGTATATTCATATATGCAGTATTAAGTTCTGTTTTTTAGCAAATATCTCACATTATATAAAATCCCGGGATCCCGGGATCCCGGGATTTTATTTACTTCAATCCCGAAATCCCGGGATCGTAATTCATGCCCGGGATTGCAATCCCTAGCCAGAATTCACTTTAACTGGACAAAATTCAAAACTAATTTAATATTAGAGCTGTATTCACTAAAATTAGTATGAGTACTAATATGATGTCTGCGCTTTTTATGAAGGTAGTATTTTTTTATTTCGTTGCTATGGATACCTTAATTTTGCTTAGCAACAACCTATATATGTTATTTGCAGATATTTTATAAGTGCTATATTCACTAAATTTAGCATGAGTACCAAGATGAGATCACAATTCTAACAAAAGTGTTAATCTTTAAATTTAGTTGCTATGGATACTTATATTGCTTAGTTAACGGATACTTTCCTTAGTTATGTGGTAAATTGATATTTGAATATTTTATCGGATTTTTGACCCACCTATATTGAATAACAATTGAGTATTTAGGTGAATAATTGAGCTTCCTCTGACATAAGTTCAATGGGTAATCTAAAACTTTTAATTATGTCATGTCCATGTATCAATACTTTGTGAACTGATTGAGCCATGTAATACCATGGAAAAATGGACTCAGAGTCTAACAGTGTTTAAAAAATAATCTTTGAATTTTAAGCAGCCTATTTCATATGCTGAAGAGAGCGTTACCAAGATAATGTAAAATCTGAATATAAGGTTTTGATCAATACCCAGAATTTCAGCTGTTTGTTCATATGCTGCAAAAGCACGCCTTGAGGTATTGCTATCATTTCTTGTTCCAGAAGCACCACTTTTAGGGAAATCAACAACAAGTCCCATTTTGTTCATAAAATCAGTCTGAATCTTTTGTTTAGCTACAGATGCCTTTTCTTTGTGTTCTTTAGATTTTGCTTGCCATTTTCTGGTTTCTTTTTTATATGCAATGTGCAATAACATCTCAAAAAATCGAATCCATGCATGAAGACTGGAAAGATTATATTTGAACTCTCTGTTAATATAATCTATATTTAGGATATCAACACTATTCATATTTTTTGGAGAGAAACCACACACTGAACAGCATTGTTATGAGTTTTTTCAGATAATATTGTTTGAACCTTCCCATCAATCATTGTAAGTTCAATAATACAATTCACTTCAATAAAAGATCCGCAAACCTCTAATAAAATTATATCCAAGCTTTCCATCTTACTTTTAATGTACTGATCTTTTTCAATCACAGATTCCTTGGATTCCATTCTGTATGCAAATCTTATGGGCCTACAATAGGCTGTGGAGGACAACATCTGATTTTTCCAAAGAGGCAACTTTTCGTTGTTGTTGTTAAATCCAGTCAAATCCAATGGGACTAGTCAAGTAATAAATAATGATTCTTCACGCTTTACATCTCTGTTAAAATCAGGTTCTGATAAAACTTGTTTATAAATGCTTTGGCCAGTACACGTGAGTATCATTGTTTTTATTGCTTTGTCGTTCAATGTCAAGTGCCTTAGCACAGGTTCCTGAACTGCACAGATTCTTTGCAAAGCATGAATCATTAAATCATTTAAAGGAACTGAAGCTGAATAGTCCTCCTATTTGTAAGATAACATTTCAATTTTGCATCTCTGACATCATTGTAAGCGGGATAAATGTTATATTCTTTCTCCAAGGCCACTTCTAATCAATTGATAGGAAGCTTTTGTCAGACTTGCATCAATTATTAAAGCCAGAGCTTCGTCTGCTGAATATTCAGTTGCTTTATCTGATTTTTGAAATATTTTAATTGTTCTTGGCAGCAATAACAATAGATTCATCTCTAAATTTTTTATAAGCAGCAAAAAAAAATTCATTGGATGAATGAGATTCAATTAAACAAGATACACGCCGTTTTTTAGTTTTATGAGAACTATTATCATATGCAACTGGATTTCGACCACGTCTACTTGCAGTTTGTTCATTGTCTTTTTTTCTGACAATTAAATTTCATTATGCCGGTTCACAAACTTCTTTTCAAAATTTTTGACAATATAGTTTGCAGATTTCCACTTTTTTTATACAAATAAGCAAATCGTTGAACGGTATGTTTAAAATTAAAAGTAGTTAAATTACTGTTAGTGTTAGTAATTAAATTACTAAAAACTACCGAAAATATGTTGTTGCTATGCTATGCAAAGTAAGGTATCCATAGCAACAAAAAAAAATTAACCTTATAAGAATTGTGAATCTCATTTTAATACATACCCCCAATATTGTGTACGTAGCGCTTATAAAATACAGTTAAAACAGCGTTAATGTAAAAAAGAGTTGTTGCTATGCAAAATTTAGTACCATAGCAACCAAGTTAAAACATATATAAAATCTGAACGGGGATTTAAGGGGACGAGCAATCAATTAAAACTTGATTGAAGCATCACATAGCTCAAATAAATATGAGACAGCACATGGCAAATTGTGGTAACTATTAGTTATAGTGCGGCAAAAAATAAATTTCTTGAGAAAATTTTTTTTTTATCTGTGATTTTCAAAATATAACTGAGATAACATGCTATGACAAATTTATTTCACACATTTGTTTTTCTTATCTCTAAATACTCTAGAATAGCATGTACTAATTTTTTGTTTCAAAAACGTAGATGTAATTGAAATATAACACATTGTTGATGTCACCGTTAATTACTTATTTGTTTTTGTTTTTTTAAATTTCAATATTCAAATGCTTAGAGTCCTGGTAACTAAGGGATTAAATATAAATAAGCTATCAACAAATTTCTCCTAATATATATAGATACTAAAATTAAATAAGTTTTCAAGATTAGACAACTAAAATTTTTCAATTTTGTCCACCTGCTGGCCCACTGTGCATTGCACGGTGAAAATTTGTCATAATGGTGAAGACATGTTTATTAGAGGGAATATCTAGTTAAAAAAACATTAAATATTAATTTAAGCTTAACTTTATGCGGTTATTTACACGTTAATTTGACGTCTTCCAAAACGCTATTTTGAATTTTTTTTTTTATCAACTTTCTTACGCTATTATTGTTTTAAATTAACTTTATTGACTTTCATTTTAAAATATATTATTTTAAATAACAATGTCTTTTTCGCTCAGAATTTCAAAAACAATTTAATGTAAGTGTAATCATTAGTTTTTATGCATCAAAAACAGACAGTTTTCGATACTTTTTTTGCTACTAACCTTTACTATTAGGTATCAGATAAACCATCCTCCAATATCCTCCAAATATTTGACTATGTAAATCTCATGTAAATGTATGTAAATAGCCATGCATCATAAATATTTTGCAACTTTTTGCAATAAAAAAAGTTATAACAAAAGATTGGTCTTTGGTTTTTGGTCAGTTGATGAGAAATACTGAACATGCAAAAAAAATGTTTTGTACACAAAGAATACCTACAAAATCTTTCATTACTGTTTTTATATATAAGTTCTGTAAATATAAATCTAAAAAATTATTTTATGACAAATACACGCATTGAAAAGTAATATCTTTAATGTTTACACAGATAAAAGTTGTCATTAAAAATATTTCGTATTTTTCACCAAAATTTAATTTTTTCAATATTTTTTTTATATTATATAATTACATGTTTATTACTTTATTTATGCATTTTATATATAAATATAGCTGTTCTAATAAAAAAAACTACGAAAATAATTTTGGCACAAAAAACTCGATTTTGTATGACAGCGCGGTGTAGTTAAGCCGATTCCCAAATTATTCGAATTCTTTTATTTGAAATTAGCATGATTTTATCAGCGTATTATGTCCAAACAAGAGCTTTAGATGTTATAATTTTTTTTTGCTTCAGGTTTTTTTAATATTTAAAGAAACTTTTCTTGTTTTTATATAATTTTCAAAACCTTTTTACTATCCCTAATAGTAAATGTAAAGAACACCATTTTGGAGTCTTTTGATCAATTTCGCTCATCGGCGTTAACATGAACTTAGTTAAAATCTTTTGAAAAAGTGTCTTAACCCACTCTAGATCTTAGTTCTAATCGATTCTGACGTATATTAACTATATATTGTTGTCAAAATACAATATTTCTATCAATTTTTCACAAAAAATACTAGAATTTCGACCAAAAAAGAGCTTATAATTACGAAAAATTGCCAATAAACAATCAAAATAGATCATATTATTAAACTATGATGTTCATTTCACCTAAAAAACGTGTTTATGTAAAATCTTATTCAAATTTGGACAAGCAATTGTGATTTTAGGAAGATTTTTTTTTTTTTAAAAAAAAGAATCTTTGGTCTAGGTCTTTTCGCTACAAACATTTATATTTTATGATACCGCAAAATTTATCATTTGAATTTTTTTCGTCTTTACATAATTCACAGACCTGATCATTTAACGGAAAAATGTCGTAGTCAACAAAGTATCATACAGACGCTATAATATTTTAAAGTTGCTTTAACTACACCGAGTAAGTGTAAGTTTAATACCAACTTGACGATACTTCTAGCCAGCACAATTAAACACTAAATTTTTAGACGTTTCTGACGCCAAAAAAAAATATTAGACCAAACTAATTTATTCCTTGAATGAGAAATTCGGTCGACAACTTTTCTCTGAGAAATTTTACATTTCAGTAATTAGTAGCATGAAATTGGCATTTTCGATACTTGCCTATTTTGGGAAGACCCAACATTAAATACTGTATATTGTTTGTCGCCACTTTCTCGTTCAAAAGAATTACACCAATGGAGTGCCTGGAAATCTCAAGAACTACGGTAAAAAAATTATATCTCATAAATAAAATACAAGTACATTGTAGATCTTGCAGTTAATTTGTACAATCGAAAGCAGGATATCAGTTAGATATTGAGAACAAGTAAAAAACATTCGAAAATAAGCCAACTTCTAAACTTCTAAAGATACATTTTACTTTTAAATTGTTGTAGTGTTAACATCATACTGATATTTGCATCTACGAGCCTGGTATTCCGCAGTCATTGCAAGCAAGTGTCTGACAATTCCAGCTATGAATTATTTCTTCCGTTCTTTGGACTCCAGTAAGATAAGTGAACTATCTAAGTGCGACAAAACAGATGGAATCGACTTAGATCCAGAATACAAGCGTTCCCATACAAAATTTGTGGATACTACTAGTGATATTACCAGAACAGATCAAGTTTAGATAGTTGTGCAATGACCTAGCAAGCACACAACGTTGAAACAACGTTGAAATAACGCTGATCAACGTCGATCAACGTTATTTCAACGTTATTTCAACGTTGTGTGCTTGCTGGGGAGTATGCATTTCAAGCAATACTTTAAAAATTAAGGAAACTTTTTTGGGTTCTTGTTAACACAACGGTTAGTACTAAAGGAGGATGATTGAAAAAACCAAAACTGAAAAATTTATGCGCCATACGGTGGTCATCAAGAATAGATACGGTGCAAGCCCTTAAAAATTGGTATGTTGAAATTCTCAAAGTGTTTTTTCACAATGATCTGACAAGCAAGAATTCAAAAAACGTGAGGATGGCAATGCATTAAGAAAACAAATTATTAATTTTAACTACATCGAGTTTTGATTTATATTGTGTATTCTAAAAACTTTAGAAATCAAGCATTGACTTTTCTGCATCAGTTTGTGTCCTTTAAGTAGCACAAGATGAAATACTTTAGAAACTCTTGGGAGAATATCTTAATGACTGCTAGTGCCAAGAGTTCTACCTGTGGAATTCAATAGCTATTAACATAAACCAGATTTCAGAAAATAAAAAGATTCTATGCCAAGCTCTCCGCTAATCGCTGATTACCCAATTCAATGAGAGTGTTCAGAAGCTGGTTGCAAAGAATTTTCTTTTTCCACACACGATGCCGCAGCTAAAAATGTCCCAGAGTTGGAGAAGCAAGCGGAAAACCTCCAGAAGATTTATGTATAACATTTGGGCAATAGTTAGGTATTTTGGGAACTGGGAACCATTTGCAAATTATTTTGCACATTACCAGCGACAGTTTACAGTAATTAGACCACGAAAGTAACCGTTTTAGTGCAATTATCTTACTTATTTAATGTGCGTTACATTTATGTAACGCACATTAAATAAGTAACATAGTATTTATATTTTTCTGCAGTTTTTTATGATGTTATCATATTCCATCTCATGCTGTCATGTGCAAAGGCTGCTTGATTATAGTTTTTATAAATTCATATTTTTCGATTTGCAGAAGAATCACTAAAGGGATGAGTTTTGTCTGTAGGCCATCAAGTGTGTCGTAACGTTGCTGGTTTCAAATAATGACTAGACTTTTGGTCTAATTGCAAACAATATTTTTAACACATCACCCTAGTTTTCACATTTGGTACAAAGAAATTTGTTCTAACCATCTATTTTATAAAAACATTAAATAATCTTCAGAATATTATTGATCTCGTGGTTAGATAAAACAAATATTAAATTTTATGTAGCATGTAGAAGCATCAATCTACTCTAACTTCTTCACCCTTATAACTAATAATTTGTCTATCAGTCTCCATTTGACATTTGATACAAAGGGTTTTGTTCTGAGTATAAACTTTTATTAAAATTTATTTTTTTCAGGACATGGACCTTATCTAGAAAAAAACTTTTATAGTAATTTATATAAAAATGACTATAAGTTTTTAAATTAATTAAAGTTTATAAATTTCAAAAGAGTATAAAAAAAACAAAGAAAATATTTATTTGATTTTTAAACTCACCACTTTCGTTATTTACTTTTATACATTTGAACATTCCAGATTTTTAATGTCCTCTGAAATTCTACGAAATATCAATTTTTTATCATTTGAGAAGAGAAAAAATTATAAACGCACCTACTTGCCCACATACTTACGCAGATCTAGTTGTGTTAAATAAATATGCGGCTCACATACCTACGCAGATCTAATTGTGTTAGGTAGGTATGTTGCTCGCATGCCTACGCAGATCTAGTTATGTTTGGTAGGTATGTTGCCTGCATACCTACGCAGATATAGTTGTGTCAGCTTTACAGTTGTTTTTATATATTTATCAAGATTATAGCAATAATAGTTTTGTTTTTAATAGTAAAAAAATAAATAATAAAAAGGATATTTAATATACATTTATGAATCTGTCATATCGAATAGTAGAGTCTGTCAACTATACGATATGGCGTAGGATATCAAATCAACAAAATTTTACCTAAAATGTTTTAAAATTAGAATAAATAATAATACATCTTGGTTTTAACAAAGTTAAAAGTTTTAAAAGTTGTTGGACAAAGTAATCTTTAAAGCTAATGAAAGGCCTAAAATAGCTTGTTATTAAATTTACAGATAAAATCAAATTAAAATACTAATTTTAAAACAGTTATCCTTTTTGAATTAAAGGAGTTGATTAAAATATATAATCCATTGTTAATTGTGAAGTAAGATTTAACAAAAAATATGTAGTGTGATATGATATCAAAAAATGAAAAACAAATTTTCTAAATGATATATGAAAGCTAATTTAAATTAATTAAAATAAATATTACCTTTACTTTAATCAAACCATTTTTAATTTTAACTTTAAAAATTTAACTCCAGATTTTTTTACATCCTCTCGATTTTGTTATATGCTTTCAATTTTTTATTATCGGTTTAACATTTGCTATAACTGTTTATCTGTTTCTTAAACTTTTTAAAAGTTCTTAAAACGCTTTTAATTTTTCTTAATGCAAAAAAAAAAAAGAGTTTTTTTCAAAATGTGCAGGAAACCTTTTTAAAAGTCTCTTAGTGTGCTGTGTATACCTCTTTATAATGCACAATTGCTCAATGTTAATTTATTGTATTTTAATGTTTGGCAATATCTTGAATTATATTTATGAAATAATTGAAAGACAGGAAACTTTACAGAAAGCATGCGATGATGTTTCGTAAACACCTTGATTTTAGCTTTTCTTTTAAATATCTCTCTAGGACAACATTATACCCGGGGAGAAAATCCATCAAATAGTTTATAAAGAATGTTCCGAATGTGCACGTAATTATTAATTACGTTATGGTTTGTCAGCTGAATGAAAAAAAAAAATTTAATTATTTACTTCTAATACCATATTGTAAAAAGATTTTGCTAACTTTTTAGAGCTTTTTAAAAACCTTATATCTCTTAATATTATTACAAAAACGTATAAAAGTTCTACATATTTGAAACCAGAATTAAATTTTACATTTTTTTTTTTTATTGAAATAAAAAACACCAAATTGTTTTTTTTATGATTTTAATGCTTTAGCAGCACCTTAATTAGTCAACAATTAACCAATAATTTACCAACAGTTAATCAACAATTGTATTACTATTGATTAATGAAACTAGGTATTACTAGATAAATTTAATTTTTGTTTTTCTGGAGTAAAACTACCTCAATATTTTTAAATTAATCAGGTATAATCACGGCCTATTTTCCGGTTTTCTTACATAAACTGCAAATAAATAAAAATTATTACACATCGATACGTTTAGTTTTTAATTTTTTTTTATCATTTGTTTTAGTTTTTTATGGTACTCTAAGAACGCCAAATGCTCACTGAGCACAGTAAAACAATATTTCAAGAAAACTTTTTCTTCCACCTTCCTCCCTATGTCAATTTCAGTTAATACATAGATTTTTTAATATTTTATAACAACTAAAAAACCAAACTTAAAATTGCTTAGATTAATAATAACTTTGCCAAAAAATCTCAAAACTATTATTAAAAGCAGAGATTGCTTGTCTCTGCTTTTAATAATAATTGCTGCTAATAATAATTGTAAAAACAATTCTGCTTTATCATATCAACAGAAGTTGTCGGCTTGATCATATCAACAGAAGTTAATATAATCAAGCAGAAACAGGCAACTTGTGACTTGAATCCTAACACCCATCCCATCCACACACACACACCTTGTCGATATTTAAATAAAGTTTAATATTTTTTATTTCTGGCATTTACACCAAACAAGTTCTACTGAGCTCGTAGCTAAACCAAGGTGGCTGTGCTATTGAACAAAATTTTTTGCTAAAAATTAGCATTGTCCGAGCAACGTTTCGCTGGGCCTACCTCATTCTGCGTTAGATAGCATAACTAAGATTTGTAATTAGTTCAATTGTATTTTTACATTAGTTAACACAACTTAATCGATATGCAGTTAATTAATTTCTGCTAAGTTTACGCAAGTTTGTGTCACCATAGTTGCAATTTTAATTGTCAACATAATTAATTAATTAAACTAATAAAACGAATAGTTTTCTTTTGGTATATTACTTTGACAACAAACTCTGGGAAAGTTGAAATATTTACTAGTTATATAATGTTGGCCCAATGAAAAGCCGACCTGATGAAACATTAACCAATAAAGTGCAAATATAATTAGTCTGATGACATACATGATTGATAAGAACTCAACCGTTTTAAATAAAAAAGTTAGAAAATATATTTTCAAAGTTTTAATAAAATGCGGTATCCATATACTCTTCATTAATATGATTTATTGCCACCTTTTTTTTTTTATAAAAGTCTTCCTTCCTTGTTGTATTAATTATATGCTCAATACTTATCCATATTTTTTTCTTCCGAATCATTATAATCTTATATACACAATTATGTGTAATATATTCTTTATATAAATGGGTTTTAATTTCAAAGCAACTTTTCTGTATTAATAAATAGGCTCTTGATATTTTTTTAAATTTACAATTCTGGTATAAAGTTAATATAGGTATTAAAACTTTTAAAAACAATGCCTTTTATTAAAAAATTACATGTTTTAATATTTTATATTTTTTATAAGAGCACTAATAAAAACAAGTGTCTATTTAGTAAAGAAAAAAAAGTTTTTTAAAATTAAAACCCATTTGCATAGAAGTATATTTAATTTATGACTATTTTTAAGATTATTGGGATTCGGAAGAAAGAAAAAATGGAAAAGTATTGGATGTTCAGTTAATACAACAAGGAAGGATGACTTTTATGACAAAAGGGTGGGCGATAAATTATGTTATTAAAGAGTATATGGATATTGCCTTTGATTAAAACCGTAAAAACATACCTTACAAATTATCTTTTTTAAGTTTATAATTAATACATTTCTCTTTACTTTATGCTTTAGTTGTTAATTCAAATCAAATGCTAATAGGTAATTGTTCTTACGCAAAGTTTTTCTTTGATTACAGATTTTCTAAAATAGGTTTTTTTTTTTTTTTTGCGCTATATTAGAGCGAGACACTGATTTAAACTTCTTTGAAATTCTAATTAAGCAATCCAATACCAAAAGTACTTATAAGTTATTGAAAATAATCAGCTATTATTCAAATATATGGTATCTAAAATCCTATAAATCTAAAATCTAAATGCACTAACCGCTGCGTCACGCCACGCTCTAACCGCTGCGCTACGGTTTTATTTTTTCAAACTAGTTCAAGAAAAAAAAAGCCATTTAAAAGTTTTCAATTTAAAAAAGTTTTTAATCTAAAAAGCCATTAAAAGTTTTCAATTTAATAAAATCCAAAATATCACCCTGTGTTATGTTATTTAAATATCACTCTGTGTTATGTTATTTAAATATCACTCTTTATTATGTTATTTAAATATCACTCTGTGTTATGTTATTTATATATCACTCTGTGTTATGTTATTTAAATATCTCTCTGTGTTCTGTGTTATTCAAATATTTATTCTAGTTATTTTTTCATGTTTTGTTTTTTTTCCCCCTGCGATATCGAAAAATAATGTATGATAAAATATGTCAAATATTTAAAATAATTGAAGAGCCGAGCAAAGCTTTTTTTTTAACTATTTTACACAAACAGCAAACTCAAAACATGCGTACGTTTATATTTAACTCATGAAGAACATTTATAAAGAAATTTTTTTTAAAAATAAAGAAATGTTCTGCTTTTTGCTATTAAAAGAATTTTTTATTATATAAACATGAATATGAAACCATGCAATAAGTAAAATGCTTAAAAAAAAAAAAAAAAAAAAAGTGTAACTTTTGCCGTTCTCAAAGGAGGTAAAAGTTTCTAACATTCCTCAATGGTTAATGAGTGCTATATAAGTAAGGGAGACCAGGGCTAGTTGCAACAGGGGTAAATTGCAACAATGCATTTTAAAGAAAGTTTTTAGATGTTATTCCTAAATTTTTTTTTACATTATAAAACTATAATTAAGACACGTTTGCTATAAAAAAGTTGAAGTAAAAAATTAAAAAGTTTTTAATAATTTTTTTTTTCGACATAAACTAATTTTTGCTTTGAAAGTTTTATTGGATTTTACTGTAAACTTAGAGGTATATGACTATAATAAAATAATGGTAAGTTAAAAAAAATCTTTTTCAAACACAAAAGCGCTAAAAAAAAAAAAAAAAGTAGGTTTATTTAATGTAAATATTTGTATTCATTGATTAGAGCCTTCATGATGCCTACGAGCTGAGTTGCATCAAATTGCATGAGGTAAGTTGAATCATAAAACAACTGGGAGTTTTATTGATTATTATTGACGCACTTTTCTATTTATTTCTAAAATAATATACGTTTTCTTAACGAAAAAATTAGTTCTAGAAAGCAAAAACCTGCTAATTGCTTCGACATCAACATAAAAAAATATTTAAGAAATTGAATTGAAATTTCTTTAGTTTTTTTAATACTTTTTCGATTTTGAATGAAATTTTATTGTTTGGAAATTCTATTTTTGTTGTTATCTAAATTTTTTTTTTTCTTTTAAAAGCTTTTTTTTTTTTTTTTTTTTTTAATGAACACTTGTTTTGTTTTTTTACATTTTAATTTGTTTTTTTCTATTTTAAATTAAATGTTATTCTGTTTTGATATCCTAAAAACAGAACTTAAATATCCTTAGACCTTTTTCCTGAATTTTTCTAAACTAATTTTTGTTTATTGACTAAGTGAAAAGTTTTTTTTTCAAAAATACTTAGAAGTTAAAATAATAAATTAGTTTAAATAATAATCCTCGTTATTTAATTTCTTCAGTCTTTTAAATTTTTGAATTAAATTATATTATTATAATTTAGAAAATTTTTTGCTATGTTGGTTTTTACATTTTGTGTAAACGGAGGATTAAGCCAAATAATGTTTCGTGATCTGTTTCGTGAAATGATTTCGTGATACTGCTAAAATGTTTAAATACCACATGGCCGACGAAACGGGTTTCGAAGAGGGGGGTGGGGGCACAATAGTCAGTTTCTAAAAAAAAAAGTCCTCTTTACCCTGAATTTTCTTAAAAAAAAAAGTCCTTCAGAAAAAAAGTAGGGAGGAGAAATGTGCCCCCCTGGCTTCTCCGGCGTTGTGGGCCCTGTGTCATAGTTGGTATGAATTTAATGAAACATGGGTGGTGGTTAGAATTTACGTTGATGTATAATGAGTGGTCACCTGGTTTTCTGTATGGTTGAAAATTATTTTCTGGCAGGTTGAAAAAAGTTCACAATTTTTAAGTTGGTTTGTATTGTAAGATTAAAAAGATGAACGATGTTTCTCGTGGTTCTCTCGGATTGTGGTCTATTAATCCCATGAAAACAGCAAAGGCCATCATCTCTATATAACCCAACGGTTTGCAACCGATAGTCTTGAATTCATATATAGTATAATAAGTAAACAACATATATGTTGTTATATTATATATATCATATATATCATATATCATATATAGTATAATAAGTATAACAACATAATAGTTCATTCTGTAGTATGAAGAATAAGCGACCAACTAACTCATATACTTCAGCCACATCGAAACTTTCTATAGTGTAGTCAAAGTTAGGATCTCATAGTGTCGTCAAAATTAAAAGAAGTTTTTTGACCCAGATACTATTGTGTTCAGTAAACAGTAATGATTTTCTTAAGTGATTTATAACATCTAATGTTTTAAATAAACTAATGTTAAAATGTCACCACGAAAACAAGTTTGTTATGTGCAACTTTAACGTCATTATTTTTGTTGTTGTTTGTAACGTATATATATATATATATATATATATATATATATAATATATATATATATATATATATATATATATATATAATATATAATTTAAAACTGAAGACATTATCGAGAAATATTAACTAAGAAAATTTGTAGACAATACATTTGAGCAGATTAGGACGTGGATCTTTTATGTAAAAACTGTTTTGTAACTTATTAGTTGAGAATATAAATTCAATTATTAGAGAAAGGGTCACTAGCTATTGTACATAGGGCCGTTCTCTGAAAATTAAGTTTAATTCCATAAAAATTTGACAGCAAAAATAAACACATAAATTTGATTAAAAATTTATTTAATCTTAGATTGTTTTCAACAAATTTATATAACGTTAATTAATTGCAATAAGTAATAAATAAAAAAAATAATTGCAATAACTGACTAATAATAGTTCTTAGCAAAATTAATAAATAATTCTACGCGTAAAATGGTAATCCCAAAACAGCCGCGAGAAAAAAAAAAGTTATGTACTAATCAAAATTCAACAATATACTTTGTTATCAAACAAACTCTTTATCAAAGAAACGTACATATGGCTCTAGGTACAAGACTTAATAGTCTCATGAAAAATGCCATCTATTAACAAACCCGTTTTATAAGGAAACTTATTGAACATCGCATTAAGTAATTAAGTAACAAACAATGTAATATACAAGAACTTATAGGAAAGCATTTCCTCTAGGATTGCAAAACAATCAAAGATACCAGCAGCAAAAATTTATTTTAGACCATCAAAAAGCGTTTTCCGATTATAACTTGCCGTAGCAACGCTCTCAGAGAATCAAAACAGGATTGAAAAATTAAAAACTTTATCGCTAATCTAACTGACTGAGAAGTATAACTTAGAATTTTATAGTTTTCAAATAAACTGGGGAGGCTGTCGGTACAAGGAGGCCGCAGGTACACGAACTTCCCCTACATCTATAAAATATTTAAAAACAGTATTATGAGTTTTATTTGAGTAAAGTTTGAGTAAAATACAATAAATGGAAGTTAAAATATCTTATATCAGGATTAGTTACATTGTTTAAGAGTTGGATTAATTTTAATTGACAAACAATCTCATGTTTATAAACATTTAAACTCACCCGTTATTTGTAAAAATCTAGCCAGTTTTTTTTTTTAATGTTATTCACCTCCACAATCCCTAGAAGGCCACTACAATCAAAGAGAATACTTAATTGTGGTTACAACCCTCTCTCTCAACTCATTAACTCCGAAACACAAACCTTGACAAATAAACCTCAGCGCACAAAAAAGGTTTATTATTAAAGATTACTTTAAGTTCTACTGCCCCACCTAAAAGCAAATTAAAATAAAAGAACCGTTTCATTTTAAATGGGAAAATCCAATCTAAAAATAAACAAACATCTCATTATATTATAAATTTATCTATCTAATTTACTTCATTATTATTACTATTATTATTTGGCTATTTACCGTCTCATAATTTATAATACAATTTTTATTGGTACCAAATTTTTTATCGTTAATTCTCTTTGATTTTATGTCATATTTAATGTCTTCAGTTTAAATTATATATACCAGTTTTAATTGTAATGTAAATTTTTTGAAAATGTAAAGCGTAACTACGAAACATGTCAGAATTAAAGAATATCGTGTTTCTCTCTCTCTCTCTCACTCTCTCTCTCTCTCTCTCTCTCTCTCTCTCTCTCTCTCTCTCTCTCTCTCTCTCTCTCTCTCTCTCTCTCTCTCTCTCTCTCTCTCTCTCTCTCTCTCTCTCTCTCTCTCTCTATATATATATATATATATATATATATATATATGTATATATATATATATAATTATATATATATATATATATATATATATATATATATATATATATATATATATATATATATATATATATATATATATATTAGTAATAAGCAAAACAAAATTATAACTTACTGTGCTGTTTACTCCAAATACAAAGCCTTTCATGTTTTGCTGCGATATTTTTCGTTTATTTGCGGTAGATTCTACGTGTCTTTGCATTGTAATATTTTTATTTAAGAATTTAGATTTTTTTGCTATCTGTAAATATCTGAAACACGGTTATTAACATGTTATAAATATTAACCTAAGCTAAACTTTAATAAGAAAACTAATTTTGTAATGCTATTTGTATAGATTACTTTTAAATAACTTGTATTCATTATTATATTGGATTTTTAATACAAAGTTTCCTTTTACATTAATAAATTTTTTTTATACATGTTGGTAAATTTAAACAAAAGTTATTGTTAAACAGTATAGCTAATTATTGTTTTTAAACTTTTTTTTGCGTTTTCTTTGCAACTCAGCTTTCTTCTTCTTTTTATGGTTGTAGTATTGTTATACTTTGCACTTGGAAAAGCAAAGAAAACAAACCAATAAATAAAACATTAGAAACTAAATAAATAGGGATAACAAATTATATCTCTCTATATATTTTGTCATATTGTTTTATTTGTTTAATATCTAAAAAGGTGTCGGTTGCTACGAAACTCACGTGAAATTTTGTTTGTTAATTTCTTCTTCTTTAAGCTAGCTTTTTTTTTTTTTTCAAAATATCATTGGTCATTATTTCTCGAAACATTTAAAACGAAGTGATGATGTTGTGCCAAGATTAACAAAAGAATTTACTATAATTGCCTACTTCTTATAAGCAATCTCCTATTAATATAAATCAAAGCTGTAAGAACTTAAGTTACTGAGCAAATACGCATTTAACGAGAAAGCAAATTCAAAAGAATAAGAATAAAAGCGCCAAATATTAACGCTTGAACCACTTGAAACGCTAGAAACATGTAGCAGCAAATAAATTTACAAACATTTTTTGAATCGTTTATGTCTAAGCAGATTTGAAGAGGAAGATAAATAAAAAATGAAATCCACAATGTATTTCATCATACAGTTGCATTATTGTTTACATAGTGAAACGTTAAATCTTGTGAATTTAGAAAATTAAAAAAACAGCAAAAATTTTTAGTATCTGTAACACATTATACAGTGTTAAAATATATATCATTATCATTATATGCTTTTCTATTGAATGATTTTATAATGTATGCATCCTTGAGGTACGTCGATTATGGTTTGATATATCTTTAATAAAATTATACTTTTCAGTCATTTTTAATGTTTTAAAAAACTTTTGCAAATTTTTTACATTTAAAAAAAAAAAAAACTTTTTATAGAAATATGTAACAATTTAGAGTTAAAAGATTTTAAAGTTTTAGTTAAATCTGTTGCAACTTAATAAGTTTTAAAACAAAAATTTGAGGTTTTATCCTTCCCTTCCCACACTTAGTCTTGCGTAGGCCTAAAACTAGATTTGTTCAACCCTCAATATTTTTTAATTAATCTGATAAGCAAACTACGGCATTAAGAACATATGCTAATATGCGAAATAATATATGCAAAATAATGCATTTCGAGCATTGTGAAAAAATGCAAACTAGATTAAGTTCATGCTTATGTAAAATAAGAATGTTTTACAAAAAATAAGGGTAACAAAAAATGTTAGATGAAATTTAAAATCAGTATTAAATTTTGCTAATTTATAGCCCTCGCCAATGGAGTAGAATTTGCAAACATTTTACTTGAAAGTGTCAAAACTAAAAACATGAAAATAGTCCTTCAGGCGATTCCCTACAAATGCGTTTATATTTTATATTTTCAGTTTTAAGTTTTTATTTTTCTTTTATTTCAATTTGTTTGTTAAAAAACTTAACTAAGAGAAAAGAAAAAAGTTAATTCAAAACTATGAAATCACTGTAAAACTTAGTAACAGACGCGCCAATAAAAAACATGGTTATTTTTGAAACGACGCGATGTTTGTAAAGAAAATATATGCCATAAGTGGCACTTGTTACAGGTTTGTTTTGTATTGTTTTATGGCATGTATATTTTATGCATTAAGCACTTATCCATCGAAAGTAACTTTAATCTATATATTAACAAAAAAAAAAACAAAAAAAAAACAACAAACAAACTGTTTTACATTAAATGGTAATAAATAAACTAGTGCCAATCCACTGCCTAAAACCTTGGATTGCTTAATGTTTGTGAGTTCTAAACTTTATGCAGTCGTATGTTTTGATCACCAAAATATATTTTGACAAAATTTATAATCTTTTTATAAATATTTAAGGCAAAACAATTATTTTTCAGAATTTAATTTTTCTCAAATCACGTCGTGGGTGCCTCAAACCTAAGTTTTTTTATTCAAAGACATATTTGTTCAAACTTTTTAAATTCCAATTTAAAAAATCAGCACAAGTATGTCAAAGTTTAGATCAGACCAATGCTAATACAAATTTTTCTCAAGATTTTAGTTTGTTTAAGTGTTCAATAATTTTAAAATGTCTACAACTATCTGCGACAATTTTTTTAATTTTGTAAGAATAACAAATGTTTACTGTTTTTTAATTAAATATTATCAGCGGAGATGTGCTGCATCAGGTACCTCTATACTGACGGTCTTCGATACTCCACATCCACCTTACAAGTATATAAATAATTACACTAATTATGTACTTTAAAACATATTAACAACTATTAACAACAAAAACAATAATATTAAATGTACATATAAAAAGAGTTTATTTTGTGTTAACTTTTATCTCTTTTATTTTAATGATTTAAATTCTAGATAAATGTTTTTCTAGAAAAATTTTGGACATCTTAACTGAAGTCACGTCAATTACTGTTTGTGGCTGGGAATTCTACAGGGACACAACTCGTTTCCAAAATATATATATTTTTTTTGCATGCAATCCAATTAATCATTAATGAGCCAGTCTTTTATTGTGACCTTGCTTATTAAACTTTGATAATGATGGACGACTCAATGGTACGATGAAGTTTATTTTGTAAATTTCGTGCATGAACTTTAAAATATATATTTTTTATATGCTGAAACCCATCAGCCAGTGCGAACAACTGGTAATTGGCTTTTGTCATCGGATCGAGTGAACTTAAGATGATTCAACAAATTAAAAAAAAACATGTTTGCTTTTTGATATAAGACCTTTTTAAATTCAGTGATTCATAATCTGGTCTCACACGAAATGTTCAATTTGAAAGAGATTGACTGGAGAGAGTTATTTGTTTGTAATTGATTCTTTGTGCTTGGAACTCTTGAAAATAGGTGTTATTTTTAAACTTTTTTAATTATTTAGCACTTTCAATTTTTTTTTATTTTTTTTTTAATTTATTAGGTGCCCCAAGAAGTTCTTACGGTCTTATCACTGAGCACCGCGGAAGAGCATTTGGGAGGAAGTTCATGCCTTCATTACCGATTTTCTTAACTTGCCCAGAGGTGGCGTTCAACCACGGATTTCTAGTTATTGAGGCAAGCGCGCTAACTACTGAGCTACGGCTGCTTTTTACTTTAGTAAACAGCTTAAATTTGTGAAGAGGATACAGTTTACATTCCCTTTCAACTACATCGAAAAAAGTTTGCCGATGTGAATCCTTGGGTAGTCCACAATCAAATATCAGAGCTAGTGCTTTTTCTGGAGTTTAATACAGAACAGAATGTATATTATACAGAACAGGAAAGTTTGGCCTATTATCTTCCGCTAACTGTAAAACAGCTTCTTTTCTCTGCCATCTTGACGCAAACATAACCTCATGCAAACAGTAGTTCTGAAAATGTTGCAACTAACGGTGTCAATTTTCTTCTACATATTTTAATACCTGAATCATCGAAATTCAGAGTCTCAGTCCAGATATTACAGTTAGAAAAAGAGCAAAGTTGTTCTCATCAATGAAAGCAGTTGTAGATTTAGTTCTTATTGTGCCCAGTTGTGTTGGTTTAGAGCTTATGCGTATATTCCACGTTGGGTGAAGGTGCTTTATGAAAGTTAATGAGTTATTTTTTAGATTTATATTCATACCATTTACAACTGCATCCAAAATATTAGGATTAGGTAACTTTAGATTTTCTTGTACAGTATATAAATAAGTATCAATATATTTCATGTTTTAACTTTCTAAAAAAAGAATTACATGTCCATCTTCACATTATATAAAAAAATTTTAAGATGTGTAAATATATATTTAACATCCAATCAAAATAAAATACATAGAAGTATTTCGCCACATAAAATCAGATACATCATTAAATATTGTAAAATCATTTCTTGATAACCCGACATATCCTGATGATAAATCAAATTTAAAATGATAATGTACATAAAAGTCAAAGAAATTCAAGTCTATAAAATAAAACAAGAGGATATATCTTTTTTGGCTTTTTTTATTAATACACTGGTTCCATTGGTAAATACATTATTGTTTTATGGAAAACTTACCATATTTAATTGTGTTGAAAAAAGGAGAGTATAGCTATTTATTACTATTTTCTGTATTCCTGGTGTGATGATTATGAATTTCATTTGTTTTAATTAAAAATTTAAAAAAGAGTTTAATAGTTTATTTTGGAGAAAGTCAAACACAAAAAGATAATTGTAAAACTTTACAAGATCATGGAGTTTTACGATTTTTAGTTCAGAAATTGTTTATTGGATATCAGATCTCATCGGTGAAAATTTCATTATTCTACTAGATGCGCGTTGTAAACTAGCAATGCTACTAAGTAAAAAGTTATTTTTTTGACCTCAAACAATACAACAATAGCAAAGGTGAGAAGAGAATATAGAGGAATAAATCATTCGAAGAGTTTGGATAGGAACATAGTAAGGAATTAGAGAAAACATACTGTTAGCTCGTATAAGTTTTTAATGATATAGTAGATTATACCAAGATAGGTTTTCATCAAGATATACTCCAAGATACTTTATATACTTTGATGGAAAAAATTTTTTTCCATTAATTCTATTATTATGTGCATGCATTACCTACAAACGCATGATATATTTGATAATAGGCCTATTTACCGTGCAGTTGACGTCAAAAATTGGATTTTTTTCTTTCTGATACATTATAATAATACAAATTTTTTAAATGCTAAGGTAACATTGTTTTGTTGCTAGGCTAACATTGTTGCGTTGCTGGTTGTAGTAATAATTTCAGGTATTCTGATAGGTTGTTCAAAGAAAGTTGAGTAACAGAGCTAAAACTTTCCTATTTTACCAAAGGTTTTGCAAAATGTCATGAATGGTTAAAAAAAGATTTGTTAAATTTCACAATTTCTAAAAATGAGGAGTGAATTTTTAAAAGGTGCTAAGTATGAGTAAATTAATTTTAAAAAATAGCTATTTATAGGCGCACAATGACATAAATTGATATTTGCTCTATCTATTATTAATAAGAGTCTATTATTAAATCTAGTACAGTGAACGCTCTATATAAGCAACTCATTTGAACCAATTTTAATAAAAAGGTTTCATATTGCGAAAAGTTACTTAAAGGGAAAAAAGGAGTATAAAAATACTTACCGTCTGGAAAATATTTTTACTTATACAAAACAGCTAAACTAAAAAAAAAAGTTGCTTATAGAGAGGTTGTTTATATAGAGCGTTCACTGTATTTAAATAGATAATAGATTTCAGCATATAAAACTTGGAAATAGAATAAACTCAAATTTTTTGATTTTGTCAAACATTTTTTTATTTAATTGTCAGGGTATTGTTATCAAATTTATTATTATTGTTATTATTATTATTATTATTATTATTATTATTATTATTATTATTATTATTATTATTATTATTATTATTAATCTAATGATTATGTAAGGAAATTAATATGCATTTGTATCTAAATTTTTGTTTGAGCGTGTTGAGAAATTTTTGTTCTATTGTTTGTGTTTAATAAAAACTATTAGGGTAGATTAGGGTAATATGAGCATACTAAAGATTTCTTTGACGTAAGCAGTGAAGTTAAAGTTGGTTTGTGTTTTTTAAATCGACTTTATGTGGTGATAACAGGAATCAGTACAATTAGCGTAAATTTATATGCAGTAATTAGCGGCTCTCATCGAATTAAAACGCTGTTGAATTTTTTGCGTTATTAAAATATTATCATCATGCATGATTGAGTCTGTGTCATGAAATTTTGATGTTAAAATAATAAAATTTAAATTTTCATAAAGAAAAATATGTTAGCTAGAAATCCTTTTCATTTTTGTTCGAAAAATAATGAATTTTGTTTTGACTTTATTTAAAGATGCCATTTTTGTGTAATAATGAGCATGCTCAAATTACCTAGTGTTTTTCAATGAAATTACCCAGTTTAAAGTTCTAAAATAGCTGTGATTTTAATCACTGCTATTTTAATAAAAACATAACATAGTAGAAAATTTTAACATCTTAACAATACTAAATATTTTTCTGTAATTTAAATTCAAAAAATTTGAATTTTTATAGCTCAAAGGTTTGAGTTAATAAAGTTGAAAAAATAACGAACATTTTTTTTTGTTGTTGTTGTTGCAAAAAACATAATAGTATTGTTTCAACAAAAGGTGACTCAAAATTTGATCTTTTAATGATAAGTTTTGTTAATAACGAATCATTAGGGGTTGTCCATAAAGTACGTACGCTCATGGGGGGAGATCTTCAAAAAGTATACAAAAGCCTATAGGAGGAAGGGGGGGGGGGGAGAGGATTCAATTTAAAAGTACGTACCTCGATATTCTAATTTATCACAATTAACCAGTTAATCAATAGAAAAGCTAAAGTTCTGACTACAAAAGATCCTAGTTCGCCAACATAAAAAGATGTATGGTATAGGAAGTAGAGGGTATAGTTTCCCTTTATGCACACACATGCACCCACGCACAAATAGGCGCCCGCAGGATTTTTCGATGTTCCAGATAGGACACTTTCACACATTGTGAAAACTCTAAACTTAAGTATTTAAATTTAGTTTTAGATAGTAAAAATCAAAATTTTACTATATTTGTGCCCTCACGTTTGGGCATGGAAAGGACAAGCAATTTAGAGCTTTTTTGTTTCCAGGCTTCCGCCATCCAAATTTCATTCTTAAGAGGGGTGCCTGAAAAAAACTTCCCCCTTAAGTATAGTTTATTTTTGTTTGATCCGTCATTAAAACTAAAAAAAGTACAATACGACTTGACCAACTTGACCGACTTGACCAACTTGACCGACTTGACTTTATTAAAGTTAATATTTGTATATATATTTGAAGACGTTTTTTACCACAAACAAAGGGCTTTGGGGTTGTATAAAGTATCTAAGGTACCTCCACTTTTTATTTTTCAATAAACTTTTTTATTGAAAAAAAAAGTTAGCGGAGGGGGTATTTAAAAAACGTACGTACTTTTTAAGGAGGTTAGAGACTTAAAAGTACGTATGGCAACAGAGAAAGGCGGGGGGGGGGGGGTAGGAATGTTAAATTTCAAAATTTTTGGCGTACGTACTTCATGGACAACCCCTTATATTCCAAAAATTAATTCTAATTGTCAGGTTGGTATTTTTTTACTCAGTTAATGTTATTTTTTTGAGCTAATTTAAAGTGCTCATATTACCAAGTGGTCTGGGTAATATGAGTACTTTTGCTACATTTTAAAAACCTCTGTGTTTTAAGAAAAAATTTCGGGTGCCCAAATATCTAAGTGGATCATGAGTAGGGATCCCAAAAGTTGTTTATTCGCTAAAATTTTGGATCCACCAAAAATATTTTTTATTACACTAATCTACCCTATAACAATTTAACAAGCTCTAAGTTAAGTAAGCAAAGTTAAGAAAAGGTGGCAAAATGATTATTTACATTCTTCCAATAATAGCTTTTCAGTTTTTTGGCAAAAACAAAGAACGAAAAAAGTAATTTTGGCATAAATCAAGCTTACTGTATATAAAAAATGGATAACTATGCTTAACAATTATTTTTCATAAAAATCAGTAATTGGTTATTTGAAGATGAGGAATTGGAAGCATCGCTCGAGATTGTTGTCGAACGCAAGAAGAACTTGTAAAATTGTTAGGAATAACGCAAAAAGCCGTTTCCACGCGTTTAAAAAAAAGCAGGATTTATTGAAAAGCAAGGAAATCGGATGTTACAGGGATTGTAACTGAGAGATATTGAAAGACAACTTTGCATGCCGGAAATTTTGCTTGAACGGTTTAAAAAGAAATCGTTTTTGGATCAGATTATTATGGTCTTTTACATTCTGGATTTTGTTAATTCAGAATGTTGAAAATTTTTTTTTGCATTTTAAAGACTTCCTTGACATTCATTAAAACTTTTTTTTTTTTTTAATTAAATTTATTTAGGTGCCCCAAGAAGTCCTTACGGTCTAATCACAGAGCACCGCATATAAGCCTTTAATTTGGAAATTCGCATCTCCTTCCTAACCAATGTTGTAAAAGTCGCCCAGAGGTGGGGTTTGAACCACGGACCCTTTATTTCAGAGGCAAGTGCGCTACTACTGCGCCACGGCTGATCAACTTCATTTACGCAAGCTAAATTGGACTCTTAATTTTTATTTTTTTGCTTCAAATATACATTCATTACGATGATCCAAATTGAAAAAAAGCATACGTTCAACGCGGCTCGCTAGGAACTGTGTAACTAAAGCAAAGTACTTATGGCACCTAGGTAAGACCCTTTGTGTACTCCTACTAATACTGTTTATTGGCACCTAGGTAATACTATTGGTGTACTCCTACTAATACTGTTTAGTGGGAATAGAAGGGGGTATTATTTTATAAGCTGTTGAAATTAGGTCAGGAAATCAAAAGGGACCTTTACTAAACACAATTGATCCGTTTGAAAAATGCAATTGCCGAAGAGCGACCAGAAGACGTGACCAGACACGAGACTATAATTTTCCATCATAACAACACTCTGCCACATGTTACAAGTTTAAAAATATTTGAAAAATAGTGGATAAGAAGTTTTGCTTTGCAAATTTTTAAAATTGACCTTTGATTCCTTTTTTTTTTAAATTGACCTTGATTCCTTTTTGATTGAAAAGGACAAACAGTTCTTTTAGCAAGAACCCATAAATTAACTGAAAGATGGGGAAATGTTATAGCTTCAGATGAGCAATACTTTGAATGATGTATAAATGATAATCTTACTCGAATTTTCCTCAAACAGCCACTAACAACCACTAATTTAGTATCTACTTTTAAAATATCCCAAAAACAAACTACAAATATTGACTTTTCCCGAATAAAATCTAAACATATTCAAGATCAGCTGTTTGACACAAACAAACTGAACACTTCTGAACACTCGGACAAAGCCACTATTTTCCTTAAAACATTTAAATTATGTTTTTTGAATCAATTCTCATCCATGTAAATACCGAGTATTACCAAAAACTTTGCAGAATCTAAAAACTTCTGGCTAATCTAAACTTTAGCTTCAGCATAATTTATTAACGAAAAGCAAGATTTTAGATATAAAATTTTATCAAAATTTTAATTTTATTTTGCCTAATTACAAAGCCATTAGTTTTGAACGTAAATATTTGAAAACTAGGGGTGGTACATGTGTCTATCAGCTTAAAAAGTTTACTCATAAAATTAGATATGACCTGTTGTTTTCTGAGCCAGAGTTTGAATCTATCATTTAGAAATTTATAATAAACCATAAAAAAGTGATAACGTAATCACTACATACCGACCACCAAATGAAAGTTAAAACAACTTTAAAAATCACTTAAATAATTACAGTTACTTCCCTGTAAGTCGAACACCGGTTAACTCGAACTTTTGTTATCTCGAATTGTTACTTTTGGCCCCTTGAAATGGTCTAATTGATTACTATTGAAATTCTCCGATTAAGTTGTACCTCGATTAACTCGAACTTTGTTAAGTTGAACCATTTTTTCGCCCCCTTTGAGCAAATTTCTTCGGTTGACTTGAACTTTTTGAATGGGAAATTAAGGAATCAAAAAAACTAGATAAAAATTTTTTCAGAAGTCATTTCATATAAAACAAAAATAACAGTATACCTTTTATATTTTTTCATTAAACTTAGGTCTGAATAGAATAGATCGTTGTCGGACGTAAAATAATGCTATAATAAAACTGTTACAAAAAAAATCATAATTAAATAAATTAAAAAAAAATTATTTTGTAGTTTTAATAAATAAAATTTTGATAAAAAAAACTTTATTACCAAGTTAGAAGTCGTTGTGTTGCTAAGCTTTTTTCATTCTTTTGAGTGTCCAACGTGAATACGTAACTTCTTACTCTGAAACATTTTTCACTATTTTGTTAATATAATAGTTTATGTTCGATGTTTATACTTTTGTATTAAATAAAGAAAAATTAACTCGAATTAGTATCACATATCAGCCAAAGTTCGACTTTACTGGAATTTCCTTTAGTCAAACATTCTTTAAGTCGAATCGGAGGTTCGAGTTATTGGGAATTTATTGTAATTCGAAATTGCATGCAAAAAAAAAATAAAGACAGCTCGTTTTTATTTTTTAGGGATTATAACCTGGGCTGTTTAAAATGTGGTGAAAATTTTATAATTTTTATCATATTTTAAATTTTACAACAATTTTACGATTGCTTTAATGAGTTTGGAATGATGCCTATAAAAAATAAACCAACAAAAATTACGCAAAACTGTTTTTCTGCAACCGGCAATATTTTAACAAACAGCCTTTGCCATTCCACATTTAAATCAAGTATTATATAGTTACATAGTTATGTAGTTTTCAAAAAACCAAAAGATATACTAAAGAAGGATTCTTACATAAAAAAAAAGAATTATTACTGCTCGAGGAAAAAAATATGTTTAAACTCGAGTTGTCCTCTGTAAATTGGGTTTTTATTTTTCTCGAGACATGTGCTAATAACATCTACAACCTTTTTATGAAGAAATTTTTCAATTTGTGCGATAAGCAATTTTCTAAAAAATCAAGCCATATTAAAACTAAAACACTTCTTAACCCTTAGTTATCTTAAAACCTCGTAAAGTCTTTGAAATAAAAACAAAAGCTATATATACGTTTTATTAAATCAAAGAAAGTTTGTGACAAACATATTACTTAGAGCACAAACGTCAATATGAAAGAACTAAAAAAATTAAGCAGAACTATATTCTTCAATAACAAACTGAAAGAACTGAAAACTTTAGAACTGAAACTGGAAACTAGAACTAGTTCTTTGTTTGCTACTTGAAATAGAGATCATGTTACTGTGAGAATAAAATGAAGTAGTGTCGTCTGTAGACATAGTATTTAAGGCCCTATATAGATCGTTGACATAAATTAAAAATAGTCGAAGACCTAAGATGGAGATTTGTGGAACCCCACATAATAATTTAAGTTTTTTTTGTCTGAAAACCGTCATATAGAAATATAAACTTTTTTTAATCAGTTATGTAATTGGTAAACCATTTATGGTATTCATGGCATACTCCATAATATTTTAGTTTTTTTTTTTTTAAATCTGATGGTGAACGGTATCAAATGCTTTTGATAAGTCTTGGAATATATCTGAAGTGAATTCATTATGAGAAGATGCTCCGCAGATAACTTCAACTAATTGTATAAGTGCATGCTCTGTAGAGTAATTTGATTAAAAACTATATTGGTTACAATAGAGAGGATTGTTTTCATTCAAAAATGCAAATAGTCTGTTATACATAAAACGCTCGAAGAAAAATGTGCAGGAGTGTGTTTAATTTTACTGGACATGTATTGACAAAAAAACAAGTTAAATTTTGTTGCCTCCGATTTTACATCTAAAATCTGTGTGCCGTCTACAATAATCACATTTGATAAGACTATGTTATGTGTTGTTTTTTTTTTTACCAAGAATCTCCTAAATAGCATCCCACGTTTTTTTTTACGTTACCTTTCAGCTCTAAAGTTTTCAGGACAAATATCAAACTGGCTTAACGGTAACAGTTTATCTTTAAACACTGATAAAACTAAGTTTTCCTTATTCCATTATAAACGAAAGTGTGTATATATTCCTTACCAATGCTATATATAAATAACATCAAAATTGAGCGCCCATTCACAAACAAATTACTCGGTGTTTTAATAGATGAAAACTTATCCTTATCATATTAAATATATTCGAAATAAAATCTTGAGAAATATTGATATTTAATATAAAACCCGTCAAATCTTAGACAAATGTACGTTAACTCAGCTATGTTTTGTATTTATCAAGTTACTAATTTTATGGCAATACTGTTTGGAGTTGTACAAACAAATCTAACCTCGAATGTCTCCTAAAATAACAGAATCGTGCAGCAAGAATTATTTTTTTAAAAATCACTTCGCAAATATTAAACCTCTTCTAAGAAGCACGAGGGCTCTCAATATTTATGAAATAAACATTTCGTCAGTTTAAAAAAACTCAAAAGGTTTTCAAAAATATTTTTCCTAAAACATCAAACCGATTCAATACTCGATCTACATGAAGATTTGTAAAATCTTTCCGTATAATAAAACTTACAAGATTCTCCATTTCTTATGGTGCCCCAATTCTATGGAACCATTTTACAAGCCTGAGTCGTTAACTCAAAAAAGCAAATACTGCTCAAAAATTCAAAAAGAACATAACTGAACTTATTGCCAATCCAAAATTCTTTACTTGATTTTTTCTATCAATACACTTTTATCCTCTTTTTTGTTATCAATGGTTACTGATGACACGATTTTTTACTATTATATATGATGAAATGTATTTGTATTTAATATTTTATATGCCGGAAATAACTTTGAATGGTAAATGGTTACTGACAAAAACAATTAAAATCAGTTTATTTTTTAATTAAAATAAATTCATATTTTGATAAAACAACAACAGATATTTGTAGTCCCAATGGTAAAAAAAAAACTATAAAATTTATAAGAGAATAACAAAGTAGACAAAGATTCGGAATCTTTTAGAAATATCAAAAACAAATAAAGACAAAATGCAAGCATACCATGAGAAGTGTTCTGCAGAAAAGTATGTTTACAAAATGCGCATTTTCAGGTTAAACCTGATTGACGTTTAATTTCATTTAAACGAGAGTATTTGTTCAAGTCAAACAACAATATTGTTGTTTTGATAACATATTATACTATCCTTATCCTATTATAGTATAACATATTATACTATCCTTATCCTATTATATAAAAGTATATATTAAAAAAAGTAAAAACTTGTTCTTTGGTTTTCTTTCACTTCGTAATTTTCATTGTATGAAGATCTCAAAATTTAAGCTAAAATTTTAAACGGTAGTGTAGCCAAAAAAAATAATCTAATTTCTATAAAAAGTTGAAAGAAAAACTAAAAAACGTTTAAACTACGGTAAACAAACTATTTTTTACACTTAACACATTCTTACTTGCACTTAACACATTCTTACTTGTTTCAATGTAGTCATTGATAATGACTACATTGAAACATATAACAAATAGGTTAAAACTAAATTCAAGTGAGCAAATCCAGGTTTCGCGTTTTTTATAAAACCCTAACCCGATTATAATAAATGCTTGAATATCGAATTCGTTTTTAATAGTGATAAGTTATAATAAATTTTGCTATAAAATATTAAAAATAATTATTTAATATAATATAATTAAATTATTTATCTATCGCAAATTATTATAAGAAAATGAGTATAAACGGTTCAAATTAATTTAAATAATTCAGGTCTTGATTTTACAAAAAACGCGAAACCTATTTTTGCTCACTGGAAAAAAGTATCGACCTAACAAATACTACTATAAAGCTAAAAAAATATTTTCCATTACCTAACGTATCAACTTTAAAACAAAAGATAAATGATAAGAATAATATAGAAAATTAAATATCAAATTTAGCATATTTACCTATAAATAAAGCGAATATCAAAATAGATTTTTAAAATTTTGACTGGTCGATTTTGAACCTCAATTTGCAGCGCTTTGGAACTATGCATATTAGCTTGCAATCTAACTTTTTAATTAGAATTCCAAAAATAACACTTTTTTTTGCTTTATTGAAACTTTATATTTAAATTTAGGGATAATCATTCTAACCATATAAATATGTCAAGGGTCTTAAAGAGCAAGATAAACGTTACTTCAGATAAAACAAACTCCTCCGAAAAAACAATTGACTTTTTATAGAACATAAATGCTTTACAATTATATTTACAAAAATAATTTAAAAATTCTTTGCTTACATTTCTAAATACTTGAATCTCAATCGCAAGTTTTATTAAACCGATACAAGAGAATTTAAAATGTCTTTTTGTCTTTTACCGTAGGAAATGGAATTATTAAGAGGTTTTTGTCGGATACGTTCTGGTTTAATGTTAGTTAACAAGTTAAAAAGAGTCATTGAGACTCCTTGTAATAATCATTTTTATCCTGATCGGGTATATAATGGAAGTCACTCATAAAATTTTGATAACGCGTTATGCCATAATGGCTGCAAGGTTATCAAAAAATTTGCTACGATCTTCAGTTTTAATTTCAATCACTAAAAATAATATAAAATAAATTAAATACAATATTAAAAACAAAAACACAACATTAAAAATAAAATAAATTACAGATCAGATTTCAAAAAAAAAATTAAAAAAAAAAAAAAATCACCTGTAGGATCAAAAAAGTTATAAACCACTCTCGATTTTGTTTTCTCGCTAGCTTGTTTAAATGCTGCTCCAAAAAAGCTAAACAAAATTATTTAAAATAATACTTAATAAAAATATTTATTGATAAGATAACAATAATCACGAGGTTCTCCAAATTACAAACTTTCAACTAAAAGCACTAAAAGAATACCTTTTCATAGATAAATCATTGACAGGAGGTACTCCAACTAACAGGCTTGTACCTTGAGCAAATTAAAATTTTTACAATAACTTTGAACATTTTGTTATCAATTTTCAAGATAAATAATTAACAGGAGGTACTCCAACTTACAGGCTTGTAACTAAAATTAAATTATGATTTATTGTTAATTAAAATTTTTAACAACAACTTTGAATATTTTGTGATTAAATTTCATAGATAAATCATTAGAGATACTCCGACTAACAGGCTTGTAGAGCAATTAAAAAAATCAAATCTATAGCTTTTACCAATTTTGATAATACAACATTCAAAATTTTGATAATACAACATTCAAAATTTGATAGTTTTCATAAATCTCACCTAAATGTAAAAGTCAACTTTTTTGAGGCCTTTTTCGATTAAGAGAACGTATAACAGTTGTTTTTTGAAGCCCATATATTTTAAATATTAAATACAGAGATACAGAAACTCTTTGTTTTCAAATATGTGTATTATGCGTTGTATTTAAATGTTATAATTATAAACATAACATTCTAAAAAAACAAACAAACCTTCTGCTGCATTATAAGGAACAGCAATTATCATAGGCAGACTTCGAGCTCGTTTATTTTTAGTCTAAAAAGAGGAAAAAACTCATTAAAATTGTGTATAAAGCATTACAGAATTGTACAAAGTAATTAAGTACTGAAGTACCGTTTTAACTTAATTAAACTTGTTCATTGAACTTAATTGTATATAATGACTTATAAATTTAAGTTTTCTTTTCACCTGAAATTTTTAATGTTACTTTCAACAGTAATAAAAACTTATTTTTTGAATAAATACCATGACACTGTAAGCCTCTAATGTAAATCGAGCTAATCTTGCAATAACTGTAGGCTTTGAAAACATGTGGACATTTGAAGCACCCTGTAAAAAATAAAATGTTATTTTAGAGTGGTCCTTATGATTATGATGATGATGACAATAATTCCATAAATATCAGAAACTATATTAACAACAAAGAACTATGCTATGCTAAATACTTCTTCTAAATCTTGCTAAATCTTCTGTAAGAAAATGAATTAAAACCCACAATCTACAAAAACACCTCAAAAACGTTTCACCTAAAGTTACTTTTTCAAAGCTATTGTTTGCATATTTGCATTAGAGGGACCTCGGCATATTTTATTCCAATTAAATTCCTTGTGCAAAAACATATTTCCATGAGAAGCGAGTAGGATATATAAGAGCACAAGAAATCAGTAGGGGTTTTAGAGCACAAACAAGGCAAAATATAACTTAGTCGAACTCACAAATTTTAAATAAAATTTATAAACTATTAATTGTTAATTATATGTATTTTTAATAAAGTTATCAGTATTATATAATATATATTATAAGTGTATTAGTGTATAATATACTGATTGTTATAACAAAAGTGTTTGATTTATTATTAGTTTTAGAAAAGAAAGGTGCACCCTATGATAACATTCACTGTCTAAAAAAAACAAAAACAAACCGACACACACTAATATATAAATGTTTATGCAGCCCCAGTCACAAACCTGACCTTGGCTATATTTAATCAAACCTGGTGCCAGCCTCAGTCAAATTTCAACCCTGGTCACTTACTAGTGTCAAATGAGCCCAATATATAAAATACTAAATCTTGTGAGGTTTCGTATCATTTAATGAATATTTAGAGGTTGCACTGAGTCTCTGAAGTTCCACCAGGCACTTTATTTTGCTTTCAGTCAGTTCGCAAATTGACATTATTAGTTTACTTTTAAGTGACTGGATGGATGACAGTTATTTAAGTATTCATCATATTGTTTGATATAAGAGTACTATGAAAAGTCCATTAAACTTATGATTGTTTTGTGCAGAACATACACATGTTTTGTGCTGCATAGGTCAACTGGTTCTTAGGTAACTGGTTGTTAATGCAATACTGCAAGAAAGTGCAGAGGCAAAAGTGCTGAGGTAGCAGTGCAACAGATTCTTGGAAGAAAGCTGGGATCCCAACTGTGAATTGGCATGATATAGTTAACCACTTAACGAATTTGCTCGACATATGTCGAGCAAACTTTTTTAGCCAAAAAAATTTGCTCGAGATATGTCGAGCATTACCAAAAATTGGTATACTTTGAGAGCTAGCTCGCTATATGTCGAGCAAAGCTTCTGATTGGTTATTATGATATCTGATGCGCTTCCTGTACGATAAACTCTTCTTTTTATGACTGCCACGCGCCAGTGTTTACACATGGGCGGTTGGAAGTGCATTGCATTGTTTCGTGACTTTTTTTTAAGTGATTGATAATTTTGCATGAATTATCTGTTGCGTAACCTGCATTGTTGAATTATTTGTGCCCATTTTTTGTGTTACTTATAAATATGATGGATTCCGACAGTGACGAAGGAAGTTTATTGGGCGATACCGACTCAGTTCATGTTAGTTCGTCTGACGATGAGAGGAGTGATTCCAGTGACAGTGAAGGTTTCTCAGACGATGATTCTGAAGAAGATGAGCCTACGCTTGCAGACGTGCGTGCATGGCAAATTGAACCTCAACCAACGATACCTCATCCTAGGTTTCCATTTGTTTTCGGCAACCAAAATATTCCTGCTGATGGAAATACATTAGACTTTTTGAATTTATATTTTGACGATGAACTAATCAATATTATTGTCACTGAAACAAATCGGTATGCATTGCAGAAAGGCGATAGAGATTTTCCTAATACCAATGCAAGGGAGATTCGTGTATTTCTCGCACTCGTAATGTTGCAAGGCTTGGTAGTAAAGTCTAGTCATTGGCTTTACTGGTCAAAAAAACCTCTCTTAGACACTCCATTTTTTAGAGAGTGCATGCCTCTCAAAAGGTTCAAGGCACTAAAAAAATATTTGCACTTTGCAAATAGTGAAGACTACAATCCTGAAACTCACCCCCAACCAAAATTGAACAAAATTTACCCTATTTACCAGCTTCTCAGCAATAAATTCAAAACATTGTATAAGCTGGATCGTGACGTGACCATCGACGAAAGTCTAATGCTTTATAAAGGTAGACTCGGTTGGGTGCAATACATCCCTCTGAAACGTGCAAGATTTGGAATTAAATTTTATATGTTATGCGAGTCTTCAACTGGATACGTTTGGTCTACTATTATTTATACGGGCAAAGGAACACAAATGGATGAAAAGTATAAAGATCTTCCTGCAGTTTCATCAAAAATTGTGATGTCTATAATGGACCCGCTACTTAACAAAGGTCATTGTTTGACAACTGACAATTTTTATACTTCGCCTGCACTTGCTGAATTATTGATAAATAATAGAACTGACACATATGGAACCGTCAAGCAAAATAGAAAAGATATGCCCCCTCAAATAAATTCAAAGAAGTTGAAGAAAGGAGAGACTATTGCATTTCGCCGTGGAAAAGTTCTGACCATGAAGTGGAAGGATAAGAGGGACGTCACTTTACTTTCCACTGTTCATTCTTCGGAAATGGTTCAATGTCAACGAGGGCGCGTAGCTACCAGTATTTCCAGAATTGTAAAGGATTACAATGATACGATGGGAGGGGTCGATCGAGTAGATCAGTCATTATCTAGCTACCCCATCATGAGGAAAAGGGGAAAAAAATATTACCAAAAAATTTTTTTTCATCTTCTTGAATTTGCAGTATGGAATTCTTATATATTATATAAGCAAGCTGGACATACTAAAAAACCGTTGGACTTTCGAATGGATCTTATTGATCTTCTTGTATCCACGTATAAAGACAATTCAGTGAAGAGCAAAGGTCGTCCTAGCACAACTCCCTCTCCCCTTCGCCTCTCTGGTCGTCATTTTCTGGATTATGTTCCCCCAACAGAAAAGAAAGATAAACCGATGAGATACTGTGCTGTTTGTTCACAAAAGAGAAATGCGCTAGGAAAAAAAGTTCGAAGAGAATCAAGATACCAGTGCTCAGAGTGCGATGTTGGTTTGTGCGTCGTTCCATGTTTTCGTGAGTATCACACAAAAGTTGACCTTACGTAAGTCTGCAAAAACTTATTTTCTGAACTAAAGCCTTATATTATATATATAAAGCGTAATTATATATTGAAAGTCTTATATTATTTTTATTGTGTTACTAAGGAAAGAAAAGGAATAAGTTTCAGTTTCATGTCGTATTGGGTTTTATAAAATTGTTTTGAAAATTTTATAAGTGCCTGCAATTTCATTATAATCTCAAGTAGTTTTTTTATATTTCAATGTTCATAAATTTATAGAATGCCTTATTTTATTCTTATTATTTATAAATACGTGAAAGTTTCTTGTAATAAAACTACTTTTACAGTTAAAAATTTGAAATTTTTGTATGCGTGATTTTGCCTAGTCTCTACAATTTTACAGTGCCATAAATGTACATTTACGAAAGTTTATGTAATGTTATATAATTAGAGTTTTTAATAAAATCATAAATTTATAAATTTATTGAAATCAACTTTATATTTTATTGTTTAGAAATAGAGGAAATTAAGTTTGCAACTAGGTTCACTTCAATTTTTCAAGAATTTTGCAAGAATTTTATGCAATATTGCAATGCTCGACATATGTCGAGCAAGTTTTCAAAGGTCAATTAGGAAGGTCATAAATTATTAAAATATATTAAAATTTATTAATTATTATTATTTTCCTTTTTTGCATGGTTAAAACAGTAAAATCAATTAAAAAAAAAAATAGATTTATTTTTGACACACTTTTGAAAATTAATAGGTTCGTTAAGTGGTTAAACAAGTTTTGAATATCTTTAACGAATGGCAAGGGCCAAAGGAAATTCAAACATCGAACTGTTACTCAAATAAAAAATAAGGAGGCATTTTGTGAACGTTTGGATAGGATTCTTGATATTGCTCACCAGAATGCACAAGCACTGATTAAGATCCCTTAGAAGTGGGCCTTCTTGATCACTTAGAGACAAAGCAGAAAGGGTTACATGGCAGGAGTAAATAAAATTATGAAGCATAAAGTGGAATTAAAAGAAAGTTACATGCAAAAAGCTCTTGACCGTGAACTTTTACACCTTACATGTTGGCATCATATTATGGTTTGAATATTGTAGCTAAGAATGCATTTTCTATAACAAAAATACGGGCCAAATCCACGGGTCTAGATATTCTGTTGTTTAAAAGATTTCAAGACAATTGGAATCGGATCAACAAAAGCAACTTCCGAACAGCAGCACACATGGTAGAGACTGATGATTTCAAAGCTTGGATAATTCATTTTGCTGAAACAAATATTGAAACCCATCAATCTTGAGATGATTACAGGGAACTCTTTGAACTAGCAATCATCTTTCTAGATGAAACTCCAAGGCCTGGTGTTTATTTCACAGCACCTGGAGCTTTGTACCAGGCACGCTGGATGACTAATATCATTTATTCATTCAAAATGTGGATGTTTAAGGTTTCAATTTAAACTGAAAGCTAGGTAAGAAAAATGAATTTTTCAGTTTCTCTTGTTTATATGTGATATTTACATTGAAGTATGGTTCTAGACTCCTTGTGCAATTACAACATCTGTCAATGATCTTGATTTGCTATGCTAATTGTCTAAATACAGAGCTCAAGCTATTAGATAGACTACAGTTACAGCAATTAACCGACATCTGTGGTATTTGAGTGAAACATTGGTTTAGCTTACTTTGATCCACAAATTGATTTCAGGGAAAAAAAGACAATGATCAGCAACATGCCATGTCTACAAGCTTGCTTAGACCACACACCATATTTCTATTTCTTTAAAGTCTTATTATATACTTTAAAAAATTTCATTTCAGAACTTGAAGGCATAGATAGTACTCAGTACACTGTTTAATAGCCCAAGCAATTGCCACATTACTATAAATAAACCCTAAACCGTAACAAAGGTCTCCAAATGTGGCCTTGACAACGCACACCAAAAGTACAAACAGGGACACCATCCATGCGCAATATGGCACTGTTAATACTTTGATATTTTTCAGCTGTTGATGGAATCAGCCTCTCTGAGAGCTACCACAGAGTTTGGGAACATGACTACCAGCCAGCCTCAGGACTATAAAACTGAGTTTTAGAGCTGGATCCTTATTAGGAGATAATAGAATGAGTTCCCTAGCTATAAAAAATGAGACACAAGCAAAACCCATGCATTGAGTCAAAAAGACCCAGCATTCAACATCCCAAACTGGAAACAATGGATTAAAAATACATCTACACCAGCCTAATAGATGAAGAAGGGGTGCGAGGCTGTTCTATTTTGTAGGTGATGTGTTAAAATTGTATCTGGACAGACTGTTAATTTTATAGAAGCTAAAGATGACTTTATTTTAAATTCTTTTTTATTGGTTTTAAATAATTTTATGTAAAATATTCCATCATGTTTTATATGATAATTAGTACAGTGTTATTGTCTGGTGGTGATATTCAGGTTAGATTTTATTAAGTAAAATTTACTTTTAACAAATCTTTTGACTTCTTAAAAATTTACTTTTTAAAAAATTGACATTTGCTTTTTCTTTTAGTTTCTAATACAACAAAATTTTTTATACAAAATGTTTAAAATTAAATAGCAATATTTTATTTGTTATTTTAAGTTTAGTGCCATAGCTTATCACACATTGTAGGTTTTTTATATGCCAAAGTTTTAAAATAATTTATAGTATTACTACAAAATTACAATTAAAGTTATGTTAATACTATTGTATAATGTAAACAATAAAACGCGTATAAATTATAGTTATAGTTTAAAGAAAAGTTAATTTTTTTCACTTTAAAAAGTTTTTCTTTTATTTGGTTTTTATTTTATGTATTTTTTCATAGAGTTGTATCAATAGCATTCACGTTAATTAAGTTTTATGAAACAAGGAAACCCACTTGGTATAATTAATAAAATAGTTATAAAACACTTGGAATAAATTAACCTTTGTGTATTATTTACAAAATTGCTACCAAAAATAAAATTATCTTATGCATTTTATCTTGTGTGAGCCTTTTAGATCTAAGGTATAGCAACAACAGGACATCAGTATTTTAGTTGAGAAACTCAATAAAAAAACTTTTTTTTTTTTTTTTTTTTGTAATTCACCTCCTCAAGGCCAAGAAGGCCACTACAGATGAGGAGGCTACTTGTAGTTATAACCCTCTCCCAACTCTATAACTCCGAAAAATGAACCTTGACTAACAAGGCCACTGCGCGGAGAAACAAGTTGAGGGCGGTACTACCAGGGATGTGGTGGGAATCGAACTCGGAACCTCTCGCTTATGAAGCGAGCGCTCTACCACTACACCACTTACTCATAAATTTAAAATCACAAAGTTCTAATTTATATTCATCTTTAAAACTGATTTAGAAAAAATTTAGCATTTTCTAATATGATTGTGTTATTCTATTTTACGAGATTTTACAAATGGCTTGATTGCTTTAAATTGTAATTAATTTTCAATTTGATTACCTGTACTTTTTTGATATTTATTATAGCCAATAAAGTTGTAGCAATCCCAGCAACAATAGCTGCTGCACCACCCTTATTATCATTAATTATGAAAGTAAAATATCATTAGCTTTTTAACTAAAATAACTTTAAAATAAATTTTTAACTGTTACTTTTTTTATTTTTACATTTATTTTATGAAGTGCTTGTACGGTACTGAGATGTTAATAAGGGCCAACATCCTATAGTGCATACAGGGTGTGGGTCCAGAATAGGGAAAAAATTTCCACTTATTTCATTAAAGGGGAAGAGAACCCTTACCGAAAGTGAAGTGGATGGACTAAGAGTGGGCAGGGGAAAATAATTAACTACAAATAGAAGATGTATTTTAGTTTAATACATATATTTTTATTGATCTTTTTTGCTGAATTTTGTATGTAAATAGATCAATTTTGTTTCTTTCTTTTTTTTAATATTAAGTTATGTTTATAAAAAAATTTTGCTGAAAAGATATAAATTCTATTTCTACATAACTTTCATAATAATTAACAATCACTGAATTAGGTGGTATCTAATAAGTTTGTAACATTAAATTTGTTAAAGAATATAGACAGTAAAAAATCCGTTTTTTACTGTCTATATTCTTTATTAATGTGTCCTTATTTGTTCATGAAAACATTAATGATATTAATTAAAAGGATCATATTTTTAATAAAAATAAACATTTACGATATTCTTTTTTTGTTTTGTTTGTTTTAATAGTTATATAGAGGTAAAACTTGAAAATTTTACCTCTATTATCTTTTAATAGTTGAGTTATTTTTCATGTTTAACTACAAGTATTATGTACTACAAACATTTTAAATTTAGTTGATGTTTTATTTCTTTTGTTCTACTATGGTGCTCTACCAACTATCATAAGTTTTTCTTTGTCTACTGTTAAAATATAACTTAGTAAACTTTATTTAATAGCTTTATTTAATAGCTTTTTTAAAACTTTAATTAATTGCTTTTTTTGTCTTTATTATTTTTTGTAATTGTTTTTGCAACAAAGTTTTCTTTCTTATTTTGACTATTATTCTAAAAAAAACAGCAACAGGTAAATTGGTTTGTAGTGTTAATATGTAATGTTTTAATTCCTTTACCATATCATAATTTTTTAATTTTATTTTAGATATATTCCCACCATGTCCCTTGTAGTACTGCACTCAACTTGTTTCTCTGCGCAGTGACCTTGATTGTCGAGGTTAGTGTTTCAGAGTCATACAGTTGAGAGAGTGTTGTAACCACAAAAAGTAGCCTCCTCAAATCTAGTGGCCTTCTCCGCTTTGGGGAGGTGAATAATTAAAAAAAAAAAATTATACAAAATATTTTTTCAGCATATTGCAGATCAAATAGAGTGCCACATTTCACAAAGCACATAAGGTGTGGGCCCAAATTAAGAGCAAAACCTCAACCCCCCTCCTCTTTTTTTTTTATAGGGAGTGTAAATCTTGTAGAAAGTAAAATATGAGGAGAGGGAGCGGTGGAAAATAATACACTACATCTAAAACTAGTATTTTGTAGTACAAAAATTTCTTTACTACATTTGCATCATATCAAATAATAATTGATAGACCAATATATAACAGGAGCAGATAAAATTAATGGAAATGTAATTATAGACTGTTTCGGTATATTAAAATATTTTCTTTTTAAAGTTATTAAAGCTTCTATTAATCAAGGAATATTCCTAGAACAATTAAAAGTTACTAAAGTTACTCCTATCTTTAAAGAGGGTGACAGATTAAATATTAGCAATTGATAGATTAACCTATCAATTATTATATGATATGATGCAAATGTAGTTAAATTTTTTTGGTAAAACTTTTCTTTATATATTTTTTGTTATTATTTATAAATAAATTGATTTCCAGTTAATACGTGATGGATTTTTTCCTTTTTTTAATTTGATTACTTTTTTTGGATTAATCAGATGACGTGTTATTTCAATACAGAAATACAATTGAAAACTAATGAAAATTGTTATGTTTTGTTAATAAATGCAATATCTCATTAACTCTGATTTATAGCACTTATATGTCATTTTATGTTTAATAAATCTTTTGTTTAATAAAGTATTAAAAGATAATTTAGCCTGCCAAAGTGGTTGAAGTGCTTTGTATGGGTTCAAATCCTTGGGTTCAAAATTCATTCCATGGTTCAAAATTCATTCCATGGTTCAAAATTCATTCCATGGTTCAAAATTTATTCCATGGTTCAAAATTCATTCCATGGTTCAAAATTCATTCCAAAATTCATTCCATGGTTCAAAATTCATTCCATGGTTCAAAATTCAATCCATTCAAAGTTCAAATCCATGGGTTCAAAAGCTTACACACTTAATTTTTTTAAAATCTTTTTTAATTTTCTAGAATACAAAGTAAAACATTTTTAAAGGCCTATAGATATTATATGCATAACATATATATAGATATTACATACTATAACAATCGAAAGGGAGAGAATTTTTTAAAAAGCTTTTTAAAATTTCTAAAAACATGAAAACACTGTTGGAAATTTGTTGTGCATATGTCATGATAGAGATACTCATGTTATTAATGCGCTTAAACAATTAGTTAAGTCTGCACATTTAACACACATTAAAGAGACAATTTCTTTCTTATAAAAAAAAAGATTTTACATGCAAACTTTAATTTTTTTCAAAATTAACGGGGCAAGAGTCTCAATATGCTGCGGAAGGTCTGAAAATTAATAAACTTATTTAAGAAAAAAATAATAAGGTCTGTCTCTGTTTTTTTTTTCTTTTTTGTTTTCTAAGTTTAGAAGTTATAAAGTATTTAACATTAATCATTAACTCAAAACAAAGATTTTATATTTTTCTATTTTTTTTTTAAATTTATTAAAAGAGAATTTATTAAAATGGTCAGTGTAAAATAGACTTACCATGACCAGTATAATACGGGTCACAGTAAATCTGCTATTCCACATCTTTAAGCCTATTTCCTCATGTTTTTTTATACAGTTAATAATATATGTTAATTATTTAACACATTTCAAGAGGGTATTCTGAATATTATTTAGGCAGGTACTAATATCCGTTGATAAATAGTGATTCGCCCAACAGCTACCGAAACATTTAAAGTTTTTTAAAGTTAGTTATACAAGAAAATTTTTTTTTTTCATAGCATTAAAAAGAAAACAATAAGTATAGTTTTTCTATATTTATATAAAAAATTTTCTACCGCTTACTAAAAAATAATGAAGTAAGAAATAAGTATAGAAAAGGTCGGAGTGGAATAGGTTTACCACAACCCATATTACATGTCCGGACAGCTAGTACTTATATATATATATATATATATATATATATATATATATATATATATATATATATATATATATATATATATATATATATATATATATATCTACACACACACACACACACACACATACTAAATTTCTTCAACAAATTGTTTCACCATCAGTGGGTTCATCAGTAAGTTTCAAGTTGTTTCACCATCAGTAAGTTTATCTTCCTGATGAACCTACTGATGTTGAAACAACTTGTTGAATAAAATTAGATAAGTGCTTTTACTAATTAATATGTATGTATGTATACATATATATATATATATATATATATATATATATATATATATATATATATATATATATATATATATATATATATATATATATATATATATATATATATATATATATAAATATAAATTACAGTAAGTCATAAATGTCTTAGCTATTGTAGAATTGTTTAATACTTTAGAATTGTTTACTTTTGCTTTTATTTTTAAATAATTTTTTTAAGGGAGGATTTAATATAATTATTTTTTGAGCTCCCTTATTTTTATAGTTTTTTAGGAGAAATTTATTTTTATGCCTGCATTTAGAAATCAATTCCGATTTTTTGTTTTTGGATCGCATGTGTAGCTATTTCACATTTTTCTTGATAATATGTATTTTTTGGAAATACTATTATATTAGGATATTATAAAGGATGGATTCAATGTAAAATCATGATATAAATCATTTTCATATAAAATCATCATACAAAATCATTTTTATCTTTCAATTCCCATACGTATTTTGACAGTATGGTGTCTTTTGAATACTTATTATAAAGGATTGTTTATGGTTGGCAAAATATTTTTTACATATTTTTTGTGCAACTGTAGCTAACTTTAACTGTATTTCGATTATAAACTTTATGTAATCTATTAGAGAGCAGGAATTATTTATTTACTACTTTGAAAAATACTTTTCCTATGTTAGTAATTTGAAAAATACTTTTGCTATATTCGCTTTTTTGTATTCTTTTTATCAGGGTCAAATTTTTTAAGAGGGATCTTAGAAAATTTGTTTAGAGGAACTGAATATAATTTAATCGATATCAAAATAGTCAGTCAATTGCTAAACTCCTATTTACTCATAATTGTCATCAATTAGAATTGTAACTGTTTGTTGATTGCCTTAAATCTCAATTGATTGACAAAAGGTTTGAGTCAGGCAAATAATTACCTGATGATGAATATTATAAAAAATTAGCATATCATTGACTTAAATCTTGAAGAACTTATATTATTTTTTAATACCTATGTAATTTTTTAAATAAAAAAATTTCAAATCAAAGACAATATTAAGAAACGTGTAAAAAAAAAAAAAAAATTACCTCAAGCATGTGAGCATATAAAAAAGGTCCAGCACAAACAACTTGATGTGAATCGATAAATGAACGAACTTGCAAAACAAGTGATGCGACCTAAAAAAATATTGAAAACGTTTGTAACCTTTTTATGACCCTTGTTACAATCCTATCATTTTAGGGGATTATAAACAATTTACAAAGATTTTTAAAGGGTTTTATGTATAAATATATATATAAATAGCAAAAAAATATATTCTAACAATTTTTATTTTTTTAACAAACTTTGAATTTCATTTTATAAATATTTAACAGAATTGTTAAAAAGTCTAATAACATAATTAGTAAAGGTTAAGAATTAACAAACTTTTTAGTTTTGCCATCATATACTTGACACAAGGGTAAAAAATTCGGTGAAGTGATGAGTGAAAATTGTGTTACAATAAATTATTGTGGTACTGGTGGAGAATTAAACAATTAACATAATGCTAAGAAAAAACAATTACTTTAAATAATTGGTTGTGGTTAGTAAACAACCGGGGTAGATATTTGACCTTAAGTTTATACAAATATGAAAGGATATTGTATGCCAGCATCTAAATAAATAGCAAACATATGTTTATATTCATAATATGTATGCATAAAGCGCATCTCAGAAGCTTTTATTCCTTCTGGACTAAAAGTTTGGAAGCTTTTATTCCTACTTTTCAAGTCAAACCTCATTATACTCCATTTATTTCACCATCTTAAACAGTTACTTTATTAATCATTTATTTCATCTTTTATACAAAAACATCTCTCTTAAGAACAAATGTACTTTTATTATTCCAAGAACCCTATGTAAAAAGGTCCTGTCTGATGTTAAGCTCTGTTATTTTCAGTTTAATAAATCGTTTAATATCAAATGTTAGGTTTTAGAGACTTTTGGTTAGTCTTCAACCATGCCATTAACTAAAGTAAGTCTAATACTTAATCTTATCAATTATATAATATTTAATTTTTAAAAAGTGCTAAATAAGTGGTTCCAATTTTTCAAAACTCTAGAAAATACTTTGAACTCTCCAACTATCCTACAATTAGTATTCACTTTGTTACTAGTTTCTTTATGTAAAGGTTTTGAGATTATCAAATTATTTCTTACTAACTGTAGTAATAAAGTTATTCATGAAGACCTACACTCTCCTTTATTTCAAGTAACTTTAAGGGCACCACAAGGTATCTTGTGGTATCCTTAAATCCTTGCTATTGTATTGTTTCTTATCTACAATATCAATCTTCATGAAAAGTTAACATCTAAAGTGGCTCTGTATGTTGACGAATCAATTCTTGTCTTGACAAAAAATCTTCAATTTTTTATTGCTTAGAACAAGCAGCTAATTTTTATTCTCTCTTCTGTAACAGCCTAAGGCTTGCTGTGACTTATAGATTAAAATTCTAGTCAAAAAATCTGCACTTCTTGTTAGACAAAAAAAACTCATTTATTTACTGCAAAAAAATAAATAAATTGCAATGTTAGTATTCCTATATCGATGAATAACCCTCTTACTCTCAGACCAAGGCTAAAAGCACATTGTAAATGTAATGCGGTCGTGGTGTAGTTGTAGAGCACTTGCATCATAAGCGAGAGTTAACAAATTCGATCTTCATGAACACGTCCCTGGTATTACTACAAATACAATCATGGTCTATGCTCAAACAAGCTATCATCTCTATTACGATAAACCAAAACTCATTCTTGTTTGTTTCTTATTCAACAAGTTGCATCCTTTTACTGTAATTGTTCCTTCTTGCTATAAAAACTTTTATTAATCCAGTTTTTTTCCTTGCACATCAAAAAAACCTTATCTAAACCTTAACTATTAGCTGCCTTCATATTTTTCTTTTATATACAACCTACAACTTTTCAAATCTTCAGTTAACCATTTCCTAGTATTTTTACTTATTCTCTATTTTAAAGTAACTCATAATTTAATAGTGGTTGCTTGCAATCTTGTTGGAAAAAAATTAGAGTTTAAAAATATATATATATGCCAGTATTAAATAAATAATAAATGTAAGCATAAAATTATAATATTATAAATTTATTTCTAGTCCCGGCTATCAACCCCTGCTAAATCTTATAGTTTAGCCAGAGACAGGTTTGAAAAAAGTCTCATTTTTAGCCGGGGCCAGGGCCCTGGTCACTTACTAATTGCGCTACCATATACATACATGCATGCATACATACATATATGTATGTATGTATGCATGCATATGTATATATATGCATATGTAAAAAATACATGCATATGTAAAAAATATATGTATGTATGTAAAAAACTTGGAAAAACGCATCTAATCTTTTTATATAATTTGGGTTAATAAATAAGGTAAATAATAAATATTGAATATTTCTTAACTGGGAGGTAATTATACTGTTATTTAAGGTGGTAGCCCTCCAACCATTACAGCAAAACAAACAAAGCACCTAATTAAACTTTCCTTTCTATTGTGCAAATCATTATGGTTAACAAAATTGATGCCAATGGTTACTCAGCCATCAAAAACTTAGCCCAATCAATTGCTTTCCTTCATATCTGGATGATATCAATGAGGCTCATGAATATTTTCTCTGAACAGAAAGCTAATATCAACTTGCAAGCCAAACAAATAAAAAAACTTGAATAAAAATTAGCAGTTATGTAAACTAACCTCGACTCTTAATTAATCACCCAAGCAAGTACACAACAGCTGTCCTGAAGTTGTGTAGCCAAAAATGAGCCAGAATCAGTGCCACAAACTGGTCAAGTCCTTGTTGAGCTAAAGCAAACAGCTAGGCATGAGAAAAATATAATAATATTTGGTATCCCTAAACCAGTCTCTGTAGCACATGTCACCTAAACACCCCAGCAGTGTTACCCTGCATCAGAGAGGTCCAAACAGTTAGAGGCCTAACCAATGAATGTTAGTAATAAAAAATTAGCTCTTATGAGTTCTCATTCAACTTGGTTGCTCTTATGAATTCTCATTCAACTTGCTACACATGAAACTTTCAAGAACTACGCAAAGACCGCAACACTAGTTATGATAAACTTCATCAACCCAGAAGCAAACCCACTTATTACCTCTATTTCTACACTTAATAACATTGTCAACAAACTCAGCAAACTAAAGATAGGATCATCAGGACCATATAAGGTTTCTTCACTTTTACTCAAATCTGCAGAGCTATGAAACTGCCTCGTCACTCTGTATTCTATTTAACTGCCACATAGAAAACAGTTACCTACCTGACCAATGTAAATCAGCAAACATAATACCAATTCCTAATATCTAATCCATTCTTATCAAATGATTACTGTCCATTGCCATTACAACTCCATTATGCAAAGTTTTTGAACACATTATTACTAATTTTATTGTCCATCACACCTAGCACATATGGCTCTCAACACTTCGGTTTCTTTTCAGGACATTGTACTATGGACGCTGTTATTCAAATTATGGAGGACTGGAGTCATACTAAAGATAATAAAAAATCAATTTTTGCAATATTCTTTGATTTTGCAAAAGCATTTGATCTTGTCAGTCATCATAAATACTGCTAAAGTTAATGAATATTCTACCTAGTTGGCTCACTTCTTGGATGCAGCTTACTTATCTGACTGCCGCCAAAAAATTAAATCAAATGATTTCACCATTGACTGGAAATTTTTTGAAGCTTGTGTACTTCAAGGTAGCAGTCCAAATCTGTTCATACTCTTTATTTCCAATATTAACCTCCCACCTGAAACCATTCTACAAAAATATGCTGAAGTCGTCCTAACTTAGATAAACTACAATAAAGTTCCTGACAATATAGTCTTTGGTAACACTATAGTCTGTGGTCAATGGAATGAAACTTGATAGCTCTAAATGCAAAACCTTTAGAATTAATCCCTGGTGCTCAGGGGATATACCTTCTCTCATACTTAACAATACTGAGCTTGAAATAGTCAACAGCCGCAAATATCTTGGAATCATGCTCAATGAGAATCTTGATTGGGATGAACAATCAAAGTGCACAATAATAAAAAATCAGTACCATATCTGCAATAACATCTTAAGAAAATTGGACACACTAAGCCCAACTTTCTACAAGTCTACAGACCTTACACTATTAGCGGCTTGATATTAGTGCTCCTGTTCTTACTTCATGCAGTCTTGATGCAAAGAAAGAGATTCAGTATTTCTATAAAAATGCATAAATATTATTGGAATTGATGTAACTAATTTGAGCAGCATAAATATTCATTTTGCCATTAAAGAGTTACTAGACAAGATCTGTATTAATATCCTTAAAAAGATGGTTGTTGATCCCATTCTTAAGTATTTGATAATCAAAAAAGTTGTGAAACTGATCCAGACTTTTCTATAACGGTGCCAGTATAAAAAAATTATACTTATATTAAAAATTTGGCAAAAGCTGCCTTAAATTTTGAAATAAGTGATGTTGCGACAGCTGTATTGGCAACAGCTGTATTAATAAACTTTTTAAAAAATTTGGAGAAAAAAAAAAAAAAAGAATTTGCTGAAGTCAAAGAACTAAAGGTTATGGAAATAGATAAGAAATTTGACAAGTCTTCATTAGTACATTTGGTCTGGTACAACACTGATGAAGATCCATTTAATGTAGTTTCAACCAAAGAAAAATATCATCTAACATTTACAGCAGAATCTGTGCCAACATCGCAAAACTGTTTGACTCATTTAGTTATACCTAATGGGACTTCATGAACAGCCACGGCTTTAATTTACACTAATAGAGTCAGATGTAGAGTTGTTCATTAACAGTTTTAAGCAATCTTTGTACAGACCAAAAAAAAACCTGAAGTATTGGGTTAGTATCTTAAAAGGTTTTATTTCTAAAAAACTTATTGAAAAAAAAAACCTAGACCAGTTGTGTTAGATGGCTAACTTTAGCTTTAGGAATAAAAATGAGATGAGTAAGGATTAGGACAACTATCTCCTGAGTTATAAACAATAACTAATTATGATTTTCAGGTTTATTGTGTAAAGTGGTTTGCTATTTAGAACTCTGGAAAATACAAAGATGCTTGTTAATTTCTGTACAAAACCATTTAATTAGTTAAGCTTAAAGATTCAAAGTAATGTTTTTAAGAATCTAAAAGGAAATTTACATAGTTATTTGCAACTTAGAGAGGCTATTAAATCAAACCTAAAACTCTGTCTATTTGATATGCTTAACATTTCTCAATCTGTCAAAAAAGCAGTAAAACCTAAGAAACTACAAATGGAAATGTTCCAATAAAATGTTATTATTTAATCCAATTTCTCAAAATAAACATAACTAAAAGAAAACTAAAAATTGTTTTATGTTATTGACATTAAAATAAACAAATTACTCCAGATAATTCCAGACTATTCATGATTTAGAAAAAAAAAACACCCTCTATATATAATAAGACAATATAAGACATAATAAGACAAAATAAAGTTATACAGTACACCAACACAAAAATATAAATAATGTTTACCTGCAACTTTGCTAATTCAATACCATCAATTAACTTGTCTATATTAGTCCTAAATAATATAGGATATATAAAATAGGAACACTAATTAATTTAATTTCAAATCATAATCACTTTAACACAACAATTTACAGGAGTTTGTATCAGTTTATGTATATATGTATGTGTGTGTGTGTGTGTGTGTGTGTGTGTGTGTGTGTGTGTGTGTGTGTGTGTGTGTGTGTGTGTGTGTGTGTGTGTGTGTGTGTACACACACACATACAGATAATAAACTGTTTCAATAAAAAAGCAATCTAAATATATATATAAATAGAGTTTAAAAAATTGCAACGTCAAATGCAATGTTCTTTTTAACAACTTTTTTTAGAAAACCTTATGACATTTGAATAAATATCAGATATCATTTTGAAAACAACCATTTGCTAACTATTGTTTTTCTGATATACTTATGATATGATACAAAACATAATAGAGTAAAACTAAAAAAACTATTACTAAAATGTAATCATTTTAATTGTACCAATGAGCTTTTTATATAAACATAAAAAAATCTGCAAAAATGCTCATCGCCCACTATGTCAGCTTTAGGTGGACATAGCGGGCGATAAGCATTTTTGAACTAAATTATTTATAGATAAACGCAGTGAGTATATGTATATATTTATTTAGTCGCAGTCGAGCTTACATATATCGACTAAATTTTTTAAACTCTAGATGCATTGTATGTACATAAAATGTTTTGGTTTAGGCGAGAGTCTATTAACTAAAAAAAAAAGCTTTTTTAAGTAAAAAAAAAAAAAAAATCATCCTCTGACAATAAATACATCACTTTGTTTTTCTGCAGGCACTTTCATGTTGGATTAAAATTATAATAACTAAATTTAATGTTCTCCTTCAATTAAGGTAACTATTTTTTGTACATTTAAAAAACATAAACTTTGAAGACTTTTTAGGCATAGACCCAGTAGAGTGTACATACATTAAGAAATGTATCTAACCATAGGCACAGTGGAGTGTACATACATCAACTGAAAGCTTTATTTTGGACAGACTCTTAAATTGAAAGAAATTTTTTTATTATATACATTATATTAAATATATGCATTATATTTAACAATAACAATTCATAGACTTTTATTTTTTACACTAAAACAAAATAACTTTAATAAAATTGATCATAACATTCGGAAATTAAAGCACTTTGAACTATTAAAAATTGACCTTGTTAAGGCATCAAACGCATCAATAAAGTTTTCGGAAAAACTGTGATCTCCTTTCTAAATTAAAAGAAATCAATAAAAATTACATTGCATTATAAAATACCTCATGTAACAGCAAAAACAGTAATCTTTATTCATGAATTTTGTATAAATATTTATCTATAACTACTTTAGATCTGAAACTTACTCCAGGTCTGTAAATTGTGACACAATACTGAAATAAAGATAACAAGGGCCTCAGTAGACACATCTACAACTGCCTATTAAGATTGGAGCAGTATGTATAAATGCCAGCAAATTATCACAATAATCAGTGATACAAAATTTGAAATAACATTATTTTCAGTGCTCAAAAACTATTATCAAAGTGTTTTTCTGTGTATATCAGTGTTTCAGATATAACTCCTTTCAGAGTGTTTTCCTGAATCATTTTCTGATACAATTCTGTTTTCTTACCACTTTTTTACTTTTTAGCCATCTACTTTATTTTTTTATTAACTTGAAATTAAACAGCGCCTGCAGCCTGTAATTTTGTTGGGCGTGAATTTGTATTTAAAAAAAAAAAAATTATGGTCTGTTAATGTTAATCAGCTTATGTGAGCTACTTATTTTTCTTAACTAAATAACTTGGTCAACACTAATTTATAAAGCAGTTCCATAATTGAAATAAATATCCATCTTTACAACATTATATTTACACAAAATAAAATTTTGGTAAAGAACTAATAAATAGAGTAAAAAAAAAGTGAATTTCAGTTTGCAGTGATGGACTTTATGTAAGTTGCTTGCAGTAAAAGACTTAAAGTGGGATGTTTGTGATGAAAATACTTACCTTCTTGTTAGTAATAGTGGTACAAAAAAAAATCATGTTTCCTTTGCTTAAAAGCTGATGATGGTATTCAATACAAAAGTTCATTGGTGTTTTTAAGCAAAACTGCAGCCAGAAATATTTAAGATTTATGGTATTTTAAGTTTAAATCTTTTTCTTTTTCTAGATAAGTTGTTTTTACACCTAAGAAACCTCACTTACCATAATATAGAATCAGTTTAATGTCATGACCAGGGCATGTTATCTCCATAAAATTTTTTATAAAAAAATGCTTCTATAAAAATATAACAATTAAGAATCCATAAAAAATATTTAAAAAAAGTTACTCTATTGCTTACTGAGTATTCAAGTAGAGCTGTAATAGCATAAACAACATCAGCAGCACAAAACTAAAGCAAAATATCTTTATGATAAAAATAAAAACAAACTATAAAAATGAATGAAAATCATAAAATTATACAAAAAACCTTAAAAAGAAAAAAAAAAAACTTAAAAAACGAAAAACTTAAAAAAAAAATCTAACCTTATGCTTATAACCATGTTGTGAAACAAAGGAACCATATGTTAAGTCATCCAAACTAATAATAATAAAAAAAAAACACAGAAAATTTTCAAAGTTGAGCTTACTTCATTTCTAAATGCATGCACAATATAACTAAAAAAATTCACAATTATATAAAAACATAATATATGTAACATAACAGCTATATAATATATATAATATAATAATATATATAATATAATAATATATATAATATAACAATATATATAATATAACAATTATATAAAAACATTCATTACAACACCTATATAAGAAACATTACAACAGCAATATAAATAAACTACAAATATAGAAAAAGTAAAAATTACTTAATAGTTTTCTTTATTACTTATATTTTGCAGCTAGTTCTTCAATCCATTCCTTGACATTAGTACGAAATTCAATACTCATTGAGGTAAACTTTTGTTTGCACTGAGCTATAGGTACACTAAAATAAAATTAGCTTCAATAACAATTTCTGAAAAAAAATGTATTTTTTAATATTTTAATCAGTAATTTGTTTTCAAATTAGTATATATAAAAAATGTAGATATTTGTTATAGTATCTTGCTCTCACATTTTATTACAATTTTGTACAGTGAGATCAATAGCTTTTTTTTATTTCATTATCATTATATTAAACTCTCAATAAAGAGATAATAATTAAACTCTTAATAAAGAGAAAATAATTTAAAAAAAAAAAGCCTCAAAAAGAAAAGGAGTTTCTTTTCTTCTATAGATAACATAGTGTAACAGGTTTAAAATTTTATCTAATTTATTATAATTTATTCTCTAATTTAGAGATTAAGTAGATCAAAGAAATTGTGTAACAAGCTTTTTTGTGCGATTGAGTTTTTGTTTTATTTTCTGTATGCTGTTTTTAGGTATTAATCTAGATTACATCTTAAAACTTAATTTAATATCATATTTTCAAAACAGCTTTATACAATTGATTTGACATTTTTATCGGTTTTATAGTTGTTAGATTGCTTCCTAATGCTAAATGTTAACTAAATTTCATCTCATTCCAAGTAAAGTTTTATAGATTCATAGTATTGCTTTATAGATAAATACATCGTAATTATAGATATAAAGAGCAATGGCTAGGCTACCACACACCCACAATTTGGGAGGATGTGTGTGTGTGTGTGTGTGTGAGGTAGCCTAGGGGGAGGGCAGCAAATTTAGGGGCCTTTTTAAAAACTTGAGGACCCTTTTTTTTTAGTAAAACCTAGTGGAAAGTTTTTTAAATTATGTAATCCAAGTAAAGTTTTATAGATTCATAGTATTGTTTACTAGATAATTAAAGGGTAATTATAAATATAAATATGTATTAGGGAGTCCCTCGGAAAAAATCAGCTTTTAAAATGTGAAAACTTTTAGCTGATAAAAAATGTTTTATTGGTCCCTCAGAGACTCAGAAAAATAACTATCCACAAAAAAAAAAAAAATAAAAAACAAAAAAAAACTTCTGAATGACTGTTAAAATCTGTCTGGTGGAGCTAACGAGTCATAATCATCAATGAACCATGAACAGTAACTTGTAATAATGCAATTTATAAAAATCCAGAGAAAGTTAAAAGGCTAAAAATTAGTCTGCTTATGAGGAAATTAATTTACTTATTAGATGTTATTTAAGCTTTGGCTTGTAAACTTGCTTTGCAGTGTTGCTCAACAATTTTTAGCAAATACTATCCATGGTTGTGATAATGAATAAACTAAATTCTATGTTAGTATTCCACTGATGCACTAAGAAAAATCATCACATCTAGTTGTTTTGAAGAAAACTTATAATATTTGCTCAGTATGGCGTGGTATGAAGAAATGGATGGGAGGTTTTTTTTATGAGATGTTGACCATGTCTGGATTGAATATTTTTTTCTGTTTGATAGCAGTGAAAAAATAGAAAGAGTAGGTGTTTCTGGACTAAGGTACAGTAAATTAAAAACGATGGCTAACCCATCATTTTTAAACTAATTTTACTAACAGATGTGTCAACATAGTTTTTCAGTTTATTAACCAATAGCATGTCAAGATGCATCTACTAATGTTTTGAATGAGAACCTGAAGCTTTTATTACTGCTTTCATTTAGCAGTTGAATCTTGAGTGAATACAGCACTTTTGCATCCTCTGACCTTATGTGTATGACCTTGATCTCCTGAGAAAAAACTTGTTTTAATTTTCATTCAAAGTATTTAACTGGTCAACTGCAGAAATTTCAGGTAATTATGTTGCATACTTAGCTAGCCAATTAAAAATAATTTCAAAGGAAGCAATTAATATATTTGTATAAAGTTTTGGCCAATGACTCTATTTGCCCTGTTTTCATCAAAATTGTTTGATAAAGATCACTTCCAATCCCCAAGATGGTTTGAAGCAGATGGTATGGGTACATCAGACAAAACAACTTCATCAACAACTGCTTAAAATTAATTTTTGTATACATCACTATAATTATAAAAGCTATCACAATTTTTTTACATTTCAGTTGATTGATCAAAAAAACCTTTTTATTAAATAAAAATAATAAAACTAAAAATCATATTTTATTTCATGCAAATTAGAGGCAAAGTCTTTAAAAGCATTAACAATGAAAAAACTTAAAAACTGACATTCTAAAATTTTTTTCTACTATAATATAGACTGAGAGTTACTAAAAAGTAGTTAACGAGTAAGAAAACAGTTGACAAAAGGATAAAAACTGTAAATTGCATGAGTTAAGATAACATAGTAGAAGTAAATGACAACAAGCAACCCAGATATGACAACAGAATTCCATACAAGAACAAAAAGAAGATTTATAGAGGTAGAGAATAGAATCAGTAGTAAAAAAAATGGCAAGCGCGATAGAGATAGGCCACCTTAGCAGATGTTAACTTTGCAAAAGATCATAATGATTTCTGTAAGAGGTCAGTAATGAAAGAGAATCTGTAAGAGGTCAGTAATGAAAGAGAATGAAAGAGAAGATGTAAAGAAGAGGACTCATCATTGAGAGTCATCAATATAGGAAAATCAACATCAATATTATATAATATCATAGCAATAACTATTAGCAGCAAACAACTAAATTTTTTTTTTTAGATCTCTAAGGAAAGTTTACTAGCCACTGAGATCTCTAGGAAAATTCACTAGACACTGAGATCTCTAGGAAAATCACAAAAAAGAGATCATATTTGAGATCAGCTGCCTGTTTAAAGCAATCAAAAAGTAATTATTTTATAAAATTAAAGTATATAGTTGTACCATCAGTAAATAGAGATGTTTTTGAGATTTATCAGGGAGATGATAAATATAAATAAGAAACAATGACTAAAGAACCAGATAGAACAAAATTTTGTTTAGAATATTAGTAAGAAAACTGAGCAATAGTTTGAGCCAGAACCTTGCTTTTAAGCAACCATGATTCAGTTAAGCACTTGCTATATAGTTTAGAGAGTATTGAAGAGAATTCTAAATAACACCTTCTGTTTTCACCTCTCTAAGGGAGGTGAAAACAGAAGCTTAAGGAGCAACTACAGAATATAGGACTGTAGCATCAGACAATACCTTTTTGCATTGATTTCATGTGATGATAAAAATATTTTGATTTCAAAAGAACTATTCTGCTTGAAAAAAAAAAAAAGAATTGAGCAAGCAAAAACCTAGGGACTGGGAACTGACAAAAAGAAATAAGTTTTGGTGCCTGTCTAAATATAGGAAAATATATAGGCAGAATTTTCAGAAAAGTAGAAAGAGTTTCTGGATTTATTTAGAAAAAGAAACTAAGCACATGAAAGAATCAGAGACGAGACAAGTTAACCAATTTGGATTATTTAGAAAATAAGTCACAAAATTTTGGGTAAAAAAAAAGTACTGGGTAAAAGAGAAAGATACAAAATTTGAATTTTAATTCCAGCAAGATGAGTAGTGCTAGAGGTCACTAAAGCCAAAATATTCAATATGATAAGCATTAAAATCACTAATAACAACAATATTGGTAAATTGATGATGAAAAAGGAATTGGTCAATTTGATCAAAATAATATTAAAAAGAGTGCAGCTTCGATAAGAATGAAAACAATCAAGAATAAAAAATTCAATTCAAACTAAATTATGACAAATGAGTGAGCTGACACATGAGTATATGCCCAGGCCAACCATGTGACAATTGCAGCCTATGCTGTTCAAAAGATAATAGCCATTAACAATTAGATTCAAAGATGAAACAGCTGAATTTAAACTAGTCTCACAAAGACCAAGTAAAGGTAGTGAGTTTTGAAAGAGATACAATTTAACAGATGAAAGTTATTTCAAAGACCACCAAAAAATGTAGTTGATTTGATTGGCCAAAAGATGAAGTTGATTATAAATTTAGGTGGAAAAAAAATTGGCAATCAACAAATTGCATTTAACAAAAAGAAAACTTAAAAAGTATTTCTCTTTTATAGAAAAAAAATTGTAAAACTACTATTTTTATTGTAAAGTTAATAATAATAAAATGTTCTTTAATGCTAAAAATTGTTTAACTGTTTCAACTAAATTCATATAAATTTATAAAAAGTTGAAATATGTATGTAATATATAGGTACAGTATATACATTAATGCTAAACTATTAAAACAATGAGGACCAATGAAATAAAACAATATTTAAACAATTTATAATAATTTTATTGTTTTAATGAAATTCAAATAAAATCCGATAAGTAGAAATTTAAAATATATTTTTTTGGGCCTAGGTTATTTTAGATTATCAACAATATTTATAACTGATAAGTTTTTTTTATTGACATATAACATGTTTGCATAAGAAACATGTTATATGTCAACATCATAGAAAACTATAAATCTGTTTGTTGTATCAACCTATTTTAATTTATTATACCAACCTATTTAAATTTGTTATATAAACCTATTTTAAATTCCTCAACAAAAAAATGGCCATATTAGCCCAATCAATAAGGAAGGCAGTGTGATCTTTTTGGTGAACTCTTTTTGAAGTTATATATAGCTGATAGAAACTCTCAGTTAAAAATCTAATCCAAACATCTTATAACTGAGCATAGTTTTTAATTCAACAAAATACAACATCAGATTAAACAAATATTAATTTTGATACACTTTTTATATAACAAACTAACAAATAAAAAATATAAAAAATTTTATATTTCCATTTAAAAGATGAAGATAAACAATGCACTTACCCTATATCTGCCAGCATTTCAAGAAGTTTCTTTTTTCCTTTCATTGTGAATAACCGTAAACTAAAAAAGAGCAAGAATCCAAAAACCAGACCCAAAACATATATATTATTGAAAAGTGATTTATAAACAATCACATAACAAATAAGGGCCAAAAATGGTTTGGTTTGTTTTAATTTAAACATAGTCAAAACAAACTATTTCAAAATACTTCTCAAACTAATAAAATATTATTATTATGATCATTAATATGTATTATAACTTGTTTGTAACAATTAACTAATAAACTTACCAACATGATGTATACTGTGAATTAAAAAAACTCTCAAATATTGACCAATGTCGATACAAATCCAACCTGAGTCTAATAAAAGGCAATGAAAAGATATAGGAATACTTAAGTTTTAAAATGTGAAGTAATTCAAAAAAAAAAAAAAAATTGCATAAAACAATTTTAAAACATTTGGTGTCATCAATATGAAATTTAATAAAAGTTTATGAATATTTTAAGTTTTTAAAAGCTTATTATGATATATTTTGCCAAACTAACAATTGTTGAGCAGCCTAATTAAAACTATTACTTTTTAATTATAGTTACTATTGTTAAAATTATACACTATATGTTATTTAACACATTATAATTATAAAATAGAAATCAATTTAAAGAATTATATTGTATTAAATATTATATAAACAAAGTAAACATACTCGTTTTCAAATGAAATTTTCATGCAATCAATAGAAAGTGTATGTTCTTCATCAGTTATATTGTGGCGCAACACATGATCTCGCAGACTATTAAAATCACTGAAATACTTGTCTCTATAATATGAAAAGATTTAACTGGAACAAACTTGTATAAATTAGCTATAAGGTAAAATCTTAATTTAGAATAAAAATATTATGTAGCAATATGAAGATGATTTTAATTGTGAAAACTTAGACAATTTTTTTTGTTTAACTCTAGCCTAAACATATTAATTCAAACATTTTTATGCTTCAGTTTGTATATTTTGTTTGCACTTATGAAGAATTGTGCTTATTTGTCTTGCCAAAGCCAAGGAAGCCACTACGTTAAGAAGGCTAATAATTTTTTTAAGAGACCTTAGCCTACTTTAAGTTATTTAACATCTAGTTAATGACTCTACACTGTTTTAAGTTAATGATTATGTAAACAGTGCTGTAAGTTTACATGGATGACCAATGTAATTTTCATAATTTGAGATATTAAAATATTTTTATTAATAAAACTTTAAAGCTGTAGGGTCATGAAAAATGTGCTTGCACTAAACATAAAATATAAACAAAAATTCTAAAAGAGGTGAAGTTGTAAATTGTCTTTGGTGTAAGAGGTCTAAAGAACAAAACCAATAACATATGTGGTAGAGCCATGGCTAACTTATTTCTTTGTAAAGCAGTCTTGCCAAAGTGTTTTGGATTTACAAAATAGAATAAAGAAAAAAAGAAAAACCAGCCTTTATTAATGGCTCCCAAGAAAAAAGATCAACAAAAAAAGTTCCTCCTTCGGTCCAACCAAAAGAAAAAAAATCCTCTTCTAGCGACTCCCAAGCTTTAGTAAGGTAAATATGTAAAAATAACTTATAGGTTTATCATATTCCTTACCTGTCTATCTTTGCAAACAAATATTGTTCTGTCAAACCAACAATAGCAAGCCTAAATTAAAAAACAAAACAAAAAAATTTTAATTACAAAAAAGAAAAAAATTTTTTAAAATTAAGTTTATCTACCCAATTAATACTACCGTGGTGAAAGCAAATTACCATTCATTTAAACTTTTAAGAAAAATAGGATATTTATGTTTTCAAAACTTTATTAAAATTTTTCAACATATAAAAGTTTATAAGAATTAAAATAAGACATTATTGAAGATTTTTGTTATTTTGTGTTTTTTGTAAGTTTGAGTAACTCTCAGAGGAAAAATAGTTTTTCGTATTTCCAACTTTTAGGTTATTCAAATATATTGGAAACTAACAATTTTGTATCAGAAAGATTGGTGACACATAACTAAAGATAAATAAAAAAATATGCATATATAATAAATGTAGTTAATTAATTCTGCCCATCAAGATAATAATTTTTCCAGACAAATATAAATGCTTAATGCTCTGATTCCCATAGAGTTACTTTTTGACTAAAAATATTACTTGACTAACTGTCTAATTACTATATGATGCTACATTGAAAAACTTGATGTTGCTTCTTTGCTTTAATTGTAAGTACAAATCCACTTAAAATTAAAGTTTAGATGTTTAAAAAAAATCAACTTTGAACAAAAAAATTAAATTATTCAAGAATTAAAAACTATTGAAAAATTTACAGCTTGGTTTAAAAATGCAAATTTCAGCATTTGGAAATGCCAACCTGACAGTGTCTGAAGTTGGCAATTTTTACCAACTTAAGAATTTCAAAACTTAATTTTATTTGCTATTTCAAATTGACTAAAAATGACAAAACAAACATTTTATTTGAATTCTAAATAAATTAGTTAAAATAAAAACGGACCAAAAGAAAAAAGAAAAAAAAATAGATTTAGTTGCTTACCACAATTAAAACTATAATTTTTAGACAGATTTTTGTTTACGGAAGTGTCTACGAAAATAAGTGTTTACAAAATTTCAATGACTTCATTAACTTAAAGTTGTATCTCATATTGTATGTATAATAAATAAATTTCTCAAAAATAACATCATAATAATATAACCAAGATAGATAAAATGATAAACAAAAACCCAACAATAAAGGAAGAATATACATTAAAGGTATAAAATTCAGCTGTATATTTAGCATTGATTACTTCAATTCAGTTAAGTTTGATTGATTAGTTTAACTAATTCAGCTTCATACTTCTTTGTCTGCATTTTAAATTTTTTACACTGTTCTTTTGAATTTCATCAGAAAATTGTTTCTGTTTATAGTTAAAATAAATATTTGTAACAATGCGATTTATAAATTTTACACAGATAATTTGATGTTTATCGCAGAGGAATGAAGTAGCACAATCATTTGATCTAAGTACCTGTTCTGCAGCATACTGATCAAAGAGTTGAGTCTCTTATAAGCAAAATGGCAGTATCTAATATTGTGATTGCTTTCGCAACATAATGTGTAAGATCAATAGCTGTAATAGTCAATCATCTATGAGAAAGTTTTTCTAAATAACGACATTGTTGCTTACTAGATTTAGCTAATAGAAAAGATCCATCAAGATCCTCCCAGATATTGAATGACTCTTTAAGAAAAGTTTTCACACCTAATATGTGTTCAGATGTCTCAAGTTCATGAAAACTAAATAAAAATCTGCCACCACTCTGCACAATCTCCCTGTACAGTTATTTATTGTCTACTATATATTTATTAGCTTTAGGCTTAAAGCATCAGTCCTATCTGGAAAAAAATTTCAATAGCTGCAGAAGTTGTAGGATCAAATATTTTTAAAATATGTTAATTATCTCATGGATTAAAATAATTTAAAACCTTTTTTTAAATTTGACTGAAGTAATTGGTTTTTAACACATACATCATGATATATACATCATATATATTCACCAGCATGTACATGGAACATAACATCATAAAAAAGATCGAAATGAAAAGCAGGGAATATAAAACGTTTGGAATTTAGTAAATTGTTTTGTATGCTGTTTCTTGTTGTTCATTGTTTTGTACTCATTCTACAAAATTTATATTTATGTATCAAATCGAAAAAAGCAGAAACTATCTACTACTATCATTCTACCTCTTTGATATTATGCTTCTTTCTGCAAATAGATTTCATCCATCAGTAGCACAACATCTTTATCAATTTTATTTTGGTTCTATCTCAGTTTTATCAATTTTTTTCAAAAATTTCATTAAATCATTTGACAAACTATTTCCTATGTAATTTTTATATAGGCTGGAAAGTTCTCTATTACACTTTTTTACACAGCCAATATTTCAAAACCATGGAGGCAATGGAACATAAAATACTTTAGAGAACAATGAAACATGCATAAACTCATCAACTACAATTATTTCTGTAACTTCTAAAATAACTTAATGTTGATTAACTTCTAATAAAAAAAACGTATTTGTCATTATATATTTTCAGCTGACACCCTTTATTGTTAATATTATTTAAAACAGTGAATTTTATCTTTCTCCACAAATATACTGGATTCATACTGATTATATGATGGATGACGGACAGACTTTGTGCTGTCTTTTGATGTAGTTGAATATAATGATGATGGTACTTTTTCAGTTAATCAATAAATAGTTAAAAGGCAATTTAAATCCCAAAATAATGTTATTCTTTTGGCAATCTTCAAACATTTTTCTACAAAATGTTTAGCACGAATAGCTGAATTTTTACTGGACTTCCATACCTTTCGATTAATAAATACTACCCACTGTTTAAATAAGCCAGAATTTTTTTTCTCCAAAAATTGGATGCTTTTCAGGAAAAAAGTCAATTGGATTCTCTCTTTTTATATCCACTTTTAAAGTAAACTACAGCACATGTATTAAGCATATTATGAATATTTAAATAAACAATTTTGAAAGATACTCGAGAAATTTCAAAAGTTACCCTTCTAATTTTTAGCTCCAAAAAACAATATAGTTAATATAGTAGGCCATGGTATGTATGTACGTATGAATATACATACATCATCTATGCCATGTTATATATGTATATACATACATCATCTAAGGGATAAAGAAAAGATGCAAAAGTTAAAAAAAAAATGTAAAATGAGAAAAATGAGTGAGGAAGACAAAATATAAAATATGATAATACAGAAACAAAAATATGATACTGCAGACATGTACACTGTTTACTAAAGGACTGGTATTTACTGGTTAACCCTAAAGAATGAGTTACTAAAATGTATAACTTATGGAAGATAAGAGTCAATCCTCAAATAAGTGATTTAGCCATTTTTTTCAACAAAAAGTTGGCAAGTGCATGAAATGAGGCAATAGGAAATAAAAAACAAAAAATAGAATCTAAAATCAAGTTAGAAATAACACCTTTACGATAACAATCAATCAAGTTAGATAAAAGATCTTACAATCGAGGTCATTTACAAATAGTTAAAAACTAATCTTAAGTAAATAGCATAAAATAGTATTAATAGTAAATACCATGAAATAGTATTACAAATAATAATGATAATTAACAGATAGATTAAGTTGAAGTAAGTTGTGCAAAGCATTTGTCTGCAGTAGACCAATTTTTCACTGACTTTTAATTTTATTTTAGATTAAAAAATAGGTGATCATCAAATAGCTTAATAAGAAAGGGTATTTAAAAAAGCTTTTTTTTTTAATATTTACAAGGGTCTAACTAACTAACTTACACTGAAAATCAAACTTTTACTATATGCTAGTCTTTTCAAAAAAAAAACCACATCTTAAAAATCCAACAAAACAGAACGACATAAATAAAACATTTTATTGTTGCATCTAAATGGAAAAAGTCAAACAAAAAACGTCCAAAACAACTATTAAACTAGAGTTTTTTTTTTCTTTTTGTTTGTTTGTTTTTTAATTATTTTCCTAAAAAATTTTTTTAGAAAAATTAAAAAAAAAATTTATTTTTTTGTCTTTTACTATTTTATTTGATGTTTAATGTACAAATAAAAATTAAATACATTAAGTAACCTAACAAAAAATAAACTATTTTTTAGGTTATTTAAAAAATTTAAAAAAAATAATTTTTTTTCAAGATGGCAGCCTCTAGAAGTAAATTTTATAAAAATATTACAGAAATGTTTTTTTACATATAAAATATATACTGCTATGCAAGTGACACAATTGTATTCAAAAAATTACTGGGAATTAAACCCTTTTATGCCGGAGTTGGCTATTACAGATAAAACAATGCCTACACACTAAAAAAAAAGGGTAGAAATTTCTACCTTAGGGTAGGATATGTGATATACCCTTAGTAAGGTATAATTTTCTACCTTTTAAGGTAGAAAATTATATTAAAAACAATTATTTGTCATACAATTTTCTAACTTAAAGGTATAATTTTCTACCTTATAAGGTAGAAAATTATACTTTACTAAGGGTATATCACATATCCTACCTTAACTAAAAATTTCTACCTTTAATTTTTAGTGTGTATAGTACCGGAATTATTCAGATTTGTTTATTTTACTTATAACTTATGCGCAGAACACTTTTATTATTGACCTATCTAGTAACTACTAATATAATTTTTTCTTTAGACCATTTTTAGCCTCAAACCGATACGACTATTATGTTATTACTGTTTATGAACTTGAACCTATAATGTTATTTCCTTATAATCGTTTTATAGGTTTTGCCTTATAAATAGACCACATATAAATAGGAAGTCTACAAAAAAAATTTAAGATTCCTTAGTGATCAGGAAAAGCTATAAAGTAAATTTGAAAATTTTACATTACAAGCATTTTTTATTTCTTAATTATTTTATTTTCTCACAACATTCAGCAAGTTTTCAAAACATGTGTCAAAAACTCAAGATGTTTCTAAAACATTTGTGGTCATCCACAATTTTTAAAAAAAGTTACACTGCAGCATAAATTTTGTGGTTTGCGTTTAATCACTTGGCAACTTTTGATTTGTTAACTTATTATATAACTTTATATTAACTTATTGCTATTTACATATCCGTACATAATCTTGAAAATCAAAGAGAAGAAAACGAAAGAAATTAGCTATAACGCTTATAGGTCTGTTTACCAGCTTAATTCGCCTTTAAGCTATCTACCTACAGACCAACTTCCATTGAATAGAAGTGTTCTTCAATATTACTTGTTCTTAACTGCAGCTAGAGATAAGTGATTCAAACCTATTAAAACAAACTTTTCATGTTCTAGAGCACGAGAGGACATTATATGCAAAGGGAAAGACAAGTTTTGTAACTCAAATACCTTTTTTGGTATTTGAGTTTATTGTTTACTCTGACAAATTGTAAATATTTGGAAGCCTGCTGGTTTCAGTAATTACTTAATTTCTGAGAGAAGTATAGTAGAAAAGTTTAAATCTGTATACAGCAAATACAAAATTTTGTGCAACAGTAAAATCTTTCAAATCAAAAAGCAAGTTTCCAAACGCCACAAAAATGACTTAAACAATATGGTAAGCAATTGTTTGACATCAGTGCAAAAGACTTTGAGAAAAAGTTAAAACACGATGAATCAATGGCTCGTAATACTTCTGCTTTACAAGAGGATTTGGCCTTCTTAGATGATCAAAGCTATTTTTTGCTTAAATTTTTTTGCAAAGATTTAACCTATTGAAATGACATATCTACTAATTTTTCGCAAATATAAAAAATCATTTTTTTTCAGAAATTTTGTTTTTTTATTTAAATTTATCTTACGCTAAGTGTTTTAACAACTTTTTGCATAGAACTAACAGAAATATGATCATATCTTCTAAAATTGACATAGAGCTTGAAGCAAGGTTTCAGAGAAAGAATAATAGATGCAAGAGAAAGGAAGAATACAAAGATCGAGCATAGAAGAGCAACGATTCAATAATTCATGATAGTAAAGATAAAACTGGTAAAAAAAAGGCAATGGAATCATAACTTTTTTCCTAACAATGATATAGATTTTGATTTGGCAGATGAGGAACCTACAGAACCTAAAGAAACGAGAGCTGAATTACAATTTGGTAATATCAAAGTATAGTTTGTCTAACACATAAAAATTTTCATTTTAACTTCTGAATAAATAGAAAGAGAGAATATAAACAACTTTTTCTAACAGTGCACGGGCATTTTAGGTAAAATTAATAATTTTTGAAATAAATGTATAACTGAGCTAAAAATCTTTATATTAACTTAGATGCTGGAAGTGTAATTGCTGAGTCAGAAGTTTTTGTTCCAAGTAAAAATGTTAACTTTCACAAAGCAAGCTCAAAAAGTAGGCATCAGTTTAGACCACCATACTTCAGAGTAGAAAAGAAGATAACCAGTGAGGGTCTCATTCCAGCAACAACTTCCACCAGTATAAGGGCTGTTCTTAGCATTCAAGATCAAACTCTTCTTATTGCAAGCGTAGTAAACTATTTAAAAGATGTTAAACAACTAAATGTAAGCAGAGAATCTGTCAGAAGGCAATGTACAGGCTTTTAAAAGAGGAAGGAGGCCAGATAAAACTACATGTAGCACTGCCAACAAACAAAAATAAGTGAAATTTTGTATTTAGACTAACTGAATGTTGTAGAACAGGATAAGCAACTGCAATTATTGATTTTCAAAAAATTTGATTTTTCTACCTTATTTTGTGTCACATACTGTTAAACTTTGCTAACAGAAAGATATAAATATCATAGTACTAAATAAATTACCAAAGTAGATGGTTGTTGTCTTTTGATAATTTCCATGCAAGATCATACAGAACCATTGCAGTCTAAAATAAATTTAAATAAAAAGAGAAAATGTGTTTTAAACCTGATAACCCTCCACAAAATTAATTTTTTGACAAAGCAAAACAAAATTGTTAATAATAAACAAAATTTACTCAAAAATAATTAGGACTGTAAATAAACAAGATAAAACAATTAAAAATAAATAAATTATAATTTGGGTAAATAACTTAGACCTTTTTTCTGTTTCTTTATGAAATTTCTAGTTATCCAGGATTATCTGGATCTTTTTAAAATGGGATGAAAAAATTAGTTAAATAAAAAGATATAATAATAATAAATATATAATCTTAAGAACATTTTTAGGTATTGGTCACAGTTAAACATTGCAACTACCCGAAAACTATTTTCAACCCAATACTATGAGACATAACTCTAACTAAAAAATGTTTTAACTTGTTTTAAAATAAATAATGGACTTAAAGTGTGTTTTAAGTGCATTATTTATTTTAAAAGGATGTGAGAGGAGTAGAAAAATGGCAATACCAAATACAGAGGAGGGATTCTTAAGAGAGGAGCGATATAATAACATCCATTTAACTATTTGTATGTTAAAAATAAATGTGAAAATAAATATATTTTTAAAACATTCCTTGCAAGAAAAGACAATATATATATATATATATATATATATATATATATATATATATATATATATATATATATATATATATATATATATATATATATATATATATGTATATATATATATATCTTTATAGTTTTAGTAATAATTGTATTATACAATATCATAAAATAAGTTACATAGCTGTATAAAATAAAACATACACTCGATCCATAATAAGAAGATTCGTAATATTCATCTAAAATTTGATCTCTGAAAATCAAAAAAAAAAAATTAATTAATAAATAAACAATAAATTTACACTTAGTTTAAAAGGTTTGCATAGAAGAATAAATTTATTCAGGTTTATTTATGAATATTAAAATTATCCATTTTATTATGGTTTAATGGTTATAAAAAGAAAAGTAAAAGTGGAACGAAATACTAATCAAATCTTTTGTGTAAATCAAGAAACATTTAGGTCAAGTTGCTAACTTAACAGATTAATTTACCTTACAACTTGGCCGCATAACTACAAATTAAAATAATTAACTTTTACAATTGCATGTCTTTCTTAAAATAAGTTGCAGTTGCAAATGTTGTTTTAAACAAGTTTTTTTTTTTTTTTTTTTTTTTTTTTAAAAATCTTCGCTTCCAACAAGGCTGCAAGCAGCCACTAATTAAAGTTGGAAGTTACTGTAAGAGAAAAGATGAAGATTGTAGAGCAAGATAACGATTGACGGACGATTTAAAAGATTGCAAATTATACGAATCAGGAAAGCAAGATGAAGGAAGCGAATTCCAAAGAACTGATGTTCGAGGAAAAAAACTAGAAGAATAAGCGTTTTTGGAGCACTTAGGAACAGTCACAGAAAAAGGATGACACTTAATTGAATGACGAGTAACACGAGAATGAATTTTAGTAGATGGCACAAGAGACGCTAGCTCTTTAGAGCAGTGCCCATTATAGTATTTGTAGAAAAGAGAAAGAGAAGCAACATTACGACGATGTGATAATGGTTGAAGGTTGGCTGCAAGAGCAGGTCCAACTATGTTTACAATGCGTTTTTGCACCTTGTCTAAAAGAGAAAGGGCATCATTAGAAGATCCGCCCCAGATATGGCAACAGTATTCCATACAAGGCCGGATTTGAGATTTATAGAGATAGAGAATAGAATCCAGAGTAAGAAAGTGGCGAGCTCGATAAAGAGATGCAACCTTAGCAGATGCTAATTTTGCAACTGATTTGATATATGGTTTCCAAGAAAGATTGGAAGTAAGAGTTAATCCTAGAAGATGAAGAGTAGGTGACTCATCGAGTACATCACCGTTCATAAATATAGGAAGATCTAAATTATTGCGATAACGATTGGCTGAAAAAAATTGAGTTTTATCTGAATTAAAGTTCACCAGCCACTGTGAGCCCCATGCTGTAGCAGAAGTGAGATCCTTTTCAAGTTCAAATGCCCCCTCCAAGCAATCAGAGGGTGTTGGTTTCTTATCACGACAAGAATAAATGGTAGTATCATCAGCAAACAATGCCACCTTAGATGTGAGAAAATTGTTAAAAAATTGTAACTATTTAAATTTTACCTTTCAGAAGCCCATTTCTTTTTTTTCACCTTTTTTTCTAAGTATGAAATCTAAAACAAAATATTGAAGTAAAAAATACATAGAATCTTTTATCAGTTATTAAATCACATTAGTTCATAAATATATCAGAGATTATTTTTCCTAAATAAATGTGCATATCCAATGATATCATATAACATTTTATAAGTACTTATAGAAAAATAAACTCTTTGAATCTATTTATAAATTAATAATATATAGATAAATAATAAAAGATAAATTGTTCTGAAGTTAATAAAGATATCAATACGTTACTAAATAAACTTTAATAAAGTTTCAGATTGTTAAAAAAAAAGATGTGGTTCACAGAATTTAAGTTTAACCTACATATCTAGATATCTAGTTTAATAAATCTTTTTAAAAAGGTTGTTCAAGAGTCTGGAGTATAAATTTTTATTTTATGTTTCATTAATAGACACCACTGGGTAAAATTTGAAGAAAAGATGACTAGAATGAGCATCTTCCTTTTACATAGAACTACCCTTAAAATTGTTTTCATGAGTAACATGATAGTATTTCAAGACAGGAAACTTGTGCTCTGTTACTACATAAGTAAACAGATTATTATCTAGTATTATTAATATTTTTTTGCAACCAATAAATTTATAGATTTATTAATATCTTTTTGCAACCAATAAATTATAGATTTATTAATATCTTTTTGCAATCAATAAATTTATAGATTTAAAAAAAAATCCAAGTAATCCCATACATCGCCAGTTCGTTGACGTTTAGAGGAAGGTTGATCAGTGTCATCTTCATTTTCAGATGACTCATCTTCATCTTCTTCCTAAATATAAGAAAAATATTTTAAAATTTTGATTTTTCAGTGTTTTACCTGAAAACTAAGGGAAAAAAGTATGAAAAAATAAAAGCATATCTTACAAATTCTATGACTTTCTCAGCCTCAGGTATTTCATCTAATGTATTGTCACCGTCTTTGATTATAACTTTTATTTGATCTCGATATACATTATTCAAATCAAGAGGGCGATGGCTAAAAAACAATGTTTTTTGAAAGGCATTGGTCATGTTTTAAAAAAACAGAAAACTGCTGTGTTTGAAATTTACCCTAGCTCTACTAGCTCAACAGCCTGTGCTCTATTTAGTTAGTGTGAAGCTTTAATTATGTTTTTTGTTTTTGTGCTAAAATAAACTACTTTAAATTAAAATTTGGCACTTACAACTCATTAACTAAAAAATTTAGAAGACATGTTAAGAATTTTAAACTTATTCGTTACAAATAGTTTATATAGTATAAGTGAAACTGATGCATTTGCCCCGACAATCAGCAACCTTGATATGTTTGGATGTTTACGAAAAGCAATGAGAGTTGAGTTGATTAACAAAACAATTACTTGTAGATATTATAAACTGTATCTACAAGAAAAACTTATCAAAGATCTTCAAAATGTTGACTATAAATGATGATAATATAAAATAGATTAATGTTATATTTCCGTAAAATAAAAGAGGGTGATTAAATTTATAAAAATTTCTATATCTTTTTAATTTTATTTATAAAAGCAAAAGTTTAATTTGCAAAAACAAAATTTATAAAAATTTTTTTTTTTATTTACCAAATATTTAAATTTTGATGTTTAAATTAACTGCCTTGTGCGGTGAACGAATCTCACTTGCCCTTAAAATCCTTTTGTTGCTTATTTAAATTAATTCTAAAATAGCATATTGCATCAAAAGTTCTTTTAACTAACATTTTATTCGACCATATCGATATCAATATCAAGCCAAGCAAGTTTCTCATCTAAAACCTATCGAGCTATCAATTGAAATAAGTTTTTTTACTTATCAATGATGGAATTTTAAAGCTTTTAATATCATATTTAATGCAATTTTAAATTATTATTAATTTATTTAAAATTACATATAAAAATTTATTTAAAGATAAATTATATTAAAAAATCAGATAAGCAAAATTATAAACATCTATGTAAAAAGGTTTGAAAATTTTTTTTTAAAAAATTATGTAAAAACATAAATATTCAAAAACTTTTCATACAATAGTGTTTTTATCAACAGTTCATAAATAAAACGTTGTTTTAGCTGTTTAAAAAGTTACAAGAAGATTGTGAAAGAAAATTTTGTCATAAAAATTTAATACAAGGCATATTTTTTACTTTTTTATTCGCAAGCAAACAACAAATAAATTCCCAATATCGCAAAAATGCTGTATAAGATTTTTTCATGGCCAACACCCTGAATTATCTAACTTAGTAGAATCACCCAAATATTTAAACATTATAAAGTACACAAATATTACAGTGATATATCTTTAAAAAAAAGATGCAGGTGGAAAATTGTGAAACTAAAGCAAATATGAAAATTAGCATACGCAAAGAAATGATTTTATTTTATCAGAGCTTCTTTATACAATAAACTTCTAATAACAATTAGACAATCAAAAGATTTCAGATCATATGAAAGACTTTTTACTGACTTTAAATGTTTAATATTTTTAACAAACTATAATTATTTTTTATATTTTTAACAGGAATAACATTGATAGCAGATGAATTTATATTATCTTCTGTAAAAATATTTTAAATAACAAAAATAGTAAAATAAACTATAAAAACAATGCAAACCTATCAACAACATAAAACTTTGTATCTTCTTCTGCTTCCAGCATTGCTAATAAATCAATATTTCCTCCACAATTAATAAGAAAGAAATGCTTTATCTATGAAGAAAACAAATGATTGTCTTTTTCTTTGTACATAGGTGAGGGTGGCTATACACCCTGAACAAAAAAAACAGGCTATACACCCTGAACAAAAATCTAATTCAAAATTTATTAATTAAAATAAAAAGTAAAGTAAATATAATATAAAATACAAAAGGATTAGAATGATGTTTTCAGTAATCATGTAACTATCTACTATCCATAGCCAAAAATCTTGCTTCATTCGAAAAACATCTTTATTCACTCTGACTGCACTCCAGCTGAATAAGAAATTTTCAACAAACTTAACAACAAGTAAATTTTAATATCTATCTCAATCAGTCAATTAAACTTGCCATCTGTGGTGACTGAGTTTGCTGTATCAACATCAGTCAAAAGAGTCCTAATAAACAACACAGAGAATGCCGCAACTGAAAGGTTGTCTATAACACTAATAAACCAAAATTGGCTATCTAATACCAATTAGATAGCCAATTGATGATGGTTATTAAATTAAAATTTAATAACCATCATCAATTCTTCAACATCTAATAAAAAAGCGAATGTCTCTATACAATCCAGATCTTGCTCTCAAACAAATTCGATTAACCCAACTTTTTACTTGTAAAAAAGGGCTATATTGATGATCTCCTCTGCTTCTGTGAGACTTGGTTCAACATATATAGGCTAGTTTTAACAGATGTGACCTTTTTACCTGTCACTGACTTTATCCCAAGGAGGAGTCATTGTCTACACCAAAAAAATCTCAGTGGATTTGAATTCAATAAAGACAAACTATCTCTGGAACTGGTAGCAAACAGGTATGGGTTCAAATAAATATCAGTTCTGAATGTATTCTATTAGATTGCATTTAAGGCTGCTAAACTCTGAAGTTGTTATTAACAAAATCAGAAACTGTAAATTTGTCTTTAAATTCTAACTTCTCTTGGAAACCATATATTGAATAGGGTATATTATATTTGAGTCAAAATTATAACTTATTTGTCAATTTGCCTCTTTCCTAGTCGAGCAAAAAAAAATTCACTAAACTCCTCATTGTCAGAGACTTTAAATAATCTGATATCAAATAGAAAAGCTCAGGTGGGTACTCTACCAATATGAATCCACGGGCAAGCGCATTCCTTGAAATTATCCAAGACTGCTTATTTAGTCAGTTCGTTTAAGAACCAACATTAGCTAAAAATAATTTAACTTTGCATTAGGAAATGACCCAGCACATATCTATCGTTTAAAATTCAATTCTCCTCTTGGATCCACTAAAAATGAAGCACATGATGCGATGGTTTACTGGGACTTTTTAATCAACTATCATACAGACAGCTTTGATGAAATCTGAAAACATTTTAATTATAAACATACTGACTTTGAAAGCATGATAATCTATTTCAACATGACTAATTGGGTTCTGGAATTGGCTTTCTTATAACTATGTATTCACCATAAAAAAAATTTACAAAATTGGTTATCATAAAATGTAAATACACAGCTGGAGCAAGAAGAAGAAAAATTCAGTTTTATTGCCAAGCCCCTTGAAAAAATTTTTTTAAACCTCAGTTTTTCTTGAAATCAATTTTTTTGTTTTTATTTTTTTGTTAATGCATATTGAAAAATACTTTTTTGTTAAAGATTTTATTTTTAATTGTGATTGTAAATGTAAACATGTTTTTATATAATAATATATGTATCTAAAAGTAGCATTTTTAATGTAATAATAAAACAATATAAAAACTATTATCAATCCTAAATGAAGCCTTGATAGTCATATTTCAGGCCCTAGGAGAGGTCTTTTTTTTGTATGACTCGAGGGTTTGAGAATGCAATATTATTGTATGAGGAAGACTTAAAGAACAAAAAGAAAATTTTTATATACATTAAAATATACTTCAAAAAACTATATAAAGGGTTGTTCCATATTAAATCACCTAATTTATTAAAAGTGCCAGAGTACCACCTAAGATTTGCTTTAAATTTTGTCCACCCACAGACTTACAATCCCTAAAATTTGAACATGTGAGTTATAGTACAACAAAGTTGCTAAATAATGCAATAGTAGGAAAATTTTGGAAACTTTAATGTGCTGCAGTTTATTACATACAGAAAGTATTTTGCTCAGAACTATTAGTAAGTTTTGTTATTTATATAAATAAACATTAAATAATACAATTTGATTGCAATCAAATTGTGTTATTTAATGTTCAGAACTGTTTGCGTAAATATCAGATACGAATTAGAGTATTTTACAGTGATGTACAGCAATGTGATACTTATGTTTTAATTAAGAAAAACTTTGCCACACACCTTTATAAAACTTATTTAAAATCTTTGATTTGAATGGAAGCATCAGATTAAACACTTTTTAATGTTAAAAATTCTAAGTAACACTAGATAAATTTGTTAAAAACAATCTGATGTTAAACAATTAATTAGTTAATTAGATTAAACAAATTTTTAATAAAATTTATGTGTCTATCTTTGTTTCTATTAGTTATGGAGTTAAACCTAATTTTCATAGAACAGCCCTAACTATAACAGCTTGTGGCCCTCTGTATAATTAAAAAAGAGCTAGTTGTATCTAGGGTCACTCATTTTTATACCTTTCTATATCACTAACTATATTTTAAGTCATTATACCTATGTTAATACAAAGTAATTAGTATAGATGTGACCATATTAGTTACAACATTTTCAGACAAGTTCTTAGACAGTTTTTAGAAAAATTTGGGGCCTTTAATAAGATAATTAAAAAACCCCGCCCTAAAATCTTATTGTGAAAACATATCTTCTTAACTGGCTAAAAACTGTATCGTATCCTTTGAATCAAAACTTCAATCCCTTTATCTTTTAGACTTATTCTTCCTATCTGATTAGAAAATAGTATTTTGTCATAATCTTCATTTAAAACAACATAAAATAACACAACATTTCTCTGTCATTTTTAACTAATCTAAAAAGATTAAAAAAGAGAGTTAAATTATAATCTATAAAAACTTTTTAACTTTTTACTCTTTTCAGTATTATATAAATTATTATCTCTTATCAGTATGTATAAATTATATCACTATACTCATATTATATGCTTAAAACTAAACAAATAATATTATCATAATATTAACAGTATTATCTCTTATCAGTATGTATAAATTATATCATTATACTTATATTATATGCTAAAAACTAAACAAATAATATTCCAAAATCATATCAAATAAATTGTATTTGAAAATTTAAAGACCTATACTTAGAATTGAAAAAGACACTGATTATATCATTTAAGGAAAAACTGCTTATATTTATATTGGAGAAAATTATAAATACACACCTAAGTCATTAGGCTACTATTATGTCATAAGATAGAGTTTAGATCTTTAAACTTTTTTTTGGTGATTGTCTATATATAAAAACTCCACATTAAAAAGTTTCATAATTTATTTAAACTGGTTACTTATGCTACTTTTTATAGCTGCAAAATGAATTTATCATACTTTTTGATATTTTAACAGGCTGCTGCATATTTTAAATTAACTTTAAGTGAATAATTTTAATTTTTAACACAGGTAGTTACCCTAAGTATACTAAAGTGATAAAAAATCAGCACTGCACTGCCACATCAAAGTAACAAAAAATTATCTTGCCTGAAGGTATTAAACTGTAGCACATTATTGTTTCCAAAATTTTTTTTAATATTGTATTATTTAGCAACTTTGAGGTTTAATATCCCCAAATTTCTAGAAATCAGTCAAAAACATCTGCAAAAGGAGATTATTTGGGTGAAAAACTACTACTGTACAAAATTTTAGGTGACCACTTTTTTTATTTAAAAATATATGGTGCCTAAAAATCAATAAAATTTACTGTAAGCTCCAGATACTTAAACTTTTTCAATTTTGGCCAATATTGATTCAATCATAACCTTTAAACAGTTTAGTCAACCTGAAAGTTTTAAAGTCAAGATGAAATTTTTGGATTGAAGTTTTTCATAAAAACTGTAGGTTGTCAAAATTTGAAGCAAATTTGAAGTGCTATCTTGGGGACCATTAGGTGATTTGATATGGAATAACCCTATATATACATATCATAAGGTTGTAACAGTTTATCAAAACTAATTTATTAAACATACTTGATCTTTGTGTTCATTATATATAGTTTTTAGCTCATCTTTACCACTGACAGGTATGACAGTATATTGAGTGTTGTCTTGCTGAAGAAGTAACTAAACAAGAATAAAAAGTAGTTCAAATAACTTTTTTAATAATGAATATAAAGTGGTACGTATATTGAGTTAGCAAGATCTAAACCTATTTTCTCTATATACTTTAGAGATTTTTAAAGTTAAGTTTTTTTAAATCTTTGATCAGCAGGTAAATCAGAAAAGGCTTAGAAAAACTCTTTATTTTTGTTTATATTTTTAAGAATTATTAAGTTAACTTTAAATTTGATTAAGTTTATTTTTATAATTGAAACTTTTCACTTCAGATTTGTTTCAGTTTTTCTTGTTTTAGAGTTTTCCTGATTCTATATGAACCTTTAATTAAATGATTAAATAGACAAAATAAATCCTTTTATTTGATTGACAAATATAATGTTATCTCTACAGATAAAATACCACCAGATAAAAAAAAATTAATAAATGGAACTTAGTACTTATAATTATTTTTAAACACTTAAAATATATAAAACATTTCCGACACCAAGTACTTTTTGTTAGTATAATCTACAACTTGACAATAAAGTCTCTTGTAAATGTTTAATAGTATTCAGGCCCTTCCAATCCAATACAGTTGAATTGATTTTCATTAGGATAAACACCTTCATTAATTAAAATTAGAATAACTAGATTCATTCATTAAGATCAGATTTACCAGAAAAATATTTCCACACCATGACACTTGCTTTTTTTTATGTGTACACCTTATTTAATCACAACTTAAGCTAAAATTATTGACAAGGGAGTATGTTACATATACTTTTACCCTATATTTCATATATTATGCTAAAACTATATCCATTATTAAATCTTGGATTACGAGCATAAATTTGGGCACCCAAAGCAGTATAACAGTGTCAAAATCTAGATACATCAATGATCACTGTTTTATCGTCAGCACAGCGTACAGAGAATTTTCTCTTAATTTTAAACTTAATATAATATTATCAGATATAAACAAATTCAATTTTTTTTCATTAATACATAACACTTTACTCCAATGTTCACTACACTGTAAATGCTTTTTTGTTAATCATTGGTTGAACCATTTGGTTCTTTTTTGAAATCAAAGGCTTTCATTAGCATTTCTGTTAATACTAATTGTTGTCTTTGTAAGATTGTTTTCAACATAAACCTCTCTGTCTAAATTTCGTTTTACAGTTAACAAGATATTTATTGTAAGATATACTATTATAATCTACCACAGATAACTATTGTACATAGTGTGTTGCGCACACAAAATATTGTACATTGCGTGTTGCACAAACTATTTGGCAAAAATTTTAGCACTTAATAATGTTGACAACATTATTTCTAAATTATCTAACTATAAATTTAGTTTTTCTGGATCAACTCTGTATAGAAATTGTTTCAAAAATTCCTGTGTGCTTTTATCATGCTCAATCAAAAAATACAAACAAATAACATTTGTTGAATCACAAAAGGTTTTATTCAGTTTTATAATGATTTAAAATAAATAAAAAACACAAATCAATTTTTAAACTTTTTTATTAAAATATAATAACTTTTAAACTATGGTCATATATTTTTTTTAAATATATGACCATAGTTTAAAACTTATTTAAAAAAAAGAGTGCACTCTTTATTAAGAATGTTTTTATAACAGCTAAAAGATAGTTGAATTTTAAAATGTTATGCATTGAGGTACACTACAGTGTGCTGTTTTTTGCAAGTAAATAAGAAATATGCTATTTAATTATATATTTAAAATACGATAATATAGGACTTTCTAGTGTAAATTTCCTTCTCATATCTACAAGTAATTCAATAGCATATTGGCATAAATGTCTAAAGACTACCATATATAACTCATTAAAAAATTAAACACTCTCATAACTTGTGAGAAGAAATGAAAGTACTGCAAATAAAGATTTAACTTCAAAATGGTTTAATAGATTTAACATCAAGTAAATTTATTGTAGATAAAACTTGATTTCTTTATCAGCATCGGACCTCTTTGTCCTTTGTTTCAAAATTGTGAAATCACTAAAGTTTTTCTTTCACAAATTTTGGAATAGGGTTACCATATGCCCTGGTTTTACCAAAGAGAAAACAGTGCCTAACCTATAAAAATCAAGATTTTACTGTGTTCTCCTTCATAAAACCCAGAATCTGGTAGCCCTATTTTGGAATAAAATTTCCATCTACATCATTCCATTACCTACAAGAATAGGTATGCGTAGATCCGACCTTAAAAGAACCGTTTTCTTTTCAAATTTAGTACCACACTTTTTTCAGTATTTTTTAGAGTAGCATGATATGAACATGTTTTGCTGGGTTATTTTTTTAGAAATTTGTACCAATATAACTTTTTTTGTTGTAAAATTTTGCTTTTAATGAATTTATTGTTGTTTAAAACTTCCTTGTTGTTTGTGCATCAGGTATGTATTGAAAGAATGCTAAGACTTTTTTCTGATATATTCAGACATCAGCAATAACCTTTTTTCTTGCTACTGCCAAACTTCATGATAAAAAAGCACCCTCAGACAACTCCTAACTCATCTATTTTTGACTTGAGTTCCGCAATACACACGGATAATTGGGGGAGGGCATATCATAATAAACATTTGAACATTAATAATGTTTAAATGTATATTATAACATATATTATAAAATTGAATAGTATATATAAAAAATATAAAAGAAAATTTAAACTTTCAATAAAAATAAAAACTTTATTTAAAAAAAACCTAGAATTTGAATATATTAAAAGGTGTTATGGATACCCTTTTAACGCCCTGATATGTCTTTTATGTAACCTTGTTCTCCTTTAAAAGACCTTTCTTTTGATACTAAGTTTTTTGAATTTTGATAAGAACTGACAAAGTTATGACATTTTAAGTTAGGAAAAACTTAAAATTTGGTCATGGTTTGGTAAAAAAATTTGACACTTAAAACACTATAACTTTTTGTAGAATTGTTCGATTTTGATAATTTTTTCATCTTTAAAATACTATTTTCAAGGTCTTTCCAATGATATATTACAATCTAGTGTTTGATTAATTTAAAAACTTTGTCACATACCTAACAAGAAAAAAGAAAATAAAGTAAAAGCTTGTCTCACTCTACTTCATTTTGTTTTCACATTTTATTAAAAACAAAATAACACTGAATTAACTGTGAGTAAAAAAAAAGCTTTAGACAGACACTTAAAATTGTGATTTACTTTGTAAATAGCAAAAATTGCATATGTACTTCTAGAAACAAATTTTTGTTAAAAATTTGTTTTCAAAAAAAAAAGAGAATTATAGTATTTTTGGTTATCTTTGGCAACTAACTCGCTTTTTAGCATGCATACATAACTAATTGTCATGGATTATTGAAAAAAAAAATTGTTACAAAAAAAGTATGACCAGATTATTATAAGTATTTTTTATTATTTTAAATCATGTTTATTAATAATTGATACATGTAAAATGATAATTAAAAACATTTTCCATAAAAAATTTTGGGTCCTCCAATTTTAATGAATTTGTTCCTTAAAATTATATAATTTTCTAGTTCATTTAAAACTTCCTTATTTTTTAACAATATGTAATCGTGCAATTTTAGTATTAACTATAAGTGAACATTTATAAAATTACCTTACTTTAAGTATTTTGCATCCACATAATGCATCGACGTCTAATGCAACAATAATTAATACTCTCTAAAAAAACAACTTAGAATTTAATTTATGATAACAAGCCTATCAGAACAAAATCTTTCAATAAACTCATTGATACCTCCGAAGCTACAACATCGTAAATATCTTCCTTAATATTCTCTGTCAACATTTCATACACACTTCAGGTAGTTAAACCATTTTACTTTAAAATAAACTTCTCTATTCAAGTTTTGAAATAAAATTGTTACTGTTGCATGACCTGCTTTGTTTTTATTTGAATGCGCCATTACGCAAGGTTTCGCGGGAACATCTATATTTAGATTCCATTCTTTTTTGCGAACTGGCATAAATGCGAACTGGCATAAGTGCGCCGAAAGAATTTGTAAACATTGGATTAAGTGCAAAAAGCCAATTCGCTCTAATGCCAGTTCGCACTTATGCCAGTTTTGCTACTGCTTTGCGGTTATGTCAGTTCGCACTAATGCTGAGTCGCATTTATACCAGTTTTTACAACTACTTCGCACTCTTGCTAGTTCGCACTTATGCCAATTTGCAATTTTCAGTCTCCCGTTTTTGTGGATAGGCGATTTTTTTCCTAAGATTGTACTGATAGTAGTCCGATATTACTTCCCTAAGTAAATGCAGGACCGGCACAAACACGTATTTTTGGGGGTTGTGAGTAGAACAAAGTGTCGACTAATTTTTTTATAATCGTTAAATTTAATCATTCTAGTAAAGTAATGTTAATTACTAAAGAACCATATAAAATGAAGATTTGTAAAAATGATAAGTTAAAACTTCTTATTTATGACATCATATCTTTGTTAGTATTAGGAAACATCAAGTTTTGTTGTGAATCGACGTGCATTGTGGATCTGAAATAATTTATTATCAATTTTAGAAAGCCATAAGAGTTTTAATGGCTTTTTCAGTTTTATAGCAACAACCTTTGAAAATAATTAAATATAAAAAAAAACCTTAATAGGTAATAATAAAAAACTCTAAAAAAAAACAAGTTTTGGACCCCAAGATTTTTATGTGTTCCAAAAGCCCTGGATGATGTACCTATGTGTGCTGTTAACATTATTCCTAACATTTTGTATACAGATTTTATTAATCAGGCTCAAACTGCTTATCTTAATTTTGATAAATATGGAGTAGTACAAAATTTATAATCTCTGATAAACTTTTTTGTAAATGTCTCTTTGTACTGGTCGAAAAAAATATTATTATTCAAACGCAGAAAATAAATCGTATTTAACTATAATATTGTAGCGGTGTTCAAGGATTGTATTAATCCTATGGGCCTGGTATGTTATAAATGGAATTAAGTGATTAAGAAGATCAGATCATTTTTGTTGCGTACCAATGAATTTTCCAGACATGCTACTATATGCTTTATATCATACATACATATCGTACATATATATTTTCTTTTATAAATATTGTCAAGTATGCATACTAAACAAATACTATATTACATACACGAGTTACCAATTTTGTTCTCTTTCTTTTATGTTTTTGTTTATATTCAACTTAAGTTTAAAAATGATGTACAAAGTATCAATTTATACTAAGGTTATCATTTACTAAGGTAACTCAATTCTTTTTTTGCCAACTAGAATTTATTTAAAAGAATGGAAGGGGGTAGGGAGACCCCTTCCTCCCCCTACCCCCGCCCTTCTCCTACGCAACCTTCTATTTACGATCCTGATTTTTACGCTCCTACCTATGTACGTAAAAATACTTCCCCAGCACTTATTTACTACAAAATAAGTACTCACGAGAAAAGCTCTTCTAGGAAATTCTTTCCAATAATGATTTTTTGAATGTGAATTAGTGGCAAAGCAGTAAGTTTCTGAAATGTTTTACTTATATAAGTTTTACATATATAATATTTTAGAAGTGAATTTTTAAAAGGAGCTAAATTCAAGTATATCGATTTTTAGAAAATGACAAAAAAACTTGACTATTTATAGGCGCACAACAACAGAAAATGATTTTTTTTCAAGTGCGCACTGGATAAAGAATGATGCATTATAATAACCATGGGGCCCAAAAAGTTATAAGTCTAGAGTCTATTATTAAATCTTATTTTTTAGCCATTAAATTACCAGTTTAGCTCATCAAAATGTTAGTTAACGCTGCTACATTTTTTCTTTGTTGATGCTTTTTTTTATTTTATGATTAATATTTTTTATTTGTTTAGAACTGGAAACTAGGATCTGTTGTTAATTAGTATCTATTTTCATATTTATGTTTTGTTACTTATGACTTGAAATTATTGAATTGTTGTTGTTTTGAAACAATTTTTAAAAGATTTTTAGCTTTAATTACCTTTTCAATTATGTTAATTATTTACTGTTTATTATTTTCTGTTAATTATTTTCTGTTTTATTATGTTTAATTATTTTCTGTTTAAAACTGTTAAGTTAAACTTTTTATATGTTATAAAGCGTGCACATCACACTTCAAAGACAACGTATAAAAAAATTCACTTAACAGGTTTAAATAGAAAATAATGTAATTAAAATCACACGTGTGATTTTATTTTGTGCAAATTTTACCCTTTTAGACAATTCAGTCGGCAAATGTAGACCTTTTTGACAAGTGAGTCTGCAAATTTTAAAAAACAAAGACTTTTTTTTTAGTCGGCAAAAATGTTTATGGAACCCATATATATATATATATATATATATATATATATATATATATATATATATATATATATATATATATATATATATATATATATATATATATATATATATATATATATATATATATATATATATATATATATATATATATATATATATATATATATATATATATATATATATATCATTGTTTTTATACTTATTTAGGGGCATATTGTCAGTGTCCATCTTTTGGACCTGTATGTTCTTTAGAACATGTAATTTTAATCTTGTTCTAATAAACTTTATCTATCTCTATCTATCCATCTACCTATATATATATATATATATATATATATATATATATATATATATATACATATATATATATATATATATATATAAAGAGAGAGAGAGAGAGAGAGAGAGAGACGTTGAGCATTTAACCAGCACGAATAAAGCCGTTTTTCTTTACCAATGCCTCTTATCTTGCCAGAGCCTCTTTTTTTTACTTTGAGGTCATTAGTATGACTATCTTAGAAGACGTTAAGTAAAGGACTCAATAAGAGTGCAACACTCATCCATCAATAATAGCAATTGCAATAAAAATGAGCTGCAAACAATTGAGTGAATAAAAATATTTCTAAATATTATTATTCATGTGTATTCATACTGTAATTCGTACTTCCCTGTGCAATATTGCCATCATAAAGATAGCTGTGAATAAGTGAAAAACAAATCTCTAAGATAACTCTAGTATTAAAAATGGTTTTGTTTTATATAATGTACATTTCTCATTAAAAAATAATTTTCTCAAAACAAGAAATATTTTTCGTTTTTTGAAAACAAATTCCACCCCGCAATTTATTTTTTAAAATAAGAAATATATTTCTTGTTTTAAGTAAAAACATTTCTTAAACTATGAACAATTGATTTACAATTTTGCTATGTAGAAATAATTAACTTTTAATAGATTGGATCTGGAACTTCTGTAACAAGTTTTATCCAAAACCACTTATATGAACTTGACGGTTGATTTGCAGACTAGAATTTAGATTTATCTAAATTCAATGAAAGCCGAATAATTATAAACCATTCGTTTCTTTTTTATAATTTTTCATTAAACATTTTAAAAAGAGTTTTTATATCTTGGTGAGATTAAAATATATTTGAGTAGTCAGCAAAAAATATAAAATAAAATATTTTAGATATCTAAGTATCATATCCAGTGGCAAAAACGAACAGAAGACAAAAATAATTTCATGTTAGATAAACTTGTGTATTGCAGTAGCGAATGCAGGATTTTTTGGTGCTTCAGATATGAGGCTTTTAGGGAATGCGCGAACTCTAAACTTAAGTATGCTCTTGCTTACCCTTGTCAAATGAGAGTATTTCCTAAAAAATTGCAGTGATTGGAGTCTTGAAACAAAAAAAAACTAAAAAGTTTGCTTATCATACCCTGAATGCGAGGGGAAAGATATTTTTTTTTAGCATATTATACTAAACTTGACAGGTTTTAAGTTTTGTTTAATTATGGCTTAACGTTCAAAAGTTATGACTATGTCTAATTTCCGCCCAAAACGTAGGACTGTATACTTTTTTCATATGTAATGCGTTGTTTTTAGTTTATCAGGTATTTGTTAAAACCAAAGCAGCAAATTCAGTTTTTATAAATATACTCTAAAACAACACTTGCTAAATAAGAAGCTACAAATTTATTTTCTACAATCTCCCACCACGATCCTGTTAGTACCCCACTCAAAATTTTCCTCCGTTCAGTAACTTTTTAAGGTTTGTGTTCCGGAGTTAAAGCGTTGAAAGAAGTTTTTAACAACTAGCCATTAAAAAAATTTATAACCTCCGTGACTGCAGTGACTTCCTCGGTTTCGGGAAATTGAATTTACCAGTTTTTTACCAGTTCTGTTCAATTTCGTAATCTGGTAAAAATTGAGGACTACTCAAAAGAACTTTAAGGTTGAACTGGACTATAAAGACAGTAATCGTCTTTAAAATTAAAGTATTTGTAAATTAAATTGCGCTTGCGTATAATAACTTAGCACTTCTGAACGACCCTTATACGTGAATGTTAACCGGACATTATAACAAACGCATAGAATGAATTCAAGGTATTTATAAAACATTGAAATGCGCAAAAATTAATGACCTCATTTAAATTTACTTTGCTCCGATGCAAAATAATTCAATGAATTCTCGTTAACTCGAACAAACAAGGGACCAAGGAAAATGATTCGACTAAACGAATATTCGCAGTAAAACAAAATAAAACAATTGCTCTTGCTTTTAATGGACTATAGTGAACAGTTCGAGATAAAAAAAAAAAAGCAGCTAACTTTTAACAACTTGTTTAATGCGTATAAAGCATTAGCAAACTATTTTAAAAAAATAATGCGACAGCATCTTTTTTTTAAGAAATCTCTTGTTGCATTCATAACATTTTAAGGTTATGGAAGAAAATCGAAGAAAGTTTCTAAACATTTTAATATCATTAAAGTAAAGACAATCACATGATTGCCATGCGTATCACAAAGTTACTATATTGGCAGCATCAGATTTTATTACACGGTTAGCCTTAACTAAATTTAGGTTTTCTGAATTGTGCCCGAATTAATTTCAACGTTTTCTGAAAGAGTATATTTTACTGATCACTATGTATATAGTCCACCAAATCAGAAAACTCCTATTAAGTAATTATGGCATTTTAAAGATTTTTCGCGCCTTTTTTGTCTTTTACGACCATCTTTAATCCACCATTTTTTCTGCCACAAATTTAATTGCAAAAGACAATCATAAAACAAATTTTTTTTAAAAAAATGTTAAGAATCGGTAAATCACATCCTCAGACTATTTTAGATCATCAAAAGAACAGTATGTCTTTTCTGTGGTCGCAAATGTCGTATGAAAATAAACAGCCAAAGCCATATAATTTCTAAATTTTAGAGCTGTTTTTCGGATTATAACATTGCTGATGATCGATAACCTACTAGATTGTGTCCAAGGTTGGTATACTTAATGATATTTAACTAAATAAATATATATAAAAAGTATATATGTCATAAACGTAAAGCCCTTCTCATAACTGAAAAATTTGATACCTTGTTGAACTCAAAGAAATGAGATTTGATAAATGAATCAAATCTCATTTCGCTTGGTACTTATCTTTTAAAGGTGTAGAGGTATAGTTGAAAGAACGAATGTTGTTAATCTCGGGCAGAAAATTAATTTTGACATTGACTGGTCAAAGATGACTATCCCGGCTAAAACACGAAATGGGTAAAATGTTATTTTATTTGTATATTTGTTGTAAAGAAATATAAAATTATAATTTTTTATATAATTTCAGGAAACTAAAAATTTGCGGTTGTGAAATATGTAAAATCGCAAGAACGCAAGGAAGGATACCCAAGAAAAAATCTGGTATAAAGAGTTTTAAAACGGCAGCTATTTGTCCGCGGTGTAGTTCTTGTCTGACTAAAGTTAAAAGAGGATTGCATCATAAATGCAATGCAACAATGCTCATGTAGACGTTTTTATAACTTTGATTATTTGACTGTGAAAGGTTGTATACCATGCTCTATAGAAAACAAGTTCATAAATGTAATTGTTTTTTTTCAGAAATAACATATCAGCTGCATCCGGATATCAAGTTATTAGAAAAACCGTATTAATTTGCTTTACTAATAGAGAGATAAGTGAAAGAAATGTCAAGCATAATAAATCAAAAATGATAATTTTAATTTAAAAAAACATTTGTAAGCTTTTGAACCTATAACCTTTTTAACAATGTAAAGTTGTCGAAACCTTTTTCATACAGTCTCCATACTTTTGTAACTTATCTAGATATCAAGGAACAAATGGTTTCTCACTGAGAATACTCCAAAAACAACCAATTTTACTCACGAAAATCTTCTTTATATTCAGAATTCTCTTTCCTTAAGTAACCATCAAATGATAGAACTTCCTAATATGATAAGCATAAATATGGTAAAATCACAATACTAATACAAATTTAATTCTGCACAATAAAGTGATGCAATATTTGGAGTAAAACTTATTATATAAAAAATTAATAATTACAGAGTTGTTGAAAAAAGAAGAAACGCTGTAGAACCTGGACTGAAAGACTGCGTCTCTGATTTGAACAGTTATCTTCTCCCATTATTTACCGAAGAAAATACTCCTGGATCTTAAATGCGTTGATTCTAAGAATCAGTTGCTAAAAATTGCTGTTGACGGGGTAGTGGTTTTATCAAATTTTGTTTAAATATAGTTAATCTCAATAAAATTTTTAAAAATTACGGCAAAGTTGAAATAGATTACCTTAAAACAAAACCGGTAACATTTACAGGTCTTTATATAAAGATGGTCTAAAAAAAAATATTTAAAGATTCGTCAGTAAATGCTTTATTTCTTCTTCTGGTAGCTCCAGAAATCCCAGAAAGATATTTAAACATAAAAATATTATTTGAAAATTAAATCTTGAAAAAGTTGAGCATTGGGGTGTGCGACATAAAACTTAGTAAAATTCTGACAGGTATATCTCCAAGTAGCAGTTCAATTCATCCATGTTATGTATGTAAGTGGAATAGAAGAGAAACTTGGACAAATGCTCCATACAGAACTTTCGAGAGCTGTCAAAACAACTATACAAAATTCAAAAAATCTGGTTCAAAACCTAAGTGTGCACAACATTTTAAGAATTGTATAAACCCTGTATTAGTACATGGAAACCCCTCTGAATTTTTTGTAGATAGACTTGTTTTACCGGAGCTTCATATAATGGAGGGAATTGTCAACCATGAAATGGATAACATAGAGCGGATTTGGTCGGAAACGAATATGAAGAAGATTTACGAACAGTTGCAAATTATTAGGACTCGTCAGTATAGTGGAAAACTTAATGGAAATCTTCTCGAAAAATTCTTAGAAAGTGGGAAGTCTTTAATGATAAGCTGCCAATTAAACTAAAGTCTTTTGGAGAATGCTTAAGGTTGTTAAATTTAGTTGTTGAGTCTTGCTTTGGATGCGTACTTGATGAAAACTTTCAAACTAATATCGAAAATTTAAAAGCCTGCTATAAAAATTTGAGGTTGGAACATAGTATTACTTTAACACCAAAATTTCATATCCTGTTCAATCATGTATCTGAATTCTGTAAAACAAAAAAAATGGGCCTTGGAGTTTATTTGGAGCAATCAAGAGAATGTGTTCACTACCTCTTCAAAACTGCCTCGTGGAACCGGTACAAGGTGTCCGCAAATAATTCTAATTATGGGCATACTTTAGTAAGGGCATTAAGATCTTATAATGGAAAACATCTTGTTTCTCTTGGACATGTTGATCTATTGATATTTTTTAGTGTTGATCTGTTGATATTTTTGTTGATCTGTTGATCTGTTGATATTTTTTAGTGATTCAATTCAAGAAGAAATAGCTTTTAATTTTATATTTGTAAATAATCGATGATTTAAAACATTCCGATAATGTGATTATCCACTCTTAAACTATGTAATATAACACAATACCATATGTATTATTCATTTCCAATAAATTGTCTGTAACTTTTACAATAAAATTTTGAATAAAAACATGGCGGACCAAAAAATGGCGCAAAACACTTGCAAAAAAAGGCGCAAAATAAAAGACGCGAAAAAATCTTTAAAATGCCATAATTACTTAATAGGAGTTTTCTGATTTGGTGGACTATATACATAGTGATCAGTAAACAATACTCTTTCAGAAAACGTTAAAATTAATTTGGACACAATTCAGAAAAACTAAATTTAGTTAAGGCTAACTGTGATCAGAAAATATGAATGTCTGTATTCAGATGTACGTAATTTAGTTAACGAAGGAAGGCTTAAACAGGGTACAAAAAATAGAGGCAGATTAAAACCTATAATTAAATCTATAATATTTCTTGGTGATGGGATTCAATGATCAGTTTATCGTTGAAATAAATAAAAATTCTCTATTAATAATGATGGCAATTTTCGTAAGTTGCTTCGATTTCTAGTAAGAGCCGGAGACAATATTTTAAAAAGCCACTTAAATTACTGTAATTATAAAGCAGCTTACTTAAGTAAAAGTGTTCAAAATAAAATATTTTAACAATGTGCTGTATAAATTCAGGATATAATTAAAACAATAATTTTAAAAGAAAAATTTTAGAGCGTTATATTTGATGAAACAAAGGATACCAGTCATAGTTCTCAAATGACAATCAAAGGAAAGAGCTGTCCAACATAAATGCTAAAAATTTTCAAATAATGAATTTTTTTTCAGAACTTGAATTTTGGGAGCTGAAATGGAAAGGCGCAATCAAAAAGCAACAAGACCTACCCGACTTGAAAAATACAAGTAACTTGTATTTTTCAACATGGTAATGCCTTCCCTTTAATTAAATGTATTTTGCAATTGCTTTTCACCTTTCCAGTTAGCGTTGTTTCAGGAGAACGGAGTTTCTCGATTTCAAAAACAATTGGACAAATAAAATTAAATGGCTTAGCTATGATGAATATCATAGAGATTGCATTATAAATGTGGAAAAGATTATGGATAGATTTGCATCTTTAAAAAATTGAAAGCTTAATTTTATATTATATTTTGTTAAATTTTTTGTTAGGTTTTTATTAAAAGAATATATTTAAGAATTTTTTTTTTTTTGTACATGACAGAATAACTATTTATTAATATAGTTTAATTATGATTTGTTAATTATGCTTGTTACTATAAATGAAAATAAGATTTTTCTTACTTTTTATTGTATCACGGACCATTTTTAGTTGGATCTACCACTGTTTCATGACTCCCCCCAATACAGTGGCAGGTTTTGCATAGGGCATCTCGAGTTTGCCATTTCTAAAACATGACATTGAAACACTAAAAAAAATACAAAAGCGTGCAACAAAAATGGTTGCACTAGTAAAGCACCTACTTACGAATTTTGTAATTACAAACATGTTTTTCATTACAAAGTTCTGTATTTATTTTAAACGATAATAGAAAACTAGGTAACAACAGACCATTAATTTACACATAATTGCTTTACAAATTTGACCGCAATATTGGCAGAAAACAAAACAGAGACATTTTGTTTAAAAAAATATCTCTAATAATCATAATTTACACAGCCAACACGTTTTTGTCAGGTGTATCAAAACTACTGTGACTGTACGGTAACAAATATTCATAAATTACACTGACTTTGCAAACGGTAAGCGACTTTTTTTTATGTATAAAACCTACTCGCGCCGAGCCTACTTTTAAAGAAGCATCAAAATCTTCAGCAGTGACAAATGAAAAGCGTACATCTGTTCTTAATAGAGAAATAGATAACATCATATTTTCCTAACTTGTCTATACTCTACAAAATCGTAAATTTTAAATCGTAAATATACTTTTAAATAACCAAACCATTGCAATATTATTAATATTAAAAATTAATCTTTTATCATCGATACAATATTAATGATAATTTTAAACCAAAGTAAACTTAGCAAACTTAAAATGTAGATGTTTAGTGTCTTAGATTTGCTTAATATTTATGATAAAAGGCACACAAAAACATCGATAAAGTATATTTACCACAAGCTCGAATCTCGAAAAAATTTTTTCTTGGACCTCATGTGTCACCCCTAACCGCTGTCGCCCCCTACTCATTCTCCTGAACCCCCAGGACAATAAACCGCAATCCTTCAATGCCCCAAGAATAAAGTCCTGGATCCGCCACTGCTTGATTCATATCACAATTCCACTTGAGCAACATTTACTTAAGTGTTATGCTGATAAAAATAAAAGTGCAATTAAAAAACCTTAGAACTTTACTGCAGTATGTAGTATGGGACACGTCCGATACTACATCTCTACTGCAGTAGAGTCGGACTACTAGCAGTAGAATCGGACGTGTCCGTTACCACAACGCGGGAATTATACCTAAAATTTCACGCGGGAAAATAAAATAAACAAACCAACAAATTCACTTTCATTAATTGATGACCATAACATAAGTTGATGATGATGATAGTTAAAGATAAAAATGTAACAGACTTACTATAAAAATAAAATAAAATATTTTAAATAATAAAAATAAAAAATATGTCTAACCATTTAAAGAAAAAAAATATTGAAAAAGAAATCAATTTAAAAAGCGATATAGATGCAAATCATTATCAGTATTGCATAAGTGGTGTAAATGTCAAGTTCCCTGTCAAAGCTTATCCAACACAAATTTCTTTGATGTCTAAGGTATATTATATACTATATTTAATCATTAATTTCAAATTTTAGACGCATAGAAAATTGGGTATACATAAATAAAATATTTTTTTTACTCAATTTTAAATATTTATTTTTTTAACACTTATATTTTACGATTATTAAATTATGAACAAAACAAAACAAAAAGTATATACTGTGCGATACGTAAATAAAATATGTAAGTTTAAATACTTGCTTTGTGTTTTAGCAAAAACCTTAAAAATTTGTTAAGTTTTTAAAATAATTAAAACAACCTTTTTGTTTTATTTAAAAAAAAGTAGATCAGTGTAGATTTTAGTGAGTTTCTATGAAAAAAAGTATACCTTTCTATGTACCTAAATGACTACATTTTACAGTTCTTGATATTTCACTTGGAGTGATAACTTCTTTAATAACTAGACTTTGTAATTTAGGTATTTAATAATATTAGATGCAACTCTTAGGAGACATTTATTACTTAACCACTGCACAAATTATGTATCCACAGTAGCATTAATGTTTTTTTTTCCATTCTTTCCCAAAATCATATTTGGCTCTACATTGTTGTATGAATCCTTTTTTTGTAGTCAAAGTTATACTTTGTACATTTTTGTTTGGTGATATTATTTGCTGTATATCTTTATTCATTCAAAGGTGTTTATAAATAGTTTTATTTTTTTTATTGAAAGTATTGTTTGGGTGCACTGTCTGTCTTATTTTTGTATTTATTTTATAATGAAAACAACCTTTAAGTTTCTTTGGTTAAGCTTTTATATAAGTTTTTGCTTAAGTTTAATAACAAATGTTTAGTAGTGTCATTAACAAAGGCTAACAACTCTGGAGATTAATTAGATTAGATGAAGTCATATTTTTCTTCACCATATATTCTCTTCACTTTATTATTATTTATTAACCACCCAGTAAATGAAATTACAGGTAAAATAAACTATATTTAAAAAAAGTTACTTTATAAAATTATAACCTGTAAAACAACATTTTCAATATTGTTACCAAGTTAAACAGAAGAAAATTAGTTAAATAAAAATATTGATAAAGTTTAAGTAAGAAAAGTAGTTCATGAAGACAAATAAAAATTTCTATAATCATTTTCTCAAATATTTTGAAAAAGAAACCAAACTTAATCATATCAAAAGCTAATAATATAAACCAAAAATCAAATGATAAAAAATTTGAAATAAAGTTATTGGATTACAGTGCTCTTTCATTTTATTTTTGTTTTTGATTTTGATTTAATATTTATCATGTGATTAGTCCATTGCTTTGTAGCTAATGACATTTCTCAGTATTTATAATCTTTTTAAAATTAAAGCCAAGAGTAACAAATTATTTCAAAAAATTGTTATAGTTATTACTATGCCAACTAAGTTAAAATATTAATTGATTTGTTTTTATAAGTTTTAAATTTATGTGTTACAACAAAAGTAAGATATTATTTATATTTTTTAACAATTTTTTATTGTTTATTTCTGCAACATGGGTGATAGTATAGAGGTTATAAACATTCATTTATGTCATTTTAGTATTTTTTCCTTTTCATTTTTTATTAATATTTTACAGATTTTACAAAGTATTCAAAAGAGACAATGTTGTTTATTAGAATCACCTACTGGAAGTGGAAAAAGTTTAGCATTACTTTGTGCAACATTAGCATGGTTGTATGAAGAGAAAGGTTTTTTACTTGATTTTTTAAAAATAACCTTACATGCATAATATGCTTTAGTTATATTTTTTAGATGAAATTTTTTTCAAATTTAGATAATTCAATGTATGATTAGTTAGATATAATTATTTACTTTAAACTAATAACAATTTTCTAGCTTTTAAATATTTTTGACTTGGAAAAATATTTATTAAATAAATTATTAGCCATTATAATATAGATTAATTTTGCAAAGTTTTTTTTTTTGCCCAAATAAAAGCAGAAATAAAGTGAGGAAGTAAATAAAAATAAATTAAAGAAGTGAATGATAATAAACAGCAGGCTTAGACAGCAATGGCGTGCAATCGCACACTATAACCGACCACGCTTATAACTTTTTTCTTTACGATTCGACCACAGTGGTTTTGATGTTTTAACAATTTAAATGCTATAAAAAAAATTGTTGCGTTATGAATAACTTTTAATCGTTGATCTTTTCTAAAGTTTTTATTTTAAGAAAAGTCTTCAAATAAATTTAAAAATTAATTATAGTGATTGTTTAAAATTAATGCATTTTGTGTAAATTAACAAATAATGTTATATTTAAATTTGTTTTTGTAGGCATGTATTTTTATGATAAATTTAAATGTTTGAAACTATTTTTCAAAGTCTTTCTCAAAATCTTTTGAAAGATAATTTTTTAAGTTACGTTTTTAAAATACGTTTTTATAATCAAATTAAAGAATCCTATAACAATCTTAAATATTGAGATGTAGCATTATACGTTACCATTTGGTTTTAAATGCCCATTATTTTCACCTAACCCAGATGTACCAAGATAAAAGAATTTTATGCAACTATTACATGTCAAATGTCAGTTATTTTTAAGTAACTAAGAGGTAAAATTTTTACATAATGAGATGTGGCAATAATTTTTACTGAGAGGTTTTACATTATGAGATGTAACATGTGGAAATGCTTGGTATTTTATAAATAAATGCATATAGAAAAAAATTTGTCGATTTAAGTATAATATTTATATATCATATATATATATATATAAATTATTTCTAAGTAAGAGGACATAAGGATTTTAGATACATTAGGGCAAAACTCTAAAAATTAAGAGTAATCAAGTATATTTAAAAAATATTTTAAATAACAATGCTTAAACTATTACATAAAAGCTTGAACGTTGTCGTTATGTTAAAACAAATTAGTGGTTAGTTTTATATATATTTTTGGTTGTCACTAAGTGACATATAATTTTTTTTGTTTTTACTTATAGCATTTTCTTGACAAAGTCAATTAAGACCAAACTTTTGTACATTAAAAATAAATTAAACATAATAGATAATATTGATGACATAATTAGATGACATTGTGTTTTAAAGTTTATTGAGTTATTTAGTTATAAAAAATTGAACCTTGTTACTAATTGTAAGCAACATGAAATGTAACGTATCTTTTAAATGTTTAAAGGGAGAAGTGAAAGATTGTTTTTCTAAAATCCTGGGGATAAGAACAGTTAAAATAATTTATTTTAAAATTAAAGTAATATATTTTTTGAAACTATATTTAGTTAAATTTTAAAAAGTACATTTTGTTACAGCACAAAAAGAGGAAGAAGTTATAAATGTTCAAGGTATCATCAAAGAAGTTAGCAATGTTCAAGCTAACATCAAAGAAGCCATCATTGTTCAAGCTAATATCAAAGATAATGTGCAGGAAGCAGCAATAAAAGTTATTTCAAAAGGTGTTTTTTATAGTCATTTTATGTACTCATAGTCACCAGCCCTCAGAATTAGGGTTGGCATTTGGCAATGCTGACATAACTGCTGGCCTTAAAGTGTTTGAGGTTGGCAAAAAAATGCTTGTTTCTATGTTTTATGGTAACCCCTTCGTGTTAATTTTTTTAATAAATCTTACAACCTCTTACAGTTTTAGTTTTCCAGAGGGCTGAGTCATATTGTTGCTTTTGGTTAACCAGTCTTTATCAAGCAATCTTACAAATCTGAGTTTTGCTTTGCAATCAAGCAAACTTTAAAAACCAGTTATAAACTATGCAATAAAAACATAATAATTGTTGGTTTTTTTGAACATTATAAATTAAACACTTGCCCGGTATTGGATATGTAGTTTTAGTTAATAATTTAACTATTATAATTTTTAAAATTAAATATAGCAGATGTGTTCAGTAATTATATTTAATTAAATATAATCACTGAACAATTAAAATCTTGAAAACACTATTTAATAAATTTTTTTGTTTTTACATTTTTTATTTTATTTGAAATAATTTTACTGAAGTAGTAATTAAATGATAAACGTAGAATTTAAATATTATATATTTAAAATTTATAGAAGATGATGGAGACGATTTTAAAAGGGAAGCCAAAAAAATACGAAAAAGTATTGTAAGAAGTCTTTTTTTCTATTTCTTTTATCTCAATTAAATTGGTCTCACCTTGTATAAATAAAAGACTGATGTAGTTTTGTATAGGTTATCTAAACTTGTTTATCTGATAAATAATTGGTGTCAGTATGTATAAATAAATAATTGGTAAAATTTTTAATATATAAATAAACTATATATATACAATTTAAGTTGTTATTTTTTGGTATACAAGAATATAAGGAAAACTTCAAGTAAGGAAAAACAAGCAAGCTCTAGAGCAAAAATAAAAAATACTTTCTTTAAAATACCACTCATAAAAATTTGAAAATGAAATTAAAAAAAAAAATTGATAAATATATTTGTTGTTTAAAATACTGCAGTTTTTCTATTTATGACGTATTTAATGGTTGTTGCAAGAAATGTTTATGATTGTTTTTCTATACTTCCTAAAGCAAGTTTTTGATATATTGATGGTTTTTCCTTTGTAGACTTCGGTTAAAAAAGGTGACAACAATGAATCTGAAAGTAGTACAGAGTTGCTTCCAAACAATGCTCCTGATGAAATCCCAGTAAAATTAGAAAAGCGAAAAAAGTATGCTTTTAGTTTGCTTGTGTTTTATTATTTTTATACATAAATGTAATAAAAAGAGTTTTTCAAACTTTTTTTTTGAATAATAGATACCTGCTTTTACTTTTGCACTAAGGATGTTCTATAAGTGTAGTGTTTCATAAATGATTTTGTTAATCCTAATTTGTTAAGGAGTTAATTAAATATAATTTTATTTTTATTAACTTATGATTTATGTATGATATATTTAACTATCAGGTGATCTTTTTGGTTGTTAATTCAAAATAAACATAAAAATCTAAATCTTCGGAGTGTTGTATTATGCATTTATTAGTTTTTTAATTTTTAGAATTCAGGCAAGTGTTTTTCTTTAAGATAATTCTTTATTATTAATAAGTTTTCAGTTTGTCAACTTAAAAACAAAATCTCTATGAAAATACGCTTCTTTTGAGACCCAGGTTGACATCCTTTTGAATCCTTTTTTTGTTGTTGACAGTTTTAGGTTATTTTACCCCAAATGCTAAAGATTTAAACCCAAATATCTTTACAACTTGATGTGATGGTGAAAAATGAGTTGCATATTGGAAATCAAAATGAGAAATGTTATACAAAAAACAAATTGTTTGCTTGGCACTAAAACTTATTTTGTTGTTGACCTGTCTAATTAGTGCAATTAGTACAAGAGCAAACTGGTCCACTAATTATCTTTTTTTGTTACAAATCAAATGCTTCATTTTTTAATGCTATAAATGCAATGCTTTCTCAGAGTTCCAAGTGACTACTTAGTTAAAAGCTTCATATTTTATATATTTTTTCTTTTTCTAGAATCTCAAAAATATATTTTGGAACTCGCACACATAAACAAATCACACAGATTATCAGAGAGTTAAAGAAGACAGCATACAAGGATGTCAGGTAAACATTGCAATGTTAATTCTATTTATGTAGAATAATGTAAAAAAAAAAAAGATTTTAAATATGTTGAATGCAGTACTGATATGCATTTATAAAAATAACTTATTCAATGATTATTACTTCACTTGAATTTTTTCAAGTAAAGTAGTAACTATTGTAAGCTCTTCAGAGCAACGGTGTATCCGTGAGTATTTGATGTTTCATATTTTTGACACTTTCAGGCTTAGTGCAAACTCCAAACTTAAATATGTTCATGCTTGTGTCAAGTAAGAATGTTTTGCAAAAAATTGCGATGATAGGTGCCTGGAAACAAAAAAGTTACCCATCATGAATTAAATTTAAGTTTAGTATAAAATGCAAAAATTTGTTTTAATAAATCATTTGCCTCGGGGTGAAGTAGGTTGGGGTTTTCATTCCAGGTGAAGTAGGGTTTTACATTCAGGGTGAAATAGATTGGGAAAGGGGAGATGTTATCAACTTTTTGGGATATTTTGACTTATTATGAGTATGTAAAGTTCCTTAACTGCTAATTTTGAAATATGTGCTTTAATTTTTCAGAAAATGAAGAAAAATCAAATATTAAGGATAAAAACAATTATTGCTTAACCCAAACCCTTAGTTGATGTATCAGTACTACTTGCATGTTCTCCCTTTTTAAAAAGTCAATTTGTGATTTGATGCCTCTGCAGCTCCCTGTTTCAATATGTCATCAGTGTGTATCTAATGCTGCATTCACACATATATTAGGGTGATTCAATTTGAAGAAATTTTTAAAGCAAAAATAGGTAAAAATATCTTGCTAAGTTTAATGCAAATATGTATGTAACTTCCCTCAAGGCTATTTTTTGATGTTGAGGGATGGGAAATGTACAATAATATTACTGAAGTTTGAAAAAATGAGCCTAAACTACATCTACTTTGCATTTAAAACCATATGTATTTACATATTAAGTATTTTCCATTCAAAATCTCAATAAATTGACAAAGTTTGTGCATTTTGTTGTTTAATTTAAAAATCTTTTTTTTTGACTTTTTTTTTAATCATTTATTTTAATTAGTATTTTTTCAAAAAAAAGACATTTTTACCTGGGTCATGAAGAAACGGATTTTTTTTTTGAAAGAATACTAATGGAAATAAATGATTAAAAATTTGGTAAAGTGCTTGTTACTTTAATTAGTTGTGTACAGTAGTCTCTCCCTTAATTGCGCACCCAATTAGTTACGCATCCCAGTTAATTGCGCGTTTAGGCCCAAAATATTTGTGTTTCAATTTTTTACTGAGTTTTTTGTTGAAAGTGTAATTAGATCAGAATCCTTACTTCTTATGGCTAAAGGCAAAGGAAAAAGATTACCAGAAGATCAATAAGTCAAAATTATAGCTAAACTTAAAAAAAGTGATGCGCCAAGCAAACAAGTAATTGCAAGAGAATATGTAACTGAAAATTAAATTCGATCTCTCTAGAATAATCGAAATCAAACAGAAAAAAGAAGTTTACTAATGACAGAAGAAGCTAGAAAAATAGTGTTTCGATTATCGTCTGGAAAATTTTGAATCAATTGACTGTGAAGATTCTCCAACGTATATTGAAGCAATCAAGGAAGATGTTGAAGATTGTTTGTCTCTCAAAGAAAATAAAGATAATGCAGTTTCTATGGATAACAATTCTGATGAAGAAGAAGCTAATAATGATGAGATAGACAATGGTACAGACTTTTTAGGTATTGAATTTATACATTTATCTCTGATCGATATTGGCAAGCAATTAAAATGTCAAAAAGCTAAAGCAATTTTTAAAGACGACAACGATAAATTAATGAATAGCTACGAACAACTATCATCAAACATACGGTCAGTAATTATGAAAATTAAACAAGAAAAGCTGCAGAATGCATATCAGCCTACAAAAAAACTTTTTCTGTCATGCATAATATATTTCTTAATAAAAATTTGTTTATATAGTTTATAATTTAGTTTGCTAAATTTTTTCTTATCTTTTTCTTATTTGCGCACTCCAAGTTAATTGCCCACCGCAGTGCCTGTTTCAATTTGCGCAATTAAGCGAGAGACTACTGTACTCGAGGGTGATGTTAGGATATTTACCCCACTGCCCATCGCCCCTCTACTGCACACACATACCTCTGCCACGCTCACTTCTTTAGCCTTTAAAAATTTTAAGTTAAAATATTTCAAGGTTAAAAAATGTGTGCCTTATTGCTACTTTAATCAATTTTTCATCAAAACTTCATCAATATATCTGAAATATATCATCAATACTTCATCAATATCAAATACTTTTTTCATCAATGCAAAATCAATACTTGCGCATAAAGTTAGGTTCCTTAACCTCCTTCCCCTATCTTTTCCTTTCCAAAATTTAATAAATGGCTGACTACTACATTTATACTGATTTCTCACTAAACTTCCATATGAATTTAAAAGTCTAAAAATATTTTATGAAGTTACATAAAGCCTGTGCATTGCTACACGAAGTTTGTGCATTGCTTTAGATTACTATGACTTAGAATCGAATTCAAAACTGAGTTTTATAGTTATCTAGAAAATAAGCAAAAAAGATATTTTGTGTTATTTTTGTTTTACCTAAAATTAGAAATGTTCTGTAAACCAATTTCATTGCTCCTTTTTGTCACCTTTCCAGATCTTTTTCAAAGTTCCTTCATGGCATAACAAACTTTGTTTATTGTTATAAGTTTCATCTGTTTTTCTTTTTCACTAATGTATCTATGGATAAACTCCTGCATCATGTCTACATTTCTTTCTGTGTGATTTTTTACAACAACTAAAGTTTTTGCATAAGCTAAAAACTGTTTGTAATATATTTAAATGTGCGTATAGAATAGAGGAAGGGAAAACCTATCAAGAATTCTCTCTTCCGTAAAGCTATTTACTGCAAACATAAAGGATAAATACTTTTCAACTAATACTGTCAAACTTGGTGGATTACTAGCTTTGATTCTGTCTAGATTGTTTTTTTTACGTACGTTAGTTGTTGTTTTTTTAACATATTTTTGCAATACTCAAGTGCATCTGTTGCTGCTCCTCAACAGTTCCTGTCTTTAATGAACAATTAAATCTTTATTTATTTTCAGGATTGTATTGAAACTATGGGTCTTCGAATTTATTTATCAATCCTTCAAAGAAAAATTTTCTCCTGCCTTTTTTTCATAAGTAATATTTTTATGGAAATGGCATATTCTCAGCTCTATGACATACTGTCTGCAAGCAAGTTGGAGTATGTATTTATCTAAATTATTGTTGATTCTGTTCACAGTTCCTTTCTAATGTATTTGTTGATTTGTGTCAAAGCACAATCCTTTAACATGTGATTTAATATCAAAATCATTAATCAATTAAATTACTCCTTTATATTGATTGCCACCTGAAGATGAAGGTAAAGAAGGCACACCCAACAAGAGCGATTGGCCATCAATGTTCACTAATACAGTTAGTCATTTGCATTTTAATTTTTGACTGACAATTCTTTGTACCTCATCATAAAGCCACAAAGCCATTCCACAGATGCTATATACTATGGACAGATAATATTTGCCTCTGCATACTGAAAAGGTAATTCCCTTATTTGTTTTTTCGTCAAACTGTGGCATATTTTAAATGCAAATTTAAAATCTTAGAAATAAATGTTTTCGCAAGTATCACCTACTAAAAAGCTTAAAGATAAAAAATATTAAATAAGAATGAGAAAATAGAAATGTTAACACTAGTCAAATGTCATTTAGCTGGAAAATTTGATTTTTTTAAAAGTTTAATTGCATGGTATCAATGACTAATAAGCACGCTGATATACCAAGAGAACAAATTGTTTGGTTTACATCCTGATGATAAATGATCTCTACGATTACAAGGCATGTTGCATATATTAACTATTTTGATTTTTCTACAAACACAATTGAAAATATTAAGTTAAAACTACAGAAATAAAATTTGATAAATCACATTTTATTTCTGTAGTTTTAACTTAACAACTGAGACCTGATCTTGTTCATCCGAAACTTTTACAATACTTTTCAGATTCACTGGCCGTCATAAAAGAAGGAGAGAGAGAATAAAACAAAAACAAGAAAAACAACAACATAAAAATGTTTTTTATCTATAAAATGAAAAAGTACATCTATACAAGTTTTTCAAAAATTAATGCTATTTTTCAGCATATTTTTTTAAAATAACTATTAATTTTGTAATTTTTATATAATTTTATTTTTGTATAACTGTCTCAAATATAATTTTCCCATCATAATAAACTCAGAAATGTGGATAAATTTTCGTTGATTTTACTTATTTAAAAATAAATTTCAGTTTTAAATATAAATAACAGATTAGCATGTCAGCAAAACAAGAGAGAAGATTCTAACATAAGTTTGAATATACATGTGAAAAAGACTATATTATTAGTATCTTCATTAAATGTGCCAATGGGAATCAGCGTAGTGTAACTTAAAAAAAAATTGAAAATTTTGTTAAATTAATATTTATTATTCCAATGTTTTACCATATATAGTTTGAGAGTAAAGTAATACAATCGAACACAAATCTGCCAAAAAAAAATTTATGAAGCCTTTAATTTCTCAAAAATGAGAAAAATATAAATTACACCATGCAGATTCTGACAGACAAAAAAAAAAACAGATTTCTTTTTTAGTATATTTAGAGTCCAGAGGACCCAAATGATAGTTTCTTGGACCATCTTGATCATTTAAAAATTCAAGGTTTTGAGTTTTATCAGATCTTAGCTTGTCACTTAGGAAACTTTTAGCTCTGGAATTTCTATCCAAGAAGAATTTGAAAGTTTAAATAAGGAAACTTTCAAATTCTTCTTGATTTTTAAAATTTTGTTTTGAGTTTCTTTTGGCGTTTGTCAAGAATTAAGAACTTTTTTTCACAAGGTTTTTCAGATTTTTTCTATTACTTACATTGCAAACAACTGGAAATCTTGCTTTAATCCATGGATGTTTCATTTTAGCCATGATATATTCCTATTCAGCTTGTTGACACCTATCAACCTTTATGTTTGATATTGTAGGGCAGTACAGAATATCCATTTTTTTGTAATTCCATTTGGCAAATTTGATTGACAATATTTAAAGTGTTGCAAAATATCCGTACCCGTTGGAAGTTTAGTTCCTAAACAATATAAGTTTTGATAAAATAGTATAAACAATAACAACAGTATAAGTTTTAACAAAATAACATTTAACAACATAAGTTAACATTAATTAACATTCAACAACATAAGTTAACATTTTGTTTTACAATCTCTAATAAAGTGATGGAATGATGGTAATATTGAGATAAAAAGTGCATAATTGAGCATGTAGATTATATAGCATGTAGTAATTAGCATATATTATATAGCATGTAGTAGCTAGCCATTAATTTTATTTAAGGAAGGGAAAGGTTAGAGAAGGAGGTTAAGGTCCCTAACTTCATCCTTTTTTAGCCTTGAAATATTTTTAGTTTACTAGAAAAAAAAGCTATTTTTATACTCCTAATAGAGAGTTATAACAACAAATTAATTACTACAAAATAGGAAAATTTTTATGAATCTATCGAAACTTTGAATTAAAAATACTTACTAATAAGTTCAATGCAAAAATACCTATGGTTTTAAATGCAAAGTATATGTAGTTTAGGCTCTTTTTTTCAAATTTTACCAATTAAGGTTTACAATTGACCCTTAACCTTGCAGAAAACCACAATTTTATTCAAAAGTTTGATCTTTTTTTCTTAATTCTGGTATCATTTTTTTCACTATTTTATTATTCTCAAGTTGCATCATCAACACTATTTAGCTCTAGTTTTTTAAAAAAATTTTAATTTTTTCAATCAGAAGTTGGAGTTTATATAAAAGTTGGTTTTCTTTAAACAAAGCAAAAAGGAAATAAATAAAATAAAAGATAAAAGCAACCATTATCTTTATAAATTCATTTTGAAGAAAGTAAATTATATTATGCCAAAATACTGATTAAGTTTTTTATTTATTGTATTATATATAATAGTATCTTAAGGTAAAGACAAAAAATCATATCATACAGATTATTTTACATTTTCTAAATGTATAATAATTTTAAATAATGTAAAATAAATTAATTTACTATTATTGTTACTATTATTATTAACAAAAAAAAAAAAAAAAAAAGTTGTTATATTTTATTAAAAATAAAATTAAAGTGACTGAAATAAAAAAATAAAATAAAATGGCTTTCGAAAAGCCTGGATAATCAAAGAGCTAGGATAATAATTTTAGATTTTGATGATATATGATTTTAGGTTAATGATTTTGAAGAGCCAGAATACTTTGTGTTTAACTCTTTTTTCAGTGGTTATTTTTTTTTAACTTTTGTTAGGCACAAATAATAATTTTTTTTATTAATTTCAGATCTTTTTTAACTGTATTAATGACAACTTTAACAGTATTCACTATTTTTTGTTTGTTCTTAAATAATCTTCAAGTTCGAAATCACACCACTCACCTGGATAAGTATGCAAAATTTCAGTATCAATTTTAATGTCAAACGTCAATAGGTAAAAAAAATACTTTCAACCAAAAGAACGGTATACAAACAGATGGTTGATGGCAGCTCGCATTACAGAATTGCAGGTTTACAGCACAACCGAAACATCAAAAAACGTTTTTATAAAACTCTTTACTTTGTAATTAAAAAAAACTGGGCAATCCAGGAAAACTCTAGTAATATAGTTGAATTTAAGGAGACTGACACTTTAAAATTACTAATAAATGAGTGACATACACTTCAGAAACTAGTGTTGATCAGTTCGTCAAAATAATAAGTAATAAATTAGACAATAAGGTTTCCAAGTTATTGGAAGAAAGGATGCGCAAACCTTATGTGAACAAATACAATTAGTTTTAAAATCTAAATTGATAGATATCCAGCAACTGCGCTTTTATGGCTTTAATGGAACTAGCATAATCAGTGTGGTGAGTAATGGCTTACATGCTAAGCCTTAACTATTGCTGTTATTGTTTAGCTCTTGTATTTGTACACTTAACAAAAGAGTTTGTTTCCCAGTTAGTGTTGATGCTAATACCTCGGGAGTTTGAAAAGCCATGAAATATTCCAGTGTCAAGGCCTCAATATTCAATGCAGCGCAAAGTGCTGATGGTTTAACAGCAATGCAAATTAATGATGATATTTTTTTAGCGTTTGATGCATTTAATTCAACTGGTGAAAATGAAGATCCCAACAAATTTTCAACAAACATTAGTAAGCTTTCCGAATTTGTGAACAGTTTTGGCCATGCAAAACATGCTGTTACTGACAGGGAAAAAGTTATTGCACAACCATTGTTTAATCCTATTCAAGATAATGATGATGATGTCCTTAATTAAATCTTGTTAGTTTATTTAAAAGAATTTTTTTTTTTTTTTAAACATCTTTGCTTCCAACAAGGCTGCAAGCAGCCACTAATTAAAGTTGGAAGTTACTGAAAGAAAAAAAGATAAAGATTGTAGAGCAAGATAATGATTGACAGATGACTTAAAAGGTTGCAAATTATATGAATCAGGAAACCAAGATGAAGGAAGCGAATTCCAAAGCGCTGATGTTCGAGATAAAAAAAATTGGACAAATGAGCGTTTTTGGAGCACTTAGGAACAGTCACAGAAGAAGGACGAGACTTAATTGAATGATGAGTAACACAAGAATGAATTTTAGCAGATGGCACAAGAGATGCTAGCTCTTTAGAGCAGTGCCCATTATAGTATTTGTAGAAAAGTGAAAGAGAAACAACATTACGAATATGTGATAATGGTTGGAGGTTGGCAGCCAACCTCCAACCATTATCACATCGTCGTCATTATCACATCACCAACTATGTTTACAATTCGTTTTTGCACCTTGTCTAAAAGAGAAAGGGCATCATTAGAAGAACTGCCCCAGATACATATAAATATACAGTGTATTAATTGTTATAGTTATAAATTTTTTTTACAAGTACCTGCATTAAGGATACTCATGGGAGAAGCAGTTAAGAAATAAATTTGATTTTATTCTTTATATTAGTTTGTAAATAAAACATATAAATGAAAATAAGTGGCAAATCTATGTTGGCACTAAAGCTGTTAATGTAACATTAATAAACATTTTGGTTAGTTATTTTTATTTCAAAAAATGTAAGCAATTTACGCAATAGGTAAAAAAAAAGGTGAAAAAAAAAATCTCCTTAAAACTTAAACAGAATTCTTAGACCGGTATGGCCCAAAAATTTCTGGATATGTCACTGCTGTTCATTATTAAAGTACTATAAATGGTTAATTATATCTAAAAGCGCTTTATTTTATTTAAAAGTACTTCACTCCAATCATTTAGCTATGTACCCCAGTAATAAGGATAATGAGGGAGAGATTTATGTATTATTTCTTGTTGTTATTTCTAGGAGTAAAGAAATTATGAGACTAAAAAAAAACTGACAGTTTATTAAGTTACTGAATATAAACCTTTTGTCTGTAAATGTAAACTTGTACAATGTAAACTTACTGCAATTTGTCTATGCATGTTTGCATAAATAGGTATCTATGCATGTTTGCATATATTGCATGTTTGCATGTTCTACAATAAAATTAATCACAATTATAAAGGAAAAACATCTTTTAAATCAACATAAAAATAATTTTTTATATGTAGCATTATTATAAAGATTTATTTAGAACTTAGTAGAAATTTTGTTAATAAGTTGTTTTTGATAACAAGTTGCTCTGTTAATTTAACAGAGATACAGAATCCATCACATTTTTTCTAACAGATTGTTTATTAAGTGTATGTATATATATATATATATATATATATATATATATATATATATATATATATATATATATATATATATATATATATATATATATATATATATATATATATATATATATATATATATGAAAAAATTGAAATAAATGATTTAGAATGAGCATTTTAAGCAGTCGAGAGTATACCTGTATTCATCATACTGTTTCAAAAAACATAAACAAGAATGAAGAATGTAAAAAACTAGTACGCGGAAATGAGGTATGTTTATAAATATTGAAATATGAAGGTTTTTGTATCAAAATTATTGTTATCATCATGTATGTATGTATGTATGTATGTATATATGTATGTATGTATGTATGTAAAAAAAAAAAAAATGTATATATATCCTTGTTGTATATTTACCAAATACATATATATACCTTATACATATTTATACCATACAAATATATATACCATATACATATCTGCAGCCCTCGGAATTAGAAAAAATGAGGTCGGCAATTTATTGCCGACCTTAAACTGTTAAAGGTCGGCAAAAAAAACTTGACACAAAGGTTTTTCCATAAAACATAGAAATGAGGTGCGATTTCTTGCTGACTTTGAACACTTTTAGGTTGGTAGTTAGATTGACATTCGGTTATGTCGACCCTAATTCCGAGAGCTGTATCTGTGTGTGTGTCTATAAATATATAAATATATATTTTTCATTTTTTTTTCAGGGAAAAAGTTGTAGATTTTACAATAATGTACATCTGCTTTCCAAAAATGTCGTTCAAGAACAATGTAATCTTAATACAGCTTGGGATATTGAAGATTTAGTAGCAGCTGGGAAAAAAAAGAAGGTTTATTGATTCATTAATTAGTTGTATTATTTATTAAAATGTTATGAGTAATAAATATATGTAATCATTGATTACATATATTTATATATTTTTTATTATATTTTTTTATTATTATTATTATTATTATTATTATTATTATAAAAATAATAAATTAAAAACTTGTAATTTAAAAATGTAAAAGTATCTTTATAAAAAAAAAAAGAATAGAATCATCATGGTTCATTGATTTATTTTGATCTATTTAGAACAAAACTTAGTTTTTATAGTTTTTTAGAATATATCAAGTTGTAGATGGAATGAATAGCTAATAAAATAATGTGTTTCCTTAACTATTTTTTGCATATTCCAGCTTAACTCTGGGATGCTTGATTAGATAAATGTTATTGTGTGTAGCTGTTTTCAAATTTCAATTTCAAAATTTAGATAACCATGATTGGAAATCTTTTTTCTCATAAGACTTCAAGTATTTTTATAAACAATACTTTAAATTGATGGAGCAGTCATTCTACTACATCTCCCTGAATATATATATATATATATATATATATATATATATATATATATATATATATATATATATATATATATATATATATATATATATATATATATATATTTATATATATATATTTGATCAAGGGATTTAGAATAAGTTATTAATTAGATTTAGTTTATTTTACTAATTGAATAAGTTGATAAATCACAATGTTACCAGTTTACATTATATTATGCTCCAATAAAGGGTTGTAAAGTCATTTACTAAATTAACACTAATAGTATGCGGAGTTAAGTTGAACCTTGTCTAAACTCACGGGTAATTTTGGAAGATATTTAGGGAATAGTAAAACAATAAGAGAAAATGATCAAAACTTCAATTCAATACTGTAGCAACAATATGGTTGATGTGCAAATGAGTATACCGTTATATATTTTGTAATTCAGCTAAAACTGTTAATTTGTTTGATAAACTACATTAATTTTGAAAGTATTTTCTTTGATCATTAAAATGAAAGAGGTATTTACATAGAAAAAAGATGTTTTTACTAACTTAATTGAAAAACCTGGTAGTTCTTGAATTGATCAATGATAAAAGTTGATTCAATAGTCAAAAGAATACTGCTCATTGATATGAAAATATGGATGTTACAGCACAAGATTGACCCACTATCTATAACTGATGTAAGAAAATCAAGTTAGTCAGAATTTACAGATTGTGTTTCACATAATAGATAGCATTATCTTGGTGGTACCCTTTCCCAGTTCATTCATTTTTTCATAAACTTATTAGCAGTGTTTCAAAATTTTAATGTTTTTAATGTGATGTTTATTTTTGGAAACTATTTTTTTTCAAAATCACTAATTGATTTAAACTGACAGTAAAGATATTACAAAATAATTAACTGTTATCAAGTGATATTATGAGACTTGTGGATACATCTAATATTGTTTCTTTAAATTTATAAAAAAAGAAACTCAAAATTTAATCTTGTTGAAAGTTTTGAGTGGTCTTATTTTTTTGTGACCTGATTAAAGATTTAAAATCTATGATTTAAAAATTCTCTGCCCAGCAAAAATATATAAGTTGTATTTTTTGTTTCTCTGCGCAGCAGCCTTGTTTGTCAAGGTTCGTGTTTCGGAGTTGTAGAGCTGAGAGAGGGCTATAAACACAAATAAGTAGCCTCGTCGTCTGTAGTGGCCTTCTCGGCCTTGAGGAGGCGACAGGAAAAAAAAAATTAGTACAACAGTTTAATTAGTACATTTTTCAATGTACTAATTAAACTGTACTAATTTCAATTTTTCATACTTCTCTGTAAATTATTATAATACTGATTGCTGTACTAATTTTTTTTTTAAATAATAGAGTTATAGAACAAGAAAATGGCAGTTGGCAGAAGACTTTAAGAGTTGAAGGTTGTATGAGTCAGGAAAACATGAAGATGGGAGAGAGTTTCAAAGGGTTGAAGTATAATACAGTATAAAAATGTGACTTTGATGAATGGCGAGTCAAGCGAGAATGAGTTTTAGTTGATGGAATTAGAGATGAAAGCTCCTTTGAGCAGTGGCCATGATAGTATTAGTAGAAAAGAGAAAAAGCTGCAACTTTACTACAATGGGAAAGGGGCTCAAGCTTAGCAGATAGACCGGGTCCAACTACGTTTACAATGTGTTTTTGGACCTTGTCTAGAAGAGAAAAAGCATCATTAGAAGGACCAGCCCAAATATAACAGTATTCCATACTGACAAATAAGAGATTTGTAAAGGTAGAGAATGGAATCAGGAGAGAAAATGGCAAGCACAATAACAGAAGCAACCTTAAGAGATGCTAATTTAGCAATAAATTGTATATGTGGTTTCCATCAAAGGTCAGTAGTAAATAGTAAATAACTAAGTTTTGTTGGGTTTAAAATTTACAAGCCACTGTGAGCTCCAATCTGTTTCAGAAGTGAGATCAGATTCAAGATCAGCTGCCTGTTCTAAGCAATGGAAAAGAGAAGACTTTTTGTCAAGACAGGAGTAATAAAGTTGAGTTATCAGCAAAAAAATTACTTTAGATGTTGTAGGGAAGGTCATTAGTGTAGATAAGAAATATAATAGGACCAAAACCTTCCCAGACACACCATAAGAAACAAGCTTATGGAGAAGACCAACATGCCAAACTTTGTTGAAAGCCTTAGATATGTCAAAAGCAACAGCCCTAGCCTCTCCGCCTCCATCTAATGTACGATAAAATCTTTCAATCACAGCAGTTAGCAAGTCAGCCGTAGAGCAAGAGGATCAAAAACTGTATTAATTGTCTGACAGCAAGTTATGTGACTCAAGATGGGATCTGAGAAATTTGTTTATCGACGACTCAAAGACCTTGCTAATAACAGAAAGAAGACTGATTGGATGATAATTGGAGGAGTCAGAATGTTTACCAGAGTTTTTGAAAATTGGAACAACAGATGCCATTTTCCAGCAGGCAGGAAAACAAGACTCAGTCAAGCACTTATTAAATAGTTTAGAGAAAATTGAAGAAAGTTCTGGAGAACAATTTTGTAAGACTGTGATAGGAATGTTGTCTGGACCACAAGCCAAAGAAAAGTTTAATTGAGATATGATTTTAGCACCGGAAGCTGAAGTGATTTGAATGTCTAACAATGGGTTAACCTGTTTAATTAGAAATATTAAAATAGAAGGAAGAGAATGGCCATAAGATTCGAGAGCTAAATTAAAAGAGAAGTTCTTTGCAAATAGTTCAGCCTTATCTTTAAGAGAGGTAATAAGATCATTCCCATGAGTGAGTGATGGAATGTTAGACCTTCCTTTGTTAACAACGCTGTTGAAGATCTTCCTAAAGTTTCTAGAGCCTAACTTCTGAGGTAAGATACAAGATTAGGGTTGTCAGGAAAACGAGTAACAAAGTTAACTATCTGAGTAAGAAATTGAGAAGTGCAGAAGTTATAGGCTTTACTACCAGTAGTGTCAGTGACATTAGAGCCAAGCCATTCAGTGTGATGAGCATTAAAGTTACTAATAATAACAATATTGGCAGAACGGTAAAGAAAGAGAGCATGGTCAATTTGATCAGAAATTATATCTAAAAGAATGCAGCCTTGGGAAGAAGGAGAACAATAAAGAACAAAGAGAACAATAAAGAACAAAGAGAAAGGAGATAAAGTGAAGAGGTGCTAAGTGGAAGCACATAAAGAATGGCCAAAGGATTAGAACCTGATTTCACAACAAATAGGTGACCCCTAAGCCAAGCATGTGACTATTGGAGTCTTAGTGAATCGAAAGGTAGTACCCATCAACATTGAGATCAGAAGAAGGAATAGAAAAATTTAAATTAGTCTCACTAAGAGCAAGCAAGTCTGGTAAATTTTGAGGTAAGATTCAGCTGTTGGAAGATTGCTTCGCAGAACACAAATATTAGTAAAAGATTTATTAAAACAGTTAGGTGATAGAGATGGTTTTTTATGTTGAATCTTTTGATTTACTTTTGGCATTTTAAGTTTAAAGAGAACTTGACTCATTCATAGATAGAGCATGGCCTCCCAAGCAATGAGCTATGTGATTTCCTCAGTCCTGTAATTAACCCTAAGTTGTAGCATAGGGCTCCTTATGCAGCCTCGGCAACAAGTGCACCAAAAGCATTAACAGGGACAATATCCATGCGCAACTGTTAATACTCTAATATTAAGCAGCTGTTGATGGAATCAGCCTCTGAGAGCTACCACAGAGTTCGGGAAACTTTACTATCAGCCGGCCTCAAAACCATTTAACTGAGTTTTATAGCTGTTACCTCATTAGGAGATAACAGGAAGAGTTGCATAGCCACTATCAAGGAGGCACAAGCAAAAGCCTATGAGAAAAGTCAAGAAGATATAGCATTCATCATCCTAGCCAGGAAACAATGTAATACAGGTTTACAACTATGCCAGCCTAATAGATGAAGAAGGGGTTCAAGGCTGGTCAACAGAATTATTCTGCTTACCCCTAAAGTCTTTGCCTAGGAGGCCTCCTACAAAACAGCTGGATGCAGTTAACATCTGCTTAAGATGAATGTTTATATAGAAACACCATCTCTAGCCTTTACTCAATCAAGAGCCCTAAAGCAGGGGATTTTTAAGTCGGAGTTTGTTTCTCCTGACCTTTTCCTGAAAAAGCACACTCTATGAGGTAGCAGGGCATGGGACAGGTGGTACTGGCTTACACAATACCAGTAGCAGGGTGATTGTGATGACCCTGACCTAACCTGGAGTAATTAAAAGGAGCTACTTCCTGCAAACAGCACCTTAAAACATCAGGCATGATATTTTGGAAATGCATTAGGAATAATATTACTCCCAACAAAATACTAGAGATAATTGTGAGCATAAGTTTAATAGTTGGAGTGTCTAGTTAGTTGAACTCACACTGCATCAAAACAGATTTAAACATTTAAACAAAACATTTAAACAAAACACATACATACATAAAGTAACTTACGAGTGAGTAAGCACCACGCTAGAGGTTCAGACAGAACACAAACATAGATATAAACATAAACAGACAGAATACAAACATACAGATAGCAACTTATGAGTGAGTCAACACCGCGTCAGCGGTTCAGACAACACAAACATAAAGGTAGCAATTTACAGGTGAGTCAACACCGCGCCAGAGGTTTAGACAGAACACAAACATACATATAAAGTAGATTACAGGTGAGCTAAAACAGTAACTAAGACACCTCAAACTATATAAAAGACACACACAAAAAAAAATTTAAAAAAATTAATATATATGTATATATTACTATAGGCACATATATATTACTATAGGCATGATTGATATTAAATAGTACTAATGACAGGAGACAATCTCATCCAGCCCTTTCTTAGAAAATAGCAGGGTGATCATAAAGACTATACACCTGTCCTGACAAGTAACAACTTGCTTTTATTGCTAAAATTTTGATAAGTAGTGAAGTTGTTTTGTTTCAACACTTAATAATTTAAGAGAGAAAAAGATAAAAATGTTTTACACCTTTATCTTGTTTACATTTGGCAATTTTAAGCATAACTAATAATTTTATTTTTAATGAAATTAATTAAAAATTTTTGTAAATTAAAATCAAGAGAACGCAAATAGCAGTTAAATAATAATAGTTAATAAGAAAGAATGTCATAGCAACAAAAACAATACTTTGATATAATAGGTATTATTTTAAATAGCATTTAAAGATATTTTTTTAAAAATAAATCCAACAATTAATAACTCTTACATTTAAAAATTACATGTTCTTACATTTTAAAAATAAAAAACCTTACTTCTAGAAAAATAAAAGTGAAATGGTTGAGATTGTTTCTTTAATGTTTTCAAAAATAACTATAAAGTTAACTAAAAAACCTTTTATTATTAAAATAGAAAAAAGAGAATATGGTATTAAATTTAGTATATTATTTGTCTTCAATGTATTGAAAATATTTTTAGTTTTATATAATTCATTTAAAGGCATGTCCTTATTTTGGTGCTCGTGAATTGAGTAGAACAGCTGATATCATTTTCTGTCCATTTAACTATCTTATTGATCCCGTTATAAGAAATCAAGTATGACAAGTTGTTTTGTTTTAACTTTGCTTATAATTTATTGTTTTTATTTTAAACAGTTATATTTATTATACTAGTAATTTACTCTGTGTACTCAAAAGTTATTTATTAATAATTAAGTTTTTTGTATCATATTATATATAAATTTATTTTTATATATATAAATTGTTTGTTATAATAATAATTGTATGGTAAAGTACAGGTAATCTACAATCGTATGGTACAGTAGAAGTAAACATCAATAGTATGGTACAGTACATGTAAACTATAATTTATGGTACATTGTACAGTACAGTACAAGTAAACTTCAATTGTATGGTACAGTAAATGTAAACTACAGTTGTATAGTAAAGTACATGTAAACTACAATTTTACTGTACAGTGCAAGTAAACTACAATCAAGTGCTTTTTCATAGCACTAAGTTTTTATTTTTTATTTTTTTTGATGTTGATGTAGATGTCAATCAATATTGATGATGGTATAGTGATATTAGATGAAGCCCATAATATTGAAGATGCATCCAGAGAAGCAGCCAGTTCAATTCTTACAGTTTTAGAGTTAGAAGAAGCAAAACGTGATCTACAATTCATGAGTAAGTTTTAGAAAAGAATTAAAAGAAATTAAAATATAAAAAATGCTGTAAAAAAATTCCATCAAAAATATAGAAAAAATACTTCTGCACGATATTTTTAAAGTGCTGATTTCATTTTGATTACACATAATTATATTTTTATTTATTACATATTTTTACATAAAATGGCAATATACTGCATTAGCTTTTTTTCTTCCTGGGATGAGCATAGTTTTTTTTTTTTAATTTTTAATTTTTTGAAAAGGAGTGTAATAGTTAAAAACTTTTTTTTGTATTTCTTCTAATTTTTTAGTTTTTTGAATTTTTATTTTTTACTATTGCATCTTAATTTGTGTGTTTTAGTTGATGCTAGAGTTTCTATTGATGCACATACTTGTCTCATGATGTTGGTAACTGTTTATTTTATTATTTTTTACTTTATTCTTCCGAAAACCTCACCATGAAATAAGGGGTTTTGATTTAAAATCAAGAACCAATAAAAAAAAATTGTTAGCATATTAAAACAATTTATGTAAAATTTTATTCCAAGTTTATCAATTGGTGAACCTATTAATGAAATAAGCATTCAATATGACATTACTAAACATTAAATTTGATACAGTTTTTATGACTTTAAGAGATTTGCAAGGAAACTCTTTAGTAACAAGTCCTTTTCAAGTTGTCACAAAACCACTTACTCCTCCCCTTCCTTCCTAGAGCGTGATGTAATTTATGGACAACCCCTTTTTTTTTATACTGAACATGTTTACGGTATGAAAGATACTTCTTTATTGTTTTCTTTTGTTTCACTATAATTTTTAATGTTTGATAAGCAATTGTTGTCCCTAATTCTTTTTGGCACCTTATTAGTTCAACTTACAAACAGAGCAATCAAGGCCAATTATTAAAACTGTCAAGTTGTTAAATTTCTCCTTTGTATATCAGACCAGTAGTGTGAAAAATATGTATTGTTGCTTTGATGATAGAACATGCAAAGTTCAACACTGAATAAGTTCTTTATTTCAATGTCGTGTTTGTACTATTTTTAGAAATATTGCAATCTAATTTGTTTCTTCCTTTTGCTTGCTAGCTGTTAATTGATCTTTTGATGCATTTAATAATAAACAATTTTTTAACTCAATACCCACTGCTATCATTAATGCAAAAGTTATTGTTTCATCTTGTTTTATATTATTTCATTTTTATATTTTTTATTTCATGCAGTTATATATTATTATGTCTGTTTATTATGGTTTGTTATTGAACCATGCTGCAATATTAGGTGAGTTGGGTGCATTAACAGTTCTCTTTAACTTAAATGCATATATTAAAAACTTATATGCATATATTAAAGAAACTTTAGGGCAAATATTCAAGAAACTATATGCATATATAGTCAATATCAGATCAAACTTGGTTCTTATGCATCTGACTCTATTCTTATTTACAAAAAGCTTTATTGACAAAAAGAAATTGCAATGGATAAAAAAGTAAGCATAATATTTGAAGATTGACATTATCAGTGGAATTCTAGGGTGATATTTGTTTCTTGGTGAGTCCTTGCTTCATAAGCGAAAAGTTTTAAAAACTTACTGGATGCACTATGCTGAATGCACTATTGTGTCACTTCATGCAAGAAAAATCTGTTTATTGTTAACCAAAAGACAAAGATGAACATTTGTGCTTGATACAGGGTTGTTAGCAAGGCCAAAAATAGCAAGGCCACATGTTTCAAGACCAAGGCCAAGTACAAAGCCAAAGTCAATAGTTTCTAGACCAAGACCAAGAGTTTTAAGGTCAAGGACAAAAGTTTTAAGGCCAAGGCCTAGACACACATTTTCAAAGCCAAAGGCCTAAATTTTGGTCTTACGTTAAGGCAAATTGTTAACAAAACTGCAGGTAGCAAGTGCTGTGACAATAAAACCACGTGTGCCAAGGTTTCACCAGTTATACCAAGGTTATGTGCAGAATTTGATGAAGTCAGTAAGAAAATATATTTGGAGATAATATGCAAGCCAAAAACAAAACTACATAAAAATAAAAAATAAAACTATTAATACTTTATTTTTATGTATTTTTGTGCTTAATGCTAACAACTAATATCAACATTTTATATAAAAATATATATTAGATATTAGTTACATCAAATATAAATCAACACTATCACTATATAGCTTATAAGTCTTTGTTACATTTAAGAAACATCAAAGTTTCAAGCAACGAATCAGACTTATGAGCTTTATGAAGGCACACTATCAATCCACTCTGACAAAAGATACGTTTAACAGGAGCTGGCATCGCAGGGTCACAGAAATGCTTGTCTCATACATGTTTTTTTAATTTTTGAATATTGTTTCATTTTTTGTGTACAGTTTTTTTTTAATGAAAACTTTTTTTGATTAAATTCTAGTGATTTATTCATTCAAGATAGTTTGTCAAAACTATTTTTTTTGTAAAACACGATTTTTTTATAATTTGCAAAATTTTTTTTTGGTAGAGAGCTTTTAAATCTGATGTGTAACACTATTTTTAGTATTACACCTTAGATTACTATTTTTAGTTTTTTAAAGCGGTTTCTAATGTTGTTCTTAGGCAAGTCTTTGATAGTTCAGTGACCAAACTATCAAAGAAGGATATTAAGTTATTACTTATTTGTTCAAGGCTCAGTTTTTTAAATAAACTTATAAAAAAAATCTATTAAATATACATTACTAATAACTTTTTTGAACAGATTTCGGTTATTTGTATAAAAACAGTATAAATAAATAAAAAAAACTTTAATAAATTATCTAACTATATAACTAATAACTATTTTAATTTAAAAAACTTTTAAAATTATGTTTTTAATTTTAAGAAAAATTCATGTGTTTAAATCTTTTTTAAATTTTGGAATGTTTTAACTAATAAAAAATGTTAAAACAAATCATGCGGCCTAATATATGGATGTATTAAATTTCCATTAACCAATCATATCATTGATTGTTGCTTTAATGGCCAGTCGAAAATTTAAACAGTGACATAAAACACAAAATTAAGTTCTAAAGCTTTTAAGTAAACAAAAATAACTCTTTATTTTTTAAAATGCAAACACAAAAGAAAGTTCTAATATTATTAAGACCAAGGCCAAAATATTTAAGGCCAAGGTCAGAATGTTCAAGGCCTAGGCTAAGGCCAAAGACTAATAACTCTGGTTTGATAACTGCAATTCTAAGAGATAATATCCCTGATTCAAATTATAATATGGTATGCTTTAAACATTCGTCTTAAAATATTAATATAACAACGATTAATGGTAAGAAATGACCAAATGTACCTTCAACATTGTTTCATAACATTTAATATCCAGTATAGTCCAATATAAAAGCATGAATATATAAATTAACATGAAAATTTTTAAGAAGATAAACTAAGCAGTTTTGAAACTCTCGACTTTTTTTTAACTTTAAGTTAACTCACTTATCATATTTTGTCTAAATGAATTACCCTTATCTCCATAATCTGTAGAAAAAATCTAAAACTAGTAATGCATGTTTTTTGTGGGGAAGCTCTAACTGCAAAAAAAGTTATAAATCAAGAACAAGTTAAAGATGCTGTTGCTTTTCTGCAAATTTTTATTGACAGATGCAAAATTATAAATCTGCAAAAGTGTCTGATTATGTAAGATTGTGTGATTCTTTGTGAGCTGTCATTTAAAGTGCTAAAGATAATTGTCTACAAATTTATTAAAAATGGCAAAAATGTGAAAAAATATTAGTGCAAAAAACAGTTAAAATAGAATAAAAACTTTAACTTTGCAGATGCAATTTTACACATCATGAAGTTTTATGGACTTATCTAACTTTTTACTTGAAACCATTTAAGGTCATCAATTCATTATGTTTGGTAAGTTTTTAGCAAATACCTTAAGAGAAAGTTTTAGGTCAATTAAGGCAGATTGCTGATGGAACATACCTTATTTCTTCTCAATATACTGTTGAAAAAATTCACCATAAATTACTACTAAGATTTGATGCAAACATTTCTGACTGTAATTGTACAACAGGTGATATGAAATATTTATTTTATATTTTTTTTTTGCTGAAGAAATAGGTGTTTTTAAATAGGTATCTCCAGTCTTTTAGTCTCCAGTCTTTTTGTTTGTATGAATAAAATTGATTTCTGATACTAAATTTCCGTGTATTAAAAATGCAAAAAAATGCAGCCATATATAAAAATACAATCAAAATTTATTTCTAAATTCTAAACTAACCCACCACAAATTGTTTTAATTTCTATCATTTACATATTATCCCAAATTTCTTCAAAAGTTGTTATAACTCAAAAAAGAGGAGTAAAAAGAAAATGATTTAAAGATTTTAATTTAAATTAAAAGCAAAATTTTACTTTATTATTATTATAATAAAAAAAAAATAATAAAGTAAAAAATATATAAAAAAAGAAGTATAATCTGGTTTAACTCACAATAAAAATGATAAATGTTAAAAAATATTTCTTAAAACTTAACAGTTAAAAATTAAAATATTTCTTATACATTAATAGTTTCTTTATAATCTTTATTTTTTATAAACTTTTTAAGCTATTCATTTGTAATACAAAATTATAACAAAATTATCATATATAAAATAATTATCATTATATACAAAGTATTAACTACCAATCTACCAGCAAAATTATACCAAATAATTATCATTATATACAAAGTATTATCTACCAATCTACCAGCAAAATAGCAAAAGTTATAAAAAATCATAACAAAACTTTTTTTTTCTTCTTTGATGAAACTACTAACAGTTTTAGCTTGCAACATAAGTTTTCTACAAATGCATTGGATTATCTCTTAACTCACCAGACAAAATGTGTATGTGTTCAACAGTTCAGGTGGAAAAAGAGATGGGTAAATTACAATCATTCAAGAACAAAATTTTGCAAATGCTACTATACTCTCAGAGTATTATTGTATTGTAGTATGTTCCACTAATTTGTTCTTGTTATATATTGCATTAATTTGTTCCAGTAACTTGATTTAATGATTAGATCCAATATTTTGTTTTAGTAATTTGTTCCAGTAATATGTTGCCAGTTGTAATGTTGCAGTAAATTCAGGTCAGGTTAGAATTAAGATCATTATGATCACCCTGCTACAGGTAGCATGAAAGAAATTGTAATATGTATTTGAGAAACAAGACATGTAAATAAGAAATCGTAATATCTAAATGAGAAGACATAATTTGTTATTGCAAATGTACAATGTAAGCTTATAGGTCATTATAAAAGATTTTCTGGAACATGAATTTGAATAAGTTAATAATATCAAGTTAAGCATTTTGTATGCACCAGCAATGATAATGGAATTGAAAGATCGTTTCAATGTGCCATTTGTCAAGCAAGGACAAAACAAAGACGTGCCAAACAGGAAAAAAGAACAATAAAGCCTGCTTCAAAAGATGCAAACATAATTTGATTGCAGCTATATCAGCAACAAATGTCATAATGGAAACTCATAGAGGATCATTTAATGCAGAATCTTGTAGTGGGTGTAAATGCACAAGGAGCATTCTACAACAAAAAGTTATGAAAACAAACAAAAAAGAGATGATTATTAGGGTGCATTGAAAACAGAATTTTTTATGAATTGTCTTGTAATAGCTCTAAATATATACGATATAATAAAATATCACTGCGATATAATAAAATATCACATGGATTGACAAAAATTTTAGAAAAAAAATTTTTTTAGAGGTGTCCCAAGTCCCTTAAACATTTATAGGGCCCCTAATATTCTGGGAAAAAAAATTCTTCAAAAGTAGATCAACCTGGTATTTAAAAGAAGTGAAATTTTATGAAAAGTTTGAAAATAATAATTGTTTTATAAAAAAACATATCAAAAAAAAAAATATATTATCAAAAAACTTGTAAAAATGCACTTTTTTTATTTTTTTTATTAAAAACTGTGGTTATTATGCAATAAAATTTATAATAATAATTTTTACATGAAACAAATATTATTTTTAAGCTTTTTATAAAATTTCACTTTTTTTGAGTACCAGGTTGACCTACTTTTGTAGAACTTTTTTTTCAAAAATATTAGTAAATGTTCAATTGACTTGGGGCACCTCAAAAATATTTTTTATTCCAAAAAATTTTTGAATCCAGTGATAATTTATTATATCCCATATATTTAGAGCTATTATAAAACAATTTTGAAAAATTTCTGTTTTTCAATGCACCCTACTGATTATGTTGGGAACATCAATGAAAATATCACAAATGGTCATCAGATAGGTTGGTTTGAGGAAACAAATTTTAACATTTTTTGTAGAAAAATGCAAGGGCATGCCAAACAGAGAAGAAAGACAATAATGAAAATACCTGCTTCAAAAGGTGCAAACATACATTTGATTCCAGCTACATCAACAAATGTCACCATGATGCAGATTCTTTTAACAAGTGGATTTTGTTTGTTTCACCAGTGGGTACATCCAGGAATCTTTTAAAGGATTTGGTTATTGTAACAGACAATGCTCTATGTCACACTCGTTTGGAAAGTGTCTTTAAAAATTCTCCAACTCAGTTGAAATGTTTAGAACAAAGGCAGTATTTAAAAAGAATTAGTACTGCAGCAAAAAATACAATACTAGGAAGTGATTGTGCGTGTGCTGCTCAACATACTAGGAAGCACTATGCCACAATTTTAAATATAAAAGATGCCCAAGTTGGTGTTTAACTGAATATTATAATGATTTTTAATAATAATGTTAAAATTCAATTTTAAATCTTTTTTTTTTTTTGTAAGTAAATTATTTGTGTTTTATTTATTATTAATCTGATTTCTCAAATGAATTTTTTTACGAACTAACAAAAAAAGTTCTAACTAACACCTGATAGGATTTTTCCAGTTACCGCCAAAACTGCAAATGCCTTTTTCATCACTTTTTTATTTTATTGATAGTATATTACTATTTATTAAAAACCAACCCATATGGCCACCTTGGCCAAATTAGAAACCAACCTTTAATTACATGGTATATTAAGGCAACGAAATTAAATATGCAAAAAACTTTGTTCTGAGAATCATTTTATAAACTTTTCTTAATTGCAACTAATATGTTCTCAATTACATCTTACGATTTCTTATTTACAACTTTCATGTTCTAAATTACATCTTATATTTCTCAATTACAGCTTTCATCTTCTAAATTACATCTTACTTTTCTTAATTACAACTTTCAAGTTCTCAATTACATCTTGAAAAGGTGTTGTACAACTTGCTTCATGTCCTGCTGCCTTATAGGATTCTCTTTTCTAGAAAGACTAGGTGGGGTTCTGACTTGAAATACCTCCTGCGTTGGGGCTGTCTCAATAAAAATACTTACCCTGGTCTGGTGTTAACTGCATTGGCTACTGTCTTGTAGGCCTCATTGGCAAAAACTTTAGGGGTCAGCAGAAAATATCTGTTGACTAACTTTGCGACCCTATTTTTATCTAATAGGCTTGTCTAAATGTAACCTAAGTTACTTTTTTTCCTGCCAGGGTCAATGAATGCTAATGAATAATGATGAATGCTAGATTTTCTTAACTCTTATGTTTTTTGCTTGTGCATCCTTGATAGTGGCTATGCAACTCTTACTGTCATTTTCTAATTAAGATACAGCTCTAAAATTCATTTAAATAGTTCTAAAACTGGCAGATATTGATTATTCTCAAAATTTTGACTAGCTCTCAAAGAGACTGATTCCATCAACAGCTGTAAAATATCAGATTATTATCAGTAGTAACTATTCATCTATTGAATTTTACTTCTTGCAAAGTTTACTGACTAATTTGCTCTTTGTGAAACTAATCTGGGTGCTTTATCTTCAGATCATTGTGTTTATAGCTAATATTCTTTAATTCGCAAAGATTCCAATATTCACATCCTTGACCTGGACATGCCTTGAACTGTTTTTGTAAAGTCAGATTTATTACTCTCCTCAGTATTCTTTGATGTGATTTTGTCTTGCATCCCATCAATCAATTTTCCTTTTTATTTAGTCCTCAGTCCTCATTGTTCTTAATACTGCACACTTTTTGATATTGTTTCTAATCAAATAGACCAATCTCTATTTTATTATCTCTCAGCCACTATTGTTGTAATTTTGATGCTCATCACACTGAATGGCTGAATTGTACTCTGATAATAATTCTAAATGTATACTACAAATTGGAGTGCTCAACATTCTTAAAAGAACAGAACAATAATAAATTAGTAGAACCAATCAAGTATTAAATTTTTTAATTTTTTAAATTTTTTAAATTTTTTTAAGTTTTTTTTTTCATTTCACGCTGTGAAATTAAAAAAGTTTTATTTTTATTTTTAAATTTTTGCGACCTTCAAAATTAATTAAAAAAATATATATATATAAAGTTGACATTTTATAGTAAAAATTAAAATACGACCAAGCAAGAGTATGTATGCGTGTGTGTATACAGACATATATATGTGTGTATATGTGTTAGTGTGTGTGTATATAGACATGTGTGTAGACACATACATACATATATATATGAAATAAAAAAAAAAAATAATATTGTTGTTATAATAATAATAACATTTTTTTAGTGTGATGGCATGTTGTACTGGATAGAAAGTGTGAAAGACCAACTTGTGCAGCAAGGGTTTGAATATGAGGCTAAAGTTTGGACAGGCAAAGAAATTATTAAAATGTTTCAAAATGCTGAAAAGTTGCACTTGTCTTGCGCTAGTGTTAAGCTTTATAAGGTTATTTTTCAATTTAATGCATAAACAATTTACAATTTTATGGTTTTAAATTAAAGCTTATAAATAAGTTTTTTTTTTATTAAATTTTTAGTAAATGAAATTTTAAATCAATTTTAAAATTTAAAAAAAGAAGTTGTTTTTACATTTTAAAACCTATTATTTAAATTACATTTGCCACTCTACAATCTTTATTTTTTAATGGGCTGATGTCTTTTGGTTTGCAATTACAGAGGAAATTTTCAGTCATGTTTTTTGAATATATTTTTTTGGTTTTGATTTTTGATGATGATTTTTGAAATGTTGTTTAATTAACTAAACTTTTTTCAAGTAGCTGTAACTAGCCTTTGTTTGAGTAGCTGTAATTAACCTTTGTTTGAGTAGCTGTAACTAACCTTTGTTTGAGTAGCTGTAACTAATCTATTAATTGGAAAAAGATTTTCACTTATCACTATTTGAAAGAGGGATCTACTTAAGTACTTTAAGTGGGTGGTTTGATTTATGAATGTAGAGTAGTTGGTCTTTTTTAAAAAAAAGGTTGGTAGGAGTTTTGAAAATTAAAAGTTATATCAAGAATTTTTAAGCACGAAACATAGCAAAAAAGTGTTTAACAATTGTTTCGTTGTTGCGATCGAATGCATTGATGGAGCTGAAGTGTGAGAACTGGTATGATTTTACATTCTAGGCTCTTTATATAGAATGATTAGTAAAAATGACTTATTGAACTGTTGCTAATATTTCGATTAATGGTGAACGGAGTTTTCCTAAAGGTGTTATAAATGTTTTTGATATACATCCCTGTCAAAAAATCCTGGTAACTTGACTTAGCTGATCTGGAGAAAAGGAAGGTGGCATTTGAAGGTCTTTGATATCAGGAATAAATATGGAAACTTTCAAGCATATCCAAGAAAATAAATGAACATTTGATTTTATAGTTACGACATCAATAGTGAGGATGACAGCAACTATTTTTATTTTGCATTTTTACAGCCGATACAATCAATTAAATTATTTTAACCAAATTAAAAAATATTCAAATTGTCAAAATTAAAAAATATTCATCAAAAATAAATATTCTTTATCTAAGTCAGATTTTATTTTATCTGTTTTTTTTTACTTTAAATTTTTTAGGGAAAAGGACTGTTTATTGTTACCAAAATAATCAAATGTTGTTCTTTTTAAAACTGTGAATTTATAATTAAAATGCCTTACAAAGCAAGATGAAATTCATGAAGAAAATGATGAAATTCAAGATATAAAATAAGGTTGTATGTTTTTTGTGCATGCAAAAGGCTAAGCATGAAGTTACACCATTTATCATTAAGAAAGGGACAAAAGTTTTGTCCCTTTCTTAATGATAAATGGAAATCAATTTTTCAAATGCAAGAATTCGCAGAAGTGTGACGCATGTTGTTCAGGAATTAGAATAAAAAATGAAGGCAAGGACATATCTCTTCCAACCTTGTTTAACTTTCTAGTAATTCAAGTAAAAATGTCCATATAAATGCAACCCTGCAACTGTCTTGTTTGCAAAATTGGTCAACTAAAGCTTAACTTCAAACATCCATTGCAAATAGAAAACAAAACTGATGCAGACAAATTTGACCATAGGTGCTCAAAATGTCTTACAAGACTTGGTAAAGAACTTTCCCATACTTGCAGTGTATTATGAGATTGCTTGCAACACATGACAGCAAAGTATCAGATCAGATTACAGCTGCAGCTATAGGTCAAAAAGATGTCTTACCACTTGGAACAATTTGTATTAACCAGGTTCAAAGTGGCAGACCACTGGCATTAACCCCATAGATTTTATTTCATTTCATTTATTCATAATCTTTGTAGTTTTTTCTTTGAATCAACTTATACTATTTTTATACTTATTATTTTAATTATGTCATTTTAAGGCCTTTCAAGTGCAAGAAGACTTTTTGATGGACCTACTAAAGTAAAAGACCTTAACAAAATTCAACTTAATACAAGAATGTTCGACCAAGGGCATGAGAAAATCGGCATCAACACTAAATCAAGTTTTAAAGGTCAAAATTACAGAGCCATCCATTGATTCAAAATTTCTTGTTATTGGAAGTGCACTTTTAAAGGTACATTAATTGAAAAAAAATCATTGAGCACAGTAAAAATTTGTCGAACCTTTTGAATTATTTTCTGTTAAAAAGGAAAATATTTTAGTAGTAAGTTTAATAGTAAAATTATGAATTGATGGAGTTGGCAAATTTTTGAACTTTTCTCTTGAAATTGTGAAAAAAAAAATTCAACAGCCCTATTATGATGGCCAGTTTGAAGGCAATGATTGCAGAAAACTTCTTAAATGCATTGACCTTTTACAACAACTTGCATAGCAAACAATAGCATTTCATGCTTTTCAATCATCAATTTGATCAGTCAATCAGAAATTTTGATGCTGTTGTGAATGCATGCTTTGGAAATCATTTGGATGCAATTTTGAGTCAAGTTATAATGATTTTATGGCAGGGTGTATAGCATGTAAACATACATCTTCAGAAAGTCTAACTAATTCTGGTGTAAAATGTTCATTGGTTTTGTTAAAGCTGAAACATCTTTAACATAGCTTATGTTAAAGATGTTTCAGAACATAATGGAAATCTCAGCAAACTATTGAAACTGAGTCTTAATGATTTAAAATATTCAATAGATCTAAAATAAAAAATATTTATTCGGCTTAAGCAGTTACAGTGGCAAGTATGTCTATTGCTATGCAAAGTGGAAAAAATTCTTATAAGTGGAGAAAAAAGAATTTGATATCATCTATAATAAGTTCCATGTAGATGGATGTAAGAAAAATCACATGAAGGAATTTAAAAACTGCATCTTTTTTTGAATTGTATATCTCAATAAATCTTTAGAAACTTTAGTGGGATTTTTCATCTCTTCCTCAGAGTTACACATTTTTATGTATATATACTTATTTCTATGTTTATAAAAGTCTTGTTTACTCTGTGGCCTGATTTTGAAATGTGGCTTGAGTCAAACTATATTATGTTAAAAGGTTACCATGAAGCCTGTTTAAATGGTAACAATTCACAGAGGCTTTTAGATAAGTTAGATAATCTAGAAGTTAACCTTGTGCAACCTCTATGTTGCCAAATACGATACTACTGCAACTTGTAGTTAGTTATCTATGAAAATTTCAATTATTAAAACAAAAAGTTTTAGCTTAGTGATTGAAGAATCTGCTTAGTAATTGCTGAATCAGTTTTAGATTTACAAAAAATCATTTTTAAATCTGCAGCCTAACCTGGAAAAATTTAATTATCTAATAAAAATTAGAAAGTTCGTATTTCAGTACGTCATCTTGCTTCTTTAGTATGTCATCTTTTTTTTTTCAACATAGTTACTTTGGTGTATACATGAGCAGGCTGGAGAAATCACTACCACTATCAAGCATCGAAGCAATACAAGCATTGTTTGTTAAGAAAAAGTATGATAAAGTTTAGAATAAACAATTTACTCGTTTTCTCTTTTTTAAATTTCTATCCATTTGTTGTTAAATTTAAATCTATATAAATTTTTATCCTGTTGTCATTGTTGTTAAATTTAAATTCATTAAATAATTGTTGTTATTTTAAAAGTATTGTTTTAAGGAATTAAAATTTTCATATTTAATATTAAAACTTTTTGTTACATTTATTGCATTAGCGTTTTAAACTCAAGTTGTTTTGGAGTTAAAGAGTTAAGAATCACAAAAAATAGCTTTTTCGACTGTAATGACCCTCTCAGCCTTGAAGATAACATAAATAACTTTAAAAAACTAGGTTTAAACTAGGTTTGTTAAAAAGTGTCCTTTAAAAAATTAGAATAATTACCTTTTTTATAACCTATGTTTTATGTATTTTGGAACTTTGAAAAATAGATATTTTGCCAGGGTCGAGAGAGAAATAATCCAATGGCTAATACAAACCCCTGCTCCCCATCTTCACATATGTTACATAAGTTAAATCCATTTTTATAAAAAATATGATTGTAAATTAGGTTCAAATAAGAAATATTTTAAGATTAATTATTGTTTTATTACTAAACTAAAAAAATTAACCAAATCTAACGGTCTCAGGGAGTACAATGTTTATACAATTTACTCTGAAGGCCTCAGAAGAACAGTGTCTATAAAATACTAAATAAAACTTGGATTTGAATGATTTAGTTAGATTTAGATTGTTTTAAATTTAAAAGATTGCTTTGTTAGATTAAGTTTAATTAGATTTAGTTGTGTAAGTAGTAAGTTTGGTTTGCATTAATTCACCATCTGGGCATGAGAACTTTAGATCTTTTTTATGTTTTTTTTTAATAACACTTTTGCAAATAAATATGTAAGTTTTTATATTTTCTAATACAAAAATTATCATAAAGTTTTGACAACATTAATAAATTTACTTTTTCTTTGTAGATAAGTGAACTGATACTGATTTACTGTACACATGTTCCATATTGCACATTTAAACATAGAATATTTTGTAATGGTGCATCTGTTTTTGTTTTTTTCAGATTTTGATACTTTTTAATATTTTATTGAACTAAGAAGTATTTTGATAAATTAATTCAGTTAGTTGAAATTCCAGATTATGCATTTTTTATATGTTTAGTTCTCTTAAGTTTCTGTAAAAAAATTCTCCCCCTTTTTATTTTTTGGTTGGATTTGCTGCCTCATTATCATAAGTAACATCATCATGATGATGATGATGATGATCATCATTATCATCATCATCATCATATCATCATCATCATCATTGCCATCATCATCATCATCATCATCATCATCATCATCATCATTTTTAGTGTCTTTATCATTCTCACCATCTAATAAATTTACTTTTTGTAATATATTGTTCTAGGATCAGCTGATAGAGCTAACTAATAAAGAGCAACAGGAAAATGTAAAGCAAGTCGAATTTTTTTTTTCTCTAACAAATTATTATTATTAATTATCCCTAACTAATTTGATTTAGAATTTAAAAAAAAAAGCACAAGTTTTGATTATAAAATTGAATTTTTTATTCTTTTAGTACATTTGGAGAGGAAGAACTTAGCATAAGTTCAAAAACTTTGAATACACTTTTAAATTTAATGAAAGTACTAGAAAAGTTGTTTGACGAAAGTTATGATTACAGCAATGATTACAGAGTGATTCTCTCACGCACTGCAGTCATGGTCAATTTAAATAATGAGGTAACTTTAAAAAAATTATTTTTATAAATTTTGAGGTGGTAGTTGTGTCTTTTTTTAAACCTTACATAAATCCCTTCTTTTTCTACATTCTTATTAGAGTGTTGGTGGCTGGAAAAGTAAAAGCAAATGTATGTATATTTAATTGTTTATAAGTACATTTAAATAAAAAATCAAACTAGAAATTTCTAGGGCCATAGTATATGACTAGGCAGGAAGACATAATCAAATATTGTAGTGGTTCTTTTAAAGTCACTCAATTCACAAAACTTAAACAATGGTCTTATTTAAATAATCAAATTTAATTTACCAATTTAAAAAAGGAAATATTTTTTCACATAATATCAAGTAGCTATTTAAAAAACTGGTAATAAGTTTTTAAAATTTTATTTCATAACAAAAGTATTTTTTTCTTGTATTATTATTTTTATGCTGATTTTTAATTTTTAAATCCATATTTTAGATTTTTCTTTTAATGTATTCACCTCCCCAAAATTGAAATTATGGAAGCTGTTGTTGTTGATGATATTATTATTCCCTTTTTTTATTTGGCCAAAATGTACATATGCAAGAAATGTGTTAATCCCAATAAAGTGCTTAAAAAATAGGATAACTTCACAATTTTGCATTTTTCTGCAATTTTTTTTGTGATAACTCAGGCTGTAGTGGTTTTGATTTAATTTTGTTCAAAAGGAGTAATGAAACACATTTTGTGTTCATTAGAAAGATTTCAACAAACTCTAAAAACTATTAAAAAATTTATAAAAAAAATAATTTGTTTTTATTAACTATTATTCTAACTGGCCGAACCCACAAAATAGGGGTCTCTGAAAGTCTTTTACCAACCATTTCTATACATATTCCTTATTTACTTCAATATTTTTTAATAAAGGGTAGAAAAATAATTATTTAAAAATTGCTCTTAATGCAAAAAATGTGTGCACTTTTTCTGCATATTTTGAGCTTGTTAAACAATATATATGCCTTAAATAATTAAACGTTTGATTAAAAAAAAGTTTGCTACACGTTAATTCAACTTTTCAGCACAAAATTCTTATAACATTTATAAAATTTTGTTTGGGATTATCTAATTTAAAAACTTTTATAAACTAAAAATGGGAACCAATATCCAACCTGCTGATAAGCAGCAGTCTGCACAACGAACACTAATATTTACTTGGATGAAATGTTTTGAGCTGATTTTGGCCAATTATTAAAGTTAGAAATGGGAGTCGTGGAATTTTAAATAAATTTTAACATGCCACGACTAAATCAGTTATTTTAAATATATATACATAGCATAAAAGACAGTTAGAAATATTTTTTTTTAAAGTTATCATATATTATGCATAATCGTTCCATATACCACCCACAGACTCAACTTATGCTAAATATGTTTACATTTACAAGCATTAGTATGTAACACTATACAAATGGATTTTTTACATTTGCATAGTTATATATATATATATATATATATATATATATATATATATATATATATATATATATATATATATATATATATATATATATATATATATATATATATATATATATATACACATATATATATATATATATATATATATATATATATTAGGGGTGGGACTTTTTTACATTTTTTTCTTAAAATCATTTTGCCCCATTACTACCGGTGGAGAAATATTATAAAAAGTATTTTTAATAATTTTTCAAAACCCCTCCGCCCAAACTTATTTTTTTGAAATGATAAAGATTTTCAAAAATTAATTTTTGCGACAGATTGAGAAGTCTTGTTTTTAAAAGGAATGACTTTTATAATCTAAAATATTAGTTAAAAAAAGTAAAAATTTACAAAGGACTGAAATACCTTATAAATAGTGCTGTGGCTAGAGGGTCACAGCCCCCCCCCCCCCTAAACCTGTCATTACAAACCTTCCACTCTAAAGTCTTGCAAACCTTCCATTACTAGTTGTATCACTAAAATTAAAGTCCTTATATTTGAAAAAGGGACAACAAATTTGCAGGCTCTGCAAATTGTTTAGCGTGGCTAGCCTCCATGCTTACAAACTGCGCATAGAAATCTATGCAACTTAGGGTAAAGATATTTTTTGTTGAGTTCTTAATTTTTAGTTATAAGTCTTTGAAAACTTTGTCATGGAAGTAAATATAGTTCAAACACTAAATTATTTTATTGCAATAACATGCTTAGGCAGATCAAAGTTTTTTACAGCGTCTCAAAAATTTGGCCTCTAAATTGATAATGTTTTTTTGGAGAAATAGTTTAACTTTTGCATATGACCTTTTGCACACTTCATTTGTGTAATCAATTTATAATAGACAATCATTCCAAATATCACAGTGTCTTTTCAAACACACGAGGTAATTACCAGTTAATGCCAATATTCACTCTGTTATATAGTCAACATTTCTTCTGCAAAAAAAACTATGGCTTGGCCCAGTGATCTACAATAAAGTTGCATGCCTCTATTATTGATTCTTTTTTTGTCTGAGTCAAACTCAGATATTTCAAGTAATAGATAGCTCTTGAGTTCCATTGTGCATTTGAAATAGGCCCTGGTTTAAAAAAATGAATTGCAGTAAATTCATTGTCTTGATAAGACCTGTATCTTTTACATAACAAATCCAGCTCCGTATAGTCATTCCTGTCATATTTTTTACTTTTAACAACTGGCTTATTAGGCTTCTATTTTTCAATTAACTCATGGTAATTAGTAATCAGCTCATTAATGAACCAGTAATTATCTCTGCTCTTACCATCAAAATGTAAGCACTACATTTCTTCAAAATAGTCTATATAAGATCGAATCAAACTTATTTTGTGCACAAGTGACATAGATGCTTTTTGCACTGCGGATCTGCAAATCGATTTCTCACCAACTGCATTGTACAACGATTGCAGAGTACAACTTCTGCAATCTTTGCCATACAACTTATAGGATACCTTTCTTTTTCAGATATCTTAACCACCATTTTACCAATGATCTTTGCACATTTCAATGAGATTGTGTAATCCTCACTCGTACTATTATCTTCTGAACTTTCACTACTAGAATTGTCTGTAACATCAAACAGTTGGCTATAATTTGTTTCAAGTTCTTTTATTTTAGGTGGCAGGTCTTGCGCTGTAATAAGCACTATACTTCACTGACCTTTAAACCTATTGGAAGATTTCTAAAGTTCATAAAAGAGTTTGTCTTCCAGATTTTTAAATTTAGCATTTTTGGGCAATAAAGTCAAATAATTTATCACAGCTAATTATAATAATTATCTTCTTATTTTTACTTGTGTTTATTTTATAAAACGTTTATAATTTTGAATAGCAGACTTTACTTTTCTTTGCACAGATTTCTCTGTAATACATGGTATCCTCATTTTATTCCATAATTGACAAACTTCAATTGAGATTTCTTTAATAACATCACTTGATCTAGGAATATTACCCAATTCTAAAAGGAAATGATATCTTTATATCTGCTTTGTCATACATAATTTAGAAAAATCTATCAGTGACTACTCAATCAAATTTCCATTTATATGATGACGTTTGTACATAGTGTTATATTAAATTTTTACATCTGCATATAACATATTTGTTTATTATCATATTATTTAGATATGCAATAAAATTGCGCTTATTTAAAGTACCCTGCTCAAAATTAGTGGCAATTAGTATAAAAAATTTACAAAATAGTTTCTTTTTCACTTAAACATATATCCTCAATAGCTCAGTGCTTAAGCGAGCTGGCCTCTGTGTCGTTTCCAAGGGTACAAATTCACCTCTTGGCATAATTCATTTTTCTATTTTTTCAATCTTGCTGCTGTTTTAAATATATACATATATATTAGGGTGGAGCAATTTTCATAGCAAAAAAAAAAGAGTTTAAAAACCAATATTACTGAGACACGAATCAATGTCTATTAATTATAAGATAAAAGTAAAAAAATATTTTTTGATTTTGATGAGATCTTGAGGGTTCTCTTTGGAATTTAAATTCTTGACAGGTCCTAATATTTTTGAATTTTTTTTTTCTAAACCATATCAACCTTGGACTAAAAAAAAAGCAGAAAAAAATGCTTGTTTCATAATTAATAATTTTATTAAAAAAATTTTTCAGTGAAAAAAATACTTGCAAAAATATACCTCAAAAAACCCCTGTTTTGTTGAGGACGGGGGTTTTTAATGAAAAAAATAACTCTACTTTTTTAATTTCAATTTTTTAATAAAAACAAATATTATTTTCAAAATCAGCATATTATTTTGCTTCTTTTAAGTATCAAGTTGATATAGTTTAGAAAAAAAAAGTTTAAATAATATTAGGACCCATCAAAATTAGAATCCAAAGAGGAACCTCAAGGACTCATCTAAACTAAAAAAAAAAAGAGTAAGGTTCTTTTTTCACCAAAAGAGATTGATTTGCTGCTCAGGCAAATCAAATTTCAAAAATTTTCAAAATCGCTCCACCCTAATATATATTCATACATATAATATATATAACATATATAACATATGTAACATATATAACATATGTAACATATGTAACATATATAACATATATATACATAGCAAAAAAGACTTATAATAGTTAAAAAAATTTTTGTTTAAGTTTTTATATATTATACACGATTGTTCCACATAACACCCACAAACTCAACTTATGCTAAATACATTTACATTTGCAAACATTTGTACCTAACACTATACAAATGGGTTTTTTACATTTGCATTATTTTAAATGATATTATTACGTATATTTACAAATCTGTATATAAATTTTTTATATTTCCTTATAAAAGCATGCTGAGAGAATCACCACTAGCTTGGCTTTTTTACATAAATTCGAGTTTTAATTTAAATGCTTGGTTTAAAAATTTTCTATTAACTTAAGTATTTAATCTGTTAAAAAAAAATTGATTTGGTACCATAAAAATTTCATTTTCTTCATAACCAACCCTTGGAATTAATATAAAAATTTTTGCCAACCATAAACACTTTTTGATTGGCAGTTAGGTTGGCATTGCCGAATGTCGACCTTAATTTTGAAGGCTGCATAACTGTTGACTAATGATAAACACAGTAAATTTTACATCATCAAATTTTACATCATCAAATTTCACATCATCAAATTTACCTAATTAAAACCATGTTTAAAATAGTACGCAAACTAATAAAACAATAACAATTAGACTATATATAATATATATAAATAACTAATTATAGTAAAATTCTTAGAATCTAAAAATTCTTAGCTCCAAAGTATCTTAAGTCAAAAATAGTTAACAGAAATTAAGATCGCCTGGCACTTAATAGTGCTAAGCAATACCACAACTTAGTAACAGTGCTTGACTGGCAAGGATAACAATTTTGCTCTACATACTACTAAGTACATTTGAAAATATATTTGTGTATTTTTTCAGTCCTCACATTACTATATTGGGTTGCAGGCAAAAGGTTATAAATATCTGGTTTATCATACTTTTTATATTATATTTTATAAAAATTTTAAGTATCAAAATTAATTATAAAGATATGTGGCAAACCATGCTTTTGAAATTCCATAACCTGAACATGGGTTACGACTCTCCCTAATACAACATACTAGAGTAACTAAGTCATGTCCATAGGCACCGCCTTTTAATTTTGACCAAGGGGGCAAACAGAAATACAAGGAGGCAAAAATTTCTTTCTCCCCCCTCCCTTAATCTACTGACATCATTTATGGATGACCCCTAACTTCAATAAAAATACAAAAAGCTATTATTTATTGAAATGCAAAAAATAAGAGAGAAAATTGATTTTATTTTTTATACAAGTTAAAAATAAATGAGAAAGGTTCTTGCAATTGCCTTAATTGATAAATACTTACAATTTGTTATCATTTATATTTTTGAATATACTTATTCAAAAATATAAGTGATAACAAATTGAGATTTTGAGGAACTTAAAAAAAGATATTCTTACATGAATGACTAAAAATATAGTATTTTTTATTACTAACTAGAACTTACAATTTTTATAGCAAAAGTATCGCTTCGAATGGTTGTCTTTTTACAAATTCCTATCTTCCCCAATATCCAGTTTTTCATTGTGACAGTTGATAATGGACAAGTGATTTAATCTCTTCTGGTCATTGTATTTCTTAAATATGTCTTCATTCTTCTTAGCATAGAAAATGATCACTCTGTTGTATGCTCTGTTATTGGAACTGCAATAATTAAGTGCACAAATTTTTTTAGCTCTGTTAGATGAATCATGCTATTTCCATGACATTTAAAAACATTTAAAACATCCATAAAAAGTGCTACTTTTAAATGTTTGGCTTCAATTATGTCATGAAACATGTCCCTATGCAATTTAAGTAAGTCTTTATTTATAAATTTCTTTATAAAAGTCAGAAGTTGTTTTTGGAGAGACTTTATTAATTAGAAAAGACTCTGCATTCAATAACAACAATTAGGAGTCAGAGAAAAACCTTGATGCTTGGCCCTCTAGAACAAAATCTATAGCTTCTTTGTAGACTTTATTGTAACGCTTTTTTACAGTGAAAATGTGTGGCTCTGTCAATCCACAGTCAAATCTAATTGGTAGCTTTCTTTCTTTCATGTTTAGGTTTTTCTTTAGGTTCATATAAACCAAGAAGTTTCCATTCCTCTTTTAAATCTTCCCACATGATAAAATTAAATTTTTTTCTCATGTTGTAAATGGTGTCTTTCAATATATTAATAATATCAGTGCATATTTTTAAATGTAAACTTTTACTCTGGATAACGGTTTTAGCTTCTTCCAAATGTTATAGGATGCTCCTAGTAGTTTTCATCTGCCTTATCCAGTTGCTTCATGAATCCGTTTGCTTTTGCTCCCGTCTCATTTTTTTCAGTATTAGACAGTTCTGAAAAAAAGTTTCGTATTTCCTCATTGTTCAGTATTGATGCAAGTGATGTGTATCGCAACATCTATCGTGTAAAATGGTCTCAAGGACAAATTGTCACTTTCTTGCTGAAATGTCTTGAACCAGCCAAGTCTCTTCAGTGATTTGCGAAAGAACATAATAAAAACTCCCTAGTAAGCTAAAGAATATCTTTTACCTCGATAACATTCTTCATAAAGTCTTGGGTTACAAGATTTAGTGAATGCGCTTGACAATGTACAAATAATGCACTTATTTTTTACTCTTATTTTTGCTTGTAAGCTGTTATAATCTCCCTAAACATTACTCACACCATCAAAGCATCGCCCTCTTAAATCATTTATAGGTAATTCTAATGTGGTTAACATATCATAAACCACTTTGAAAAGGGTTTTAGAATCAGTTTTGTCTGTTAAAAATATTTTATAATTTGAAATGTGTCACGGTTGACCGATCGAACTCACAATAAAACCTGTTCCATTACAGATATGTCTAATGTCTTGTCAAGCATTATTGAAAAATAATTAATTTTCTTAATTTTGACAGTAATAACTCGATTATTTTGGATGCTATCATTTCAAGTGATTCGTTTATTATTTCATGTAAAATCCATTTATATTTCATTCTCTGTAACCAAGAACTCAAATTTGAAGCTTCATCTGTATGACCTTAAATGGCCAGTCCTTGTCTTGCGAATGAGGCAACAGTGGAAATAATTTTATCAAGAGCTTCTCTTGATTCCTTTATACATTTTTGGTGCAAGAATGAAATTTGTAAAGATATATTTAAACCTTTATCTTTGCATGATTCTTTGGTAATATTTTATTGGTGATTTGCTGATTTTTTATGCATAATAAATCTTTCAATGGTATTTTTCCAATTATTAAATCCTTCTGTGGTAAACTTTGAATTGTTAGTTTCGTTTCTTTGACACATTGAACAGAACGTTTTATATTTGTCTTTGTCATAATTAAGTCATTGCTTGGCAGGTGCATTACAAGAAGATTCAATTGAATCAGACTGTTCTGAAGCTTGTTCGGAGGAAGCCAAAGCCGTTGATGACACGCTGCTTGATAGATGGCAATACAGCTATTGCTGAGTCTGATTGTATATTTTAAACTGGGACAGTAGATTTATTGCTGGTTCTAGTTAAGTATTTCAACATAGCCATACTAATGATTCTATTGCTGATTTTTAAACTTGTGATAAACCTGAAAATAATGAAGCTGTAAATAATTTAATATGGATAATACCGATTTAGTTATAAAAAATTGTTCTGCAGAATTATAATATAGATATTTTCCATTTATCTTCCTAAATTAACACAAAATTTTGGGACAAAGTAACAAAAATGAAAAGAGTAGGATTTTGAAAATCAGTGCATACTAAAATAAATGACTAAAAGGCAGGAATTCATATAACTTTTTGAAAGACATCTCAATAGTTTTTTATAACAATAAAAAAAAGACAAAAAACAAGTTTTTTTAAACATACATCTTATATTAGTATAATGCACTAAAAGGTAGTAAAGAATTTTTCTGCTATTCAAGCGTGGGTCAATTTTGTTTCTGTTTGTTGTTTTGTTTCTTGCTGTTTCTTTTCAATAAGCATTTTCCGAAAAAGCACTGAAATGGTTGGATGGTTTTCATAGTGGTTCGGTTTCGGCTGGCACTTAATCCTATTGCAAAATGTATGATAGACAAAAAGACAACTTTTTGTTTGTATTTTTTGCTTACTTGACACAAAAAAAGTTGAAAAATAACTGATTTTATTTAAGAACATTGCTAGAAGATGGAAAATAATTTTTTGAAATTTAAATTGCTAATGCATGCAAAATGATTATTTTTAAAAATGCTAAAAAAACATGAAAACTTACAACAAATTTTTTTTTTTTTAGTTCACCTCCCCAAGGTTGTGAAGGCCACTACAGACGAGGAGGCTACTTGTGGTTATAACCCTCTTTCAACTCTAAAACTCTGAAGCACGAACCATGGCGAATAAGACCGCTGTGCAGAGAGTGCAGGGGATCAAACTCGGAACCTCTCGCTTGTGAAGCGAGTGCTCTACCACTACACCACTACCGCTATGACAAATACCTATTTCCAATAATAGACAAGCAGTTAACATTAATTAGACAGAATACTCTTCATATGTAAAAAAAATTCTTCTCAGTTTGTTTGGTTATTTCTGATGAAAACAAGACGTGGAGGAAAAGAAAGATATTTGAATAAACCATAGGATCTAAGTTGGCTGACATACTTGACATAATTTTATGAGGATGACCTCTTGAGTAAATAACTTCCCTGGAAGCAAGCAAAACATCATCTTTTCCAATGAATACAACAGCAACTTCATTATGTGAATGCAGATTATACTACGGGAATAAATGCTTTAGATCAAAATTAAGGATAGGTTGACACAATGCAATTTTCAAGTGAAAGTCAAACTGTAAAACTTGATATATGTTTTAGTATGTTTTAACATTACATAATTTGAAAATTATGTACGTTAGATATACACGCTTGTTGCATACAAGTTCGTTCACGTTTACTTATAAAGCAAAGTACTGTGACTCTCTTTTGCCAATAGCTTGTTTGCAATGGCTGCCAAGGGTATGTGTCAAACACGCTCAAAGTGGCACTACAACTTCTACAAAAACTATTAAGTTTGGCAATGATATATATAGATAACTGTATATATATGTTACAAATTAGTAAGACAAAAAAATTAATACAAGCTGATTATGAAATGAACTTATGTTTATAAAAAAATAAAACAATATTTAATAACAATCAATTAACAAAGAATGCAGAATATAATGCAAAATGAAGCAATGTAAGTCAATATATTTTAATCTAAAGTAATAAAAAAGATAAAACAATTTAAAAATAAATGTAACAATTTTAAGAAAATATATATTTGCATACCTTTATAAAGTAGCATAACACTTTAAACAAAGAAAAATTGAGAAGCATAATCATTTTTTTTTTTCAATTACTTCCAGCAAAATTTAGTTTTTTTTATTTCTTATTATCTTTCTGAGAAAATAATATAAGTAATATATAAGTACAAATATAAAATATACTGAAATATATGCACATTTATGTGTATAAATGTTGTCAACAAATAATTTATTTTATTTAGTTTTTAATGTTAAATACATAAATAAAATTCCAACATAATCTAAAACTGAAAAAAGTAAATAGTCATCTGAATAGTAAACAGTAAAAATCAAATCAGTACCAGTTTGACTGTCTAAAAAGTTTTTTTTTTATTAACCCTTCTAATAACAAAAAACAACAATAAAGTGAACTGAAGTAACTAATAAGCACTTCAGCACTTTTAAATTGCTCTAAAAAATAAAAAAAAACTTGCTAAGTTAGTTGTCTAAACAAAGTAAAAATCCAAGAATAAATAAACATATATTAAAACTACAAATTAAACATATTAATTAAAAAAGAACAACATCAAATCTCCTTGAAGGCTAAGAAAAGTTTATCATATCTAATTTACTTGCAGACCTTGTTTAAATGACTGCATGAACATTAAGGAACGCATTTAGAAAAATTTAGAAACTACTTAAAAATGATGACGACATTAAATAGTGTATGTTAAATATTAACTAGAGTATTAATATTTAGAAGACTACATAAACTACATGTTTTGCTCTTATTTAATGTCCTTGTAATATTTATTTCAAGTTTGTTAAAATACTATTTTTTTAATTGTCAAAATGGATTTTTATTAGAAAAAAAAGTTTGTTAATGGCACATTTACAATTTTTCTTTAGTGCATTTTTATCAAAAAATTATTAGTGTTATTAAAATTGTTGTTATTTAAAAATTGTTGTCTTGATTTTTTACTTCAAGTTATATAAATACTTATCATTGTTATTTTTATCCATTGTTGATGCTTTTTAACAAATATTTAAAGACTGCTTCAATTAAAATTCTAAAGGTGGTCATTACTCTATTCACTTTATGACTTCTCTTATATATATGGTACCTTGAACAAGTCTACTCTAGGTGGTGTTTGCAGCAAAATGTACTTACTGCAAAACACCGACATCGCTTCTATTAAATATTGTCTTATAGCAATTTCATTTAAATTCCCCAATTTTGACTAGGAAACCTGGTTTTCTGTATCTTTATTCTGAAAATCTACATTTTTTTGATTGAAACTTAGACTGTGGGAAGGCATGAGATAAATAGTTGCTGTAAAGAGTTTGTTAAATTTTTTGGAAAAACATAAAATCATCATTTTTTTTTAGATCTTGAAAAAGTGTGGACATATGAGATAAAATGGTGTTGCTTAAATCCTGCTGTGGTAATAAATTTTAGTCAATTGTTTAAAAAAACATGGTTATGATTCTCATTATTGACAGTAATATTTATTGTCATATTATTTATACAGTGCAATCTCTCTAATTCGAACTTTCTTGGAAAAAATAAAAGTTCAAATTAGAGAGATTTTCGGTTTATAGAAATATGACTTTTTACGGTGACATTTTACAGTGACTTAGCATTTAATCAAATTATGGAGTTTTTCAAAATAAGGAGATTCGAATTAGAGAGATTGTACTATATTTATTTTTAATGCATCTCAAATAAATATTAGTACATCTGGCTTTTTAACATAACTTTATTTTTAAATATATATATATATGTGTGTGTGTATATATATATATATATATATATATATATATATATATATATATATATATATATATATATATATATATATATATGTATATATATATATATATATATATATATATATATATATATATATATATATATATATATATATATATATATATATATATACATATATATATATACATATCACAGCCCTCAGAATTAGGGTCGGCATTTGCAATACCAACCTAACTGTCAACCTGAAAGTGTTTGAGGTCAGGAGAAAATTGCTGACCTTGTTTCTATGTTTTATGGTAAGACCTTTGTATCAATTTTTTTTTGCTGACCTGATACCGACCTCTAAAAAATTAAGGTCAGCAAATTATTGCCGACCTCATTTTTCCTAATTCCAAGGGTTGTATATCATCACAATGGACCATTTTTCATTTTAAGATACACGAGGTACGGAACTTCAATGTTCAAAAGTACTGAAAATAAAATTTTCAGAGGAGGGAACTAAAATCAAGGTTGCAGCCAAAGGTAAAGCACTTGCCATTTAACAATCGAAACGCTCTGCTAAAGTGCTTTTTCCATTAAAAAAATCCCTATTACAAAAATTAATAAATTTAAAAGCACTTGTAGACTTAGTAATAGACAAGGAGCCAAAGTACTTAGCATATTTAGAAGCTGGAAAGGATTTTTAAATGAATATTATGATATAACAGAAATCAAATTTGAAAAAGACTCCAGACAACTGGTTTATTGTAAAAACATTAAAGGACTTGTTGAGAGTGTAATAATGGAAAGAAAAATATCGAAGGATTATGTTTTAAAGGTTGGAATTGGTGTTGGAGGCGGATTTCTAAAACTTTGTTTAAATATTATTAAAAAAGAAGCAGAAAGTAAAATAAAAAGAAAAAAGTTTAGCAATGAAGAAGGAATAGGCAATGAAAAATACAAAGACGGAGGCGTAAATAAATTGTTTATTATTGGCTCAGTAGAAAATGTGGCTGAATCTCATTTGAATCTTGAAGAAATTCTCAATATTTTGCAGCTAAATGAATAACTTTCTTTTGCTCTTTTGATATGAAAATGGCTAATATATTTTTTGGAATTGAAAGTGCAGCATCAACACATCCTTGTCCTTGGTGTAATATTAGCAAAGAAAAAATGCAAGATTTTCAAATTCATGGTGAGCTCAGAACTTTAGGAAGTATCCGTTCATCAGCTAATGCTTACAAAACTTCCTGTAAAGGTATTAAAAAAAATTCAAGCTTTCAGCTGCATTTTATAATAATTTTGTCAAACATCCACTAGTTGATCTACCTGATGACATAAAGGTTATTGAAATTCTTGCTCCAATAGAACTTCATCTACTTAGTGGAAATACAAACAGAATTTACAACAACCTTGAAAAATATTTTTAATCCATAGATACCACTTTATTAACGAATCATTGGAACCAAAGTTTAGGTTTTGAAAGGCCTAAGCTGCATGGTGGTCAATTTAAAGGTGGGGAATGTTCAAAACTACTGAAAAATACTCATGTTTTAAAAAAGTTAATAAAATCTTCGAAACTAGAAAAATATGAACACATCATTTTTATACTTAATTCCTTTAAATGTTTAAAAGCGGTTAAAGCTGCATGTCTTGGTTCTAGTTTGTTACCTGAATATGAATTAACTATTAACAAATACAAAGAGGCCTATGTCAAACTTGGTTTAAGAGTTTCCCCGAAAGTCCATGCTCTTATCAAGCATGTGTGTGAATTTCTTTCATTTATAGCAAGTTCCAATCCAAATAAAGGATTGGGTTTTTGGTCTCAACAGTCCTCAGAATCTGTTCATTATGATTTTTAACAATTTTGGGATATAAAGTTTCCAGTAGTCTTAAAGATTATCCTCAAAGCCTGCTTAAAGCCATGGTTACATACAATTCCAGACATACTTTCTTTAAAACAGTATAGTATAAAAAGTATACTTTAATAAATATGTGTATCTTTTGGAAACTATTATAGGTTGTAAATGTAAATAAATAAATATATAAACATTTCTGTGTGTTTTTCAAACTGTTCTCTAATTGAAAAACAAATTAATATATACCATAAGAACAATTTAAGGATTTTTTGATATTCAAGATAGGTAACTTTAAGATTGGCATGTTCATACTAATTTAAAGTATGTTTTTAGCAAAACAACATGGTGATTAGAGTTTAGCAACAATATTACCCAAAAACTAGGGCCCCAAGGTCCAAATACTTGAGTAGAATGAAAATGGAGGGGGAGGGGGCACTATTTTCTTTAAAAAATAACTCTGCTATTATGAACACGACTAAAATTCATGTGTAAAATTGTAATTTAGTAATTTAGGTTTATTTAATATAGTTTAAGTGTTATTTTTTAATATATTTATAAGTAACGTATTAATATTTACCTTTTAATTGGGGCCCCTAGGTCAAAATACTTGAATAAAAGGGAGCAAGAGGGGGCACAATGAATATCTAAAAAAAGCCATTATGAGCGTGATTAAAATTTGTGTGTAAAATTATTTAGTAAAAAAATATTTAAACGTTGAAAAGTTATGACCTTGTAAAGTTGATAACCCCCCAAATAGAGTTGATTGTAAACTTTACTTGATCGCCATTGTTAAACGACAAGTTTTTTTTTATATAAATTAATTTTTTCGGTAAATTCTGATCTAGTTCAAAAAACTTGAAAAAAAAAAACTTTTTTTTCTTTTCCTACCACATATGGGACAGTGGGACCTGAATTTTCAAGTTAATATTTAGTTCCCAGACCCTGATGATCATACACCAAAAATTCATGACCAGTCCCTTTAACCCCCTTTTTTTTTAAAAGACGTCGACCAAATATTTTCGAAATTTTGATTATTATAGTAGGATGTTTCGTGGTTTGGAAAATGCAAACCATTACTGGTGGACATTTTTTTTAAATAAATTATTTCCGCTATGGTGTAATATATATATATATATATATATATATATATATATATATATATATATATATATATATATATATATATATATATATAGAGAGAGAGAGAGAGAGAGAGAGAGAGAGAGAGAGAGAGACAGAGAGAGAGAGAGAGAGAGAGAGAGAAAGATATATATATATATATATATATATATATATATATATATATATATATATAGATATATATATAGAGATATACAGTATCGGACAAAACGAGTGCAACCAAATAATGCTAATTGAGTTCTTAAAATAAAAGTGCTGCATTTTTTCAATTTAGAGAAATAACTATGTAACTGTTTAGAGACAAAGTTCTTCAAGTTTTATTCATCACAAAGTTCATTATTTGTACACGAAAATTAATAAATTAATCAAAAGTATTAAAAAAAGTTGATTTCCTTCTGGACAAAACAAGTGCAACTCGACAAAATGTTGACCAAGCTGTATTTCGCTATCAATATTTCGTGGCGAATCCTTTGTTGTCGATCACAGCCTTGCACCTTTGAGGCATAGATTCGATCAGGTGATCAATGAAACTTTGTGGAATCGCTGCCCTGGCCTTTTGGATTTGTTCAAACAGTTGATCCTTATTACGAATACCTTCACGATTAATTCTGCGGTTGACGATCTCCCACAGGTTCTCGATAGGGTTGAGATCCGGAGATTGAGGCGGCCAATCCATCACCGATAGGTGGTTGTCTTGAAACCACTGCTTGACTACTTTTGCAGTGTGTTTCGGATCGTTGTCTTGCTGAAAAACCCATTTTATTGGCATATTCCATTCAGCATGAGGTAACATAACATCTTTCAGGATATTTTTATACATGAAATGGTCCATTATTCCATCGTTTCGATGTATTGGACCTAGACCGTTAGCAGAAAAACACCCCCAGACCATTACATTGCCTCCACCATGCTTCACGGTCTTATGGCAGTAATGTAAATTGAGGCGTTTTCCGGCCGGTCGACGTACACGGCAAATGCCATCGCTCCCAATGATGTTGAACTTCGATTCATCACTGAACAGGACAGTTCGCCATTTCTGCACATTTCAGTCAATATGAGATGTAGCAAACAGGAGTCTTTTCTTCTGATTTTTTAGTGAAATCAGCGGTTTCTTTGCAGGGCGTTGAGAAAATAATCCGGCTTCAACAGCACGTCGTCTGATTGTTCGGTCCGATACAGGCAGCTCTAATTGCTTTTGTATCTCGACTGATGATATCCAGGGATCCTTCTTGACGGATATGACAATCATAGAATCCTCTCTAGAAGTGGTGGAACGCGGTCTTCCACCTTTGTTATCTGCTGCCAACTTCCCCGTAGAACGATATTTGGAACATAGTCTTGATATGGTCCATTTTTTCACGCGATATTGATCACAAATATTTTTTTGTGACATTCCACTTACGTAATCGCCAATAATTTTCTTTCTAAGTTCCAATCCAAGACTGTCGGGAGCCATTTTTGCATTTGAAGTCATAAAAATAATAAAAATAATCACGCTTCTCAAGGCTTACCGTGTTACATTTACCTTGTGATGATACAATAATGCTCTGTGGAACACAACGTCTTGGTTGGATGTGGACTGTATTGATGTAATGAAAAACTTGTTTTATTTCACTTCTTGTATTGATGTTCTTCGATAAAACAATTTGATAAAACTCACTTCGATAAACTGTCTTGATAATACTGACTGATTGACTTCCAAATACTGACTGAATTACATGTCGATTTACATGTCTCTTATATAGTAAAATGAACCTGTGTGAATCTGTTCTGGAAGATTCTAGATGCTTCTTTTCGATGCTTCTGGATGCGTCTGGATGCTTCTGAATGTTTCTAGATGTTTCTGGATGCTACTGGATGCTTTCGGATGCTTCTTCTGGAAACTTCTGGAAGCTTCTGCATGCTTCTGGAAACTTCTGGATACTTCCTTTAATTATTAAAAAACTTCCGTGATGTTGACACAGACCAGACTTAAGAAAATGAAAGAAACCAAAAAGTTGCACTTGTTTTGTCCGCTGCAAAATGGCACTTGTCAACGAAATTCTGCCTGTGTGCTGTCACCTGTCAGCTGATTGCTCATGTCATGGCATGCTATGACTCCAGACTCTTGAACTGTTTGCTCTGGTAGTATAGTTCATTTTGTTTTTAAGACATGTAAAATTAGGAACACTTTTTAGCATTTTTCGATATTGGTTGCAAATGTTTTGTCCAATACTGTATATATATACATATATATAGAGAGATATATATATATATAGATATATATATAGAGAGATATATATATAGAGAGAGATATATATAGATATATATATATATACAGAGAGATATATATCGAATGAGAAAACTCAGACTGTAAATACAAAGAATGCCTACACAGTATGCAAATGTGCGACAAAATTAGCAAATAATCTGAGCTGTGAAAATTGTAAAGAAAATGTACAACGAAAAGCATACCCCCAACATTTTTTGTGAGGGTGCGGTTGTGCCTCACAATGGAGGCAAAACCATTTTTTTCACCAAGTGTATTTTTTGTGTAATAACAATTTCAAAAACTGTTTTATTTTTTTCTTAATTGCAGAAATTTAGAGCTTAATAATGCTTTTATTGAAATAAACTGTTAAAAAAACACATTTTGTTTTTATTTTCATATAATGTCATACTAAAATAAGAGACTTCATTATATACTTTTGCTTATTATTTGGGATCGGGAAGATATAAAAATATATAAGGTCAGTCTCAACACACACACACCCAAACACATACATTATAACAATAATATTAAAATGACTGTAATAAATTCCATAAATGAAAAGTAAATAAATTTAAAAATTAAAAAAAGAAATAGTTAGGGTTTGAAGTAGCATACACTGCCAGCCAAAATAACAACAACAACAAGATATTTATTTTCCTCAAAATTTACAATCATCTAATTACAGCAATATATTATTAATAATAATAATAATAACAATAAAAATAAGAGTATCTATAATATTATAAATATTAAAACCAAAATATCATTTTTAAGAATAAATATAAATAATCGATTGACAAGGAAGGAGTCACTCATGCAGAAACCTGATCAAAGGAGTGACACCAAATAATTAAATTGACACCAAAAAAATTAAATAATAAATAATTAAAGTGACACCAAAAAATTAAATAATAAATAAATAAGATTAATTTAAAAAATAAAAATAATAACAATAATAACTTTATTCATTAATAGAGCAATAACCTTATTTATTAATAGAGCAAGAATTTTCGCACAAAAACAATATTTGTAATTTTTCGGTAAAAAGTCATTTAGAAAGGTCCTAATAATGTTTGATTTTGTTTTTTTACTTCTGGTTATAATATACTTAAGTATAAAAAACATTTTTACATAATATAGAATAAATAAGCAAAAGAAAAACGCATAATAACAAAACTTTCTAAAAAATTTTTTAGAATTTCCAGCAATCAATTGATTAATTTTTCAATGGTTTCTGCAGAAATCGCACCCCATGAATCCTTTTCTATTCCATATTCATTCTATTCCATATCCAGATATTCCATAACTAGTTTTTTTGGCATGGAATAATTTTTTTTTTGAACATTTCTTTCATGTTCCTCCTATAGTAACTCAACTGGGTTTAAATCAGAAGATTGAGCTGGCAAGTTTTTTTTCTTGTTTGCTTGCCTAACTTGAGGTTTCTTTATAGCAACTCAACCAAAAAGCTTTTGTTTCTCTGAGACAGTGTTGTTTTGTATTTACAGATATGTAAATACAACAAAACAGATTAAATTCAATGATAGCTGACAATATCTATGCAAAACAAACATTTTGCTAAGTAAGCATATTTTTTATTTATCATTCATCATAATATTCAAACTTGCACTGCAGCCTAACAAAATGATTATTCAATTGTTTTATAATTGTAAATATTGTTTTATAATTATACATATTTTATAATTATATGTATTGTTTTATAACTGTATATATATTGTTTTATAATTTCATATACTCTTTTATTTCCATTGATTTACAAGAATTGTTGGGTATTTTTATGCAAAACCGTATCTTCTCTGGAAACTTTTAGCTGGCAGTTTACATTATATGTATTTATGGGTTTGGTATTTTGAAAATTTAAATGTGTATTACAAAAAAGTTGCACAGTTAAATGTTACGCATGCAACATTGCAATATTGTATGCAACTTTAGTGTATATGTTTTAGTATTTTCAGTATACTTTTCATTAACTTTGTGGTGTGCTACAGTGTCTTGATTGTGTGTTAACACAATTTTTCATTAACTTTGTGGTGTGCTACAGTGTCTTGATTGTGTGTTAACATCTTTAGTGTTTACATGATGTTTGCATCAATTTATTTTGTAATATAATTTAATTTTTAAAACTCTTTATTTTTTTATACAATCTTTTAGGTTTTTTCTGAAGTTGGTCGACACAGTCGATGTGTCATTTTGAGTTCAGGGACATTATCACCAATGTCATCGTTTGCTTCAGAACTGGGTATAGATTTTCCAATCACTTACGAAGGCAATCACATTATATCAGATTCTCAAGTAAACTTTTGTTGCCCTTTATTCAAAATAATACCAAAAAAAAAAAGAATAATGCAAATAGTTTAATAAGAATTAATATATTATAGGAATATATAATCAAGATACTAATTGTATATAGTTTTAAAGCATTATTTGTTAACTTTATTTTTAAATGTTTTAGGTATGGGTTAGCACTTTGTCAGTGGGACCAAGTGGAAATGTCATAAATGCAAATTATACAAATTCAGAGGTAATTTTTTTTTTGTTGCTTAAAATCTTTGTAAGTTTAAGAATTTTTTTTCTACTTGCTTACTACTTTTTTTGTTTTCTGTTTTTAAAATAATGAAAATATATCTACTTAAATATATATTTTTTAAAAATACTATTATATACATACATATATGCATACATACATACATACATACATACATACATACATACATACATACATACATACATACATACATACATACATACATACATACATACATACATACATTCATACGTACATACATACATACATACATACATACATACATACATACATACATACATACATACATACATACATGCATACATACATACACACATATATACATGCATGCATTCATATGTACATACATACATACATACATATGTATACTATACCTTAGATATGCTTAATTATGGAAATTTTTAACTGAAAATTAAACAACTTCCTAATTAGAGTAAATATTAAACATTTTTATTTATATATATATATATAAATAAACTTCAAATAAAAGACAAGTTGAACTATATTTAAAAAATATTTTGTTTAGATTAATCTTACAAGTATTTTCATTTTTAAAAACTTTTTTGTCCCTAATTGCCAATATGCAGACGTATATAAAATAGTTTCCTTCTTTTTATTTGTCTGTTTAATTATAGACCTATAAAAAGTAAGAAGAAACATACACTGATTTTTTTCTTTTCATTTTTTGGCACTTTCTTTGTTTCGAATGCCCATAGCAATTTTTTTCTTTTTCTTTAGCTACATTAATGACATTAAATTGAGACACTTATTCATAAATTTTAACATAAAACACGTAAAAAAAATTTTCAGTAACTTTTGGTTTAATTCAATTTATTGCAAGAAATATTTATAAAAAACTTTTTTTTGTGTGCAAATTGTTGATTAGAATTAATTTATTATTATTTATGTTGTATATTTTTTATTATTTATTTTTCACAAAATAGTATGAACAGTTGTTTATAAAAATTTAACTTGATTGCAATAATATAAATTTTTTACATATTTTTATTTGGTTGTACTCATTTTTATTTATCCAAAAAAAAAAATTCCAAATAATAAGTTACAATGTTTTATTAAAATTCCTGTAATTATTCATTTCTACAGTATATGTTACATATTTAAATTATAATTGCATTTTTATTTAATTTTATTTCAATATATTCTAATCATATTACTTGCTAATAATAATATAGTTGTTTCCATTTATTTGTAGACATTTTTGTTTCAAGATGATATTGGGAATATTCTGCTACATATATGTGAAGTTGATCTTTTTTTTTTATAAATACTTTTAATGCATAAAAAGAAGTTGCAATAAAGTGACACACTGTAGTTACAGAATAAAATAAAGTGTTTATTAAATTTTCTCAAAAAAATTCAAAATAAAATAAATTTTAGGCCTTAGAATAGCATCAAGTGCTGTTTTTCCTTCAGACAAACAGTATTTTGTTTTGGGTGACTTAAGTGTTTTTTTTTTTTAGGCGATTCCACGTGGTATTCTGTGCTTCTTTCCTTCTTATCATATGATGGAAAAATTACATAAAAGATGGGAGGTTGATACTTTTTATTTTTAATTGTGTAAATTATTCTTTTAAATTTTTTTTTATATTTATGTTTTTAAATATTGTTAACATGTTTTAATTACTTGGAAGATTTATAATACAAAAATAGTTTTTTATCGTATTTGTATATATATTAGGGTGTGTCGATTTTTTTTTTTCAAATATTAAAAAAGAGTAGTGAAAAAATGTAAGTTTATAATTAGTTAACTACAGGAAAACTTTCAAAACCAAATTCTAATAAGTGCTAGCTCGGTAAATTTTGATTTCAATATTTCACATTTTTGGTTGCTTTAGACGTTAGTCATTATATTTAAATTTGCTTATGGAATAGCGCTGATAACTTTTTTTATCAATTCACATGGTGTACGTCGTACACCATGCATAGGCATAGGAAAAGAGTAAAAAAATGAAAAAGTATATATAACAATAAAGGTCAAAGTTTTTAGCTATTTAAACATTTTTGAAAGTCTTTATTTATTTCCCAACAGTTTTTACAAGGGTTGCCATATCTTTTTTGCTTCTATTTCGTGACATTAAATGTCTACCTACAAGCTGAGCACGTATATATGATTCTCTTCGCTCATGTGTGTGAACATGGCTTGCAGCTTCAGTTACCAATTTGACACATCTTTCAACTGATTGCGTATGAGAATTCCAGTGAGGAACTTCCATAGGATAGTTTAAAAACTCTTTGATTGTGGCAGATGATGTAAGAGGGCAGGTATGTGGAGGCTCAGTAACACTTAAATTCCATGTTATAAGGTCTGATAGCTGTTTAGCATTAGGATTTATTTCTGGTGTTCTTCTTACTCTGAGACTACCATCTCCAACTTGAGTTACCTCATCTCCTATTCCTCATATACTAAGAATTCTGTTTACAGCTTCTTTTCTTTCTTCTGCATTTTTGCTGCAAAGCATGGGTTGTAAAATTGCTTCAGAATGTGCATACCACGCTGATTGTCTAATTGTTGGCATAACGATATCTAAAACATTGTTACTCTGAGTTCTAAGTAACTCTAGTTGATACAAGATATGTCTAGGTCCTTCAACCCAACTTGAATGAACTTTTATATTAAACCAGTTAGGTATATAAACACTAACAATAAAATTCACAATTATTTCTAAATTATCTAGATTTGTACCAGTAAGGCCATGATTAGACACCCAAATTCTGCAAAATCGAAGAGCTGTTGTTAGCCATCTACTGTCCAATTTCCAGCATTACTAACTTGATAGGCAGATCTCCAGTCTTTATTGCTTGACAAATGTGATAAGCATAACTTTGGTCAGTGCTTAAATCCTTTACAATCTTCTGACTGAGATAAATCAAAAGAGGGCCTAAATTTATTTTAACAAAGTTCGTATTGATTTCAATCCCAGTTGCTGTATCAAGCATTTTCCCAAGTGGTCCTGACCATTTATTATGAGAAAGCATTGGACCATTTAAATGTTCAATTAGTCTTAACCCTAATTCACCAGTATGTAGATCACAAACAATCCAAACTAATCTTCTATTTAATTTTTTTCCTACCCATTGCATGACTCCGCCCGCCCAACCAGTATTGACATTTGTGCTATCTCCTCCAATAGCCATGAGATTTTGATTTTGATTTTTCCTGTTTAACCAGTCAACTATGTGATCTGCAATAACTTCAGCTTTCTTTTTATTATTGGTCATATCTGGAACAAAATGAAAAAGATAGTCACCACCAGGGTCTTTTACAACAGAGTAATGCTCTTCTTTAATCAGACTAGGAAAACTTCTTTCATTTACCTCTATAAACATTTTTACAAAAAACTTCTTTCATTTACCTCTATAAACAGGGTTTTTTTCTAGGTCTACCTCAAACTGATTGTTTAATTCTTTTGTCAATTTTTCCTGAGCCCTTTTTACCTTGTTATGATCTATAATAAGATGGCAATCACTCTTGCTTATAATCTTTGCATCTATCAAAGTTGCTGTAGCTATTTCAGCAGTTTCTCTTAAACTTGTATGGTGTCTCATACTGGCCAGAGCATTGTTTTCAATACTCATGGTATTATAAACTGAACATGTTTGATTCAGAGAAAATTTACATTGAGTTTGATTATCACTTTGGATTGTTTTCTGACCACTGCCATCTTTAAATGATGAAGAGCAGCTGTTTATATAAATTGCTTGAAGATTTTCACTATACTCATAATCCTGAAAAATTAAATAAATTGTTTATATTTTTAATCTGTATTTAAACTAATATTGTATACAACTAAGAGTTTTAAACTTACTTGCTCAATATGTGGCAATAAAAGAGATAAGGATTCATTCTTGTGCATGCAATCGATTTGTTCTATTTGATTGAATGTTTCATCTGGCTTTAAAATAAGTAATATATATATATATATATATATATATATATATATATATATATATATATATATATATATATATATATATATATACACACATATATATGTTTAAGTATGTGATGTAGTTGTTCAAGCTTTCTACTAAAGTAGTTACCTTATCTTCTTTATTTACTTTCATTGTTCTTTGTTTTTGTTGTTTTATTTTAATTCTTTTGCATTCTTTCCTATCTGCACCACCAATATGGAAAGTTCCAAAACTGCCAATTTTAGTCCTCTGATAGTGGATGAACTGAGGCTCTAAAATCGGTCTTTTTTCATCTCTCTTACATTTACACTTTATATGAATTTTTTCCATACATTCTGAATCACATTTGTACTCTGTACAAAGGATTAGTTTACATTTGCAAAATAAGGTGTCCACAAGATTGTCTAACTTTAAACTAAATCTTTTTCAGCTTTTTTACCACGTCCAATACTAAAATCAACAGCTGATTTCCATAAACACTTAAGTTTTTTGAAAATTGTTTTTTCATGAATAATAACAGGATATGTAAAAAATGCACTTGCTTTCAACCATTGGCCAAGTAAAGCGGGTAACATATCAGTAACTAGATGATCTACAGTATAGTTCCTAACATTTTTATCATTAATTTCTCTCAAAAATATACCATATCTTAGCATATCTCTAGCTGTTGGAAGCTCAAATGTATAAAGTTCTTTTTCACTTCCTACAAGATTGCTCATTTTAATAGATAATGCATTCCTTGTTCTTTTTGACATTTTTATGTCAAAATGTTTCCGGAGCTTTCCTTTTGGTCCGTATTTATGACATATTAATTACTTTTCAAAGAAAAAAATGAAAACTTGTGAATTATTGGTAATAACCAAAATAAGTTAATTAAGAATCAAAATTTACCAAGCAAGCAATAAAATGATTTCTTTTTTGAAAATATCACTTTTCTTAAAAAATGGCGAAGTTATATTTTTTCACTACTCTTTTTTTGAAATTATAAAAAGTTCATTTTACCTTAAAAATCGACACACCCTAATATATATATATATATATATATATATATATATATATATATATATATATATATATATATATATATATATATACACACACACAGTATCGGACAAAACGAGTGCAGCCAAAAAATGCTAATTTAGTTTCTTTATATAAAAGTGCTGCATTTTTTCAATTTAGAGAAATAACTATGTAACTGTTTAGAGAAAAAGTTCTTCAAGTTTTATTCATCACAAAGTTCATTATTTGTACACGAAAATTAATAAATTAATCAAAAGTGTTAAAAAAAGTTGATTTCCTTCTGGACAAAACAAGTGCAACTCGACAAAATGTTGACCAAGCTGTATTTCGCTATCAATATTTTGTGGCGAATCTTTTGTTGTCGATCACAGCCTTGCATCTTCGAGGCATAGATTCAATCAGGTGATCAATGAAACTTTGTGGAATCGCTGCCCAGGCCTTTTGGATTTGTTCAAACAGTTGATCCTTATTACGAACACCTTCACGAATAATTCTGCGGTTGACGATCTCCCACAGATTCTCAATAGGGTTGAGATCCGGAGATTGAGGCGGCAAATCCATCACCGATATGTGGTTGCCTTGAAACAACTGCTTGACTACTTTTGCAGTGTGTTTCGGAAAAACCCATTTTATTGGCATATTCCATTCAGCATGAGGTAACATAACATCTTTCAGGATATTTTTATACATGAAACGGTCCATTATTCCATCGTTTCAATGTATTGGACCTAGACCGTTAGCAGAAAAACACCCCCAGACCATTACATTGCCTCCACCATGCTTCGCGGTCTTATGGCAGTAACGTAAATCGAGGCGTTTTCCGGCCGGTCGACGTACACGTTAAATGCCATCGCTCCCAATGATGTTGAACTTTGATTCATCACTGAACAGGACAGTTCGCCATTTCTGCACATTCCAGTCAATATGAGATGTAGCAAACAGGAGTCTTTTCTTCTGGTTTTTTAGTGAAATCAGCAATTCTTGCCAATCAAATTTGGTCATCCAGAATTGATTTCTGGAGTTCAAAATATCTTTTTTTTTCCCAAATGTAGATGATCATGATCATTGATTGGCCGCTATTTAGAGTGCTGTATAATAATAACTTACTATAATAATATGCTATAATAAATCTGATTGTGCGAAATCTCAGGAATTTGTGTAAGCTGCAACTTCTACACCTAAAATCAACTCAATTAATATAATCTTTTATGGGTTTTTGTAAATCTTTGTAAATACCTAGATTATATTATAAATATATTTATAATATAATCGTATTTATTTATAAAGGAAATAATAATAATAGCTTTTTTAAATAAATCTATTCTACAGAATTGTATAAGCACTAGATTTTACATATTTATTATTTAAGTTTATAAATAATAATTATATACTTTTTTATAGGCAACAGGCTTGTTAGACAAAATGTCTACTTTTAAAGTTGTATTTTCTGAACCAAGAGGGAATGAAAAAAAAGGTTTTTTTTGTTTGTTTGTTTGTTATATTTACAATAATAATTGTTTATTATACTAATGTTGGTATTGTTGCTTTATTAGTATTTGATGAAACACTTAAGCAGTTTTACGAATGTGTAACAACAGATAATGGCAGTATGATTATTTTATTTTTTATATATCTATGTATAGTATATATATATATATATATATATATATATATATATATATATATATATATATATATATATATATATATATATATATATATACATATATATATATATGTATATATATGTATATATATATATATATATATATATATATATATATATACACACGCACAAACACATACACAGCCCTTGGAATTAGAAAAAAAGAGGTCGGCCTCATTTGTCCTAAATCTGACCCTAAACTGTTAGAAGTCTGCACCAGGTTGGAAAAAGGAATTATATAAATATAAGTATATTATACTTATTTGGAGTTTGTATAGTTTTTGTTTTTTATATAATTAGAATTGAATTTATTTTGTACTATTTATTTTTATATAAATTGTACAAAATTTATATATATTTTTTAATGAGTTTTTATACAACTTTGTTTTTTTTTGTGACACAGTTTTAAATGAATGTCTTGTGGTAGAATTAGAATGCTCTCAAACAACTCTCAAAGATAATTTTGCTTGTTTTTAAAGCTAGTTTTTTATATAGTATCATTTTAGTATATAGAGCACATTTAACAGGTGCTTAATGACATTTAAAAATAGTAATTTTTTTAACAATCTTAGATATGATATTGCATGAATATGCCAGATTATATGTGATGGTTTGCTTATCTATTCTTTTGTCTTATAGAAAGCATGGGTTATAAGTTAATGGGTTCAAGTTATATAATAAATATTTGTTTAATTATTTGATAAATTCTCAGTAACAATTTGATTTTTATAATCAGTTAATTACTCTTTAACAGCATTACTCTTATGTAAAATGTTAAAATTAAATTTTTTTACTAAAATCAATTTTTTATTCGAATTCAAATTTTAAGTGTCGCTCATATTAGATGTTTTGCTGTTTCAATTAAAAACATTGAAAATTTTATATTTCTCCAGCAAATTTTAGTTTTGAGGTTTGATGTCAAATTAATAGGTTTCATTATCGTTTTTAATAAATCCAGCCACACCACCAACAATTAATGGACCTTTATTGTTAGCATTGTGTTGTGTGAAAGTCAATGTAATGTAAAAGTAGATTTTAGACCTGTTAGAGCAGTCATTGTGCAGTGGTTAATGTGCTTGCTTCAGAATCAAGAGGTTCGAGGTTTGATGTCAGCTCTGGCCATATTTACAATATTAGTAAGGAAAAGAGAACTTTCTAGTTACTTTGTAGTGCTCTGTGATAAGACTGTGATAAAACTGTGTGATAAGGGCTCCTTGAAGCACCTCAAATAAGTATTAAAAAAAAAGTACAACTTAAAAAATAATTTGTAAAAATTTGTAGTGTTATATAAGTACTATTAACTATTATTTTTATTTATACTTTGTTTTTATTATTATTATTAATTTATTGTTATTATTAATGGTAATATTTATAATGGTAATTTAGTTCACAAAACAAAATGGTTAATCATAAGGGGTCATTTGTCTATTTAACTAGTATTATATTTTAGAAATCAATGGAGCTTTATTGTTAGCAGTCTGTCGTGGAAAAGTAAGCGAAGGATTAGATTTTAGTGATGATAATGCACGAGCTGTAGTGGCAGTAAGTTTTATTTTTTTATTTTTTTCCCATAAAATGGGAGAAAAAGTTTTTATTTAAGTTTAATTAGGTGTTTAGCTCAACAATAGAATAATTATTTCATAAATAAATAATCTACAAATACTATAAATACATATAATATGTTAGTGTATTCTACAAAAGAAGTGGTCAATGTTTTTAAAGAACACATCAGTAATAAATTATTTAATAAAAAAACTCATCTAACTTTAGATGTAGGCATTAGGTGGGGTCAAATACATTTGATCAAATACAAGTATGTTATTTCAAGATTTCCAAATACAAATTTAAATAAAAATATATGCAATCTACATTTTCCAAATACAAAGTCCAATAAAAATATTTGAACTTTAGGTTTATAAAAATATATATAAAGACTTATTTAAGACAAGATAAAATGATGAAATGGTACAGTATTAAATGATTGTATGGTAAAATGATAAAATAGAATTATTTGTAATTTAGGATAAGAAAAAAATAAAAACATTTCTCAAGACAAGACTGATAAGATGGTCTACTAAACAGAAGATAGCAAGTCTTCTTCTTTTGATGACAAGTCTTCTAACAAATATCCTTTAAAAATAAATTCCTTATTTAATGTTAAAAATGAAAAAAACAACAAAAAGAACCTCTCAGTATCTCCCAAAAAACAAAACGATTAAACTAGTTTTGTAAATACATTTCGATCAAGTACATATACAAGTATTAAGGAAATTTTTCAATCAAATACAATATGAATACAAATATATATATATATATATATATATATATATATATATATATATACACATATATATATATATATATATATATATATATATATATATATATATATATATATATATATATATATGTATATATATATATATATATATATATATATATATATATATATATATATATATATATATATATATATATTATACCTGTAATAAAAAAAACATTTTTAGATTCAGCTTTATAGGCTGTATTTTTATTTAAATTGGTCACATGCTAAATTAAAAAAATCTTGTTTATTTTAGTTTTAAATATAACAACTTTTTTTTTTTTTTTTTGTTTTTTTTTTTTTTTTTTTTAAGAATTAAATTTTACAGTTTGTGTTTAGAAAAAATAGCCTGGGAACTTTTCATGAAATTTTTATAAAAAGTGTTGAAATTTAAAATATAAATGACAGTTTTTAATTAATTAAACTTTGTACAATGTTTCCTCAATAGGTTGGTATCCCATTCCCTAATGTTAAAGATTTGTCAGTCACATTAAAACGTAAATACAATGATCTTTACATTTCAAAAGGTTTACTTAGTGGTAATAATTGGTATGAACTTCAAGCATTCAGAGCTCTCAATCAGGTTTAATAATTTTTTTTACTATATGTTGAAATTAGAATATTAAATTGAAGAATAATTAGAGTTAAGATATTGCTTTTTAAAAATAAATGTGTTAATTTAATGTGTTAATTATATGTGTTATTTAAAGCCAACTTGTGTTATAATTATAATATGTTTTCATATGTATTTTATTGATTTAATACACAAAAAAAACCAAATAGTACATAATTTATTCTGCAGAAATGAAAATGTTTTGAATTTTTAATCAATTCATCAGGTTGCAAAGTCAACTAGATCGTCATTTACAAACCATCTGCGATACACTATTTACAGCATTATTTACAATTATATAAATGTATACACACATATATCTCAGAAGGTATACACACATATATCTCAGAAGGTATACACACATATATCTCAGAAGGTATACACACATATATCTCAGAAGGTATACACACATATATCTCAGAAGGTATACACACATATATCTCAGAAGGTATACACACATATATCTCAGAAGGTATACACACATATATCTCAGAAGGTATACACACATATATCTCAGAAGGTATACACACATATATCTCAGAAGGTATACACACATATATCTCAGAAGGTATACACACATATATCTCAGAAGGTATACACACATATATCTCAGAAGGTATACACACATATATCTCAGAAGGTATACACACATATATCTCAGAAGGTATACACACATATATCTCAGAAGGTTTAAACACTTAGTTTACTAATCTTATAGAAAATTTAAACACAGACACCTGCCAGAGATCTGCTTTCTTTTTAATTGAGGTTGTGTTTTAAATATTAAGATATTATTGTTTTCTAAAACACAAACCTTGTTAAATAAGGCTGCTGAATGAAGGTTTGATCTTTATCAAAGTTTCTTTATCAAATTTTGTAAGACATGTATATTATGTTTTAGACTGATTCACAGCACTGCATAGTACCAGTGAGTAATAGAGTTTTATCGTTTGATTTTCAGTTGAAGTTGATGCATTTTATGCAATTTAATTGATAAGCAAATATATATTTTGGTTCAGTATTGCCAGTACATTATTAATTTCAATAATTATATAACCAGTTTTGATAAGCTATGTACAACTTGCACAGGGACAAATGCATTCTCCAAAATGTCACAGTATTCATTATTATATCATTATCTCACAACATTAAATCTTCTATTTTAGATTTTCTGAAAATCAAAGCTTGATTCTGATATTTTATCTTTATTTTGACGATTGTCTATTTGAATACAGCTTTGTATGCGTTGCATCAAATATTTGTCAGTATTTTTTTCAATCAATGACTCTTTAATGACAGCAATGGCTTTTTTGCTGCATAAAAGAAATTTTGAAAAAAAGGTGATACTTATGCTTTTATATCATGTCAGGTGATCAGGTTATTATGTATTCATTGTGTGTACACTTTTTAGATGTTCAATATGGGGCTCATCTTTGACACACTCAGTTACTGTGTAATTTTTTATAGTTGTAAAAGTGCAAAACTCTAAAATATTTAAGTATTTGCAATTGAGCTGATAGAATTTAATTTACTTAATCTTCGCTTTGTCATCACTTTAATTAGAAATAAACTTGTTTAGTAAATGAACCAAAAAATAAATAAATCTCATATATCTCATTAATTTATGGGCTAATCATTTCTTATAGGGTTTACTGAAGTTAAAAAAACAAATGCATTTACCATCTATATAAACTGTGTGTTATAGGTCTGCAAAATATCAACAACCTTGTTTCTATGTTTTATGATAAAACTTTTGTATCAAATTTTTTTGCTGACCTGATGCCAACCTTATTTTTCCTAATTCCGAAGGCTGTATATATATATATATATATATATATATATATATATATATATATATATATATATATATATATATATATATATATATATATATATATATATATATATATATATATATATATATATATATATATATATATATATATATACATATATATATATATATATACATATATATATATATATATACATATATATATATATATATACATATATATATATATATATATATATATATATATATATATATATATATATATATATATATATATATATATATATATATATATATATATACATACACTACCATCCGTAAGTTTGAACGCGCCTTATAAAAATAAACAAAACGCATTTTAACTCATAAATAAAATTAATTAAGAGCGTCTACATTGGTCTTATCATAAAGTACTGTAAGAGCATAGTTGAGAGAAATATTTTTAAAAGAAATATATTCTTACATTATTAAATTTGTTATTATTTACAAAATAAAATAAACAGAAACATTTTTAAGCGATATCCACTTGTATCGTAAAATAAATAAATTTTTAAATAAGATTACTTTTTATTTTGTCTTTATTTTCTCATTATTAGTTAAACTTTTAAGCTGAGTGTGTTATAAGATTTTTTTTTTTTTCTGTTTTAAAAAGTTAATAAATCTATAGTTTTTGAAAATTAATGATTTGATTGATTTTGAACTTTCAATTTTCAGTAAGAAAAGTTTTTTAACTTTATTTCTCATTTTTTCAAATTAATTATTTTATTTTAGTATTCTTATAAGATTCGTTATTTAAAATGGCAAAAAGAGGGCAGATAAATTTAGAAAAACGTATAGAAATTTGGACCCTTTATTATTTAGGCTTTTCTAATCGAGAAATTGTAGACGCCTCAGCATTTCAGAGAGTTGTGTCCGTAAGAGAATTAAAAGAAAAGTAGAAACGGGGTCTTTCTGCAATTGTAAAAAAGTAGGGAGACCTCGTTCTACTACGAAAAAAGAGGATAAGTACATAGTTATTAATTCTTTACAAAATCAATGACGCACAGCGCCAGATTTAGCAGCTGATTTTAATGAACATCATACCACAAAAATAAGTACAACGGCAGTAAAAAGGCGACTTCTTGAAGTAAGGCTTAGAGGTTGTGTGACTGTTAAAAACCATGTCTTACAACCGTCCACAAACAAAAAAGAATAGGCTGGGCCAAAGAACACAAGAATTGGACGGTAGAAGAGTGGAATAGAGTAGAAGAGTGGAATAGGTCAGATGAATCAAAGTTTGAGATTTTTGGGAATAAACGCCAGTCATTTGTTTGTCGTCGGGTAGGAGAAAGAATGCTGGAGCAATGTACTATGCAAACAATTAAGCATGGAGGTGGGAATATAATAGTTTGGGATTGTTTTGGTGGTGGCCAAGTGGGATCAATTGCCAAAATTGACGGGAAAATGACAAAAGAAGTCTATTTAAAGATTTTGAAAGAACATGTTTCAGTCTGTGGAACCAAATTAATTGGCGAACAATTTGTGTTCCAACAAGATAACGATCCTAAACACACTGGTAAAGTGGTTAAGCAATATTTAAATGAAAAACAAGAGGAAGGATTGTTGAAGGTCATGACTTGGCCACTGCAGAGTCCTTATTGTAACCCAATCGAGTTATTGTGGGATCATTTAGAGCGAGAAGTCCGAAAAACTTCATCAAGGGGTAATGATCTTTGGGAGGCAATCCAAAACATATGGAAAAATATTGATGAGGAATATTTAAAATAATTGATTGATCGCATGCTACGTGTCTGCCAAGCGATAGTCAAAGCTAAAGGTGGCCATTTTGACGAAAAGATGATTTAAATAAAAGCATTTTATTTTAGTTATAATTTTTGATACTATTTTTTTTTTTTTCTTTAAAACTAATAAAAGAACATAAAATTATCAATTTATTTTATTAAAGTCACAAATCAAAATTATTCTGACACATTTTTCTCTTAATATCTGTAGTTGCGATAGGTGCGTCCAAACTTATGAACAGGAGTGTGTGTGTGTGTATATATATATATATATATATATATATATATATATATATATATATATATATATATATATATATATATATATATATGCATATATACATATATATATATATATATATATATATATATATATATATATATATATATATATATATATATGCATATATACATATATATATATATGCATATATACATATATACATACAACCCTCGGAATTAGGGTCGGCATTTGGCAATGCCGACCTAACTGCCGACCTTAAAATGTTTGAGGTCGGCAAAAAATTGCTGACCTCGTTTCAATGTTTTATGGTAAGACCTTTGTATCAAATTTTTTTTGCTGACCTGATGTTGACCTCTAAAAGATTGAGTTTGGCAAATTATTGCCGACCTCAATTTTTCTAATTCCAAGGGTTGTATATATATATATATATATATATATATATATATATATATATATATATATATATATATATATATATATATATATATATATATATATATAAACATATATATACATATATAATAAAAAGCTTATTTTTTATTTATTTAGGCTTTGGGAAGATGCATACGTCATAAGTAATTATTTTTTAATTAATATTATTTTTATATATAAATTTAATATTTTGCCATTTTGTTATTATATTTTAAAAAGTAAAAATTTGTATAGATCTATTTTTACAACATTTTATTTAACTTGCTTTGTTGTCGGTTTCTTTATTTATTTATTTATTTTTTGGTGTCCACGCAAAACAAGCACGAGGTCAGCGGTATTAATAAAAGATTCGTGTTTGAAAAGTAATATAAAAAAACAATGCTAAACAGATTTTTTTTACGCAAACATTAGTTTGAATAAAAAAAAGTAATTAAAACAAACAATCAACAACAAACTTTTAGCATTTTAGTTTAGCGTTTTAAATAAAATCGCTGTTAAATAATTAAAAATGTATAAAAAAAACTTTTTAAAAACAACATTTTAAAAATGGACTAAAAAATAAAGAATAAAAAATATTTAAGAACAACTTTTTTAAAAACAACATTTTAAAATGGACTAAAAAGTAAAAAATAAACTATTTCTTGGGACCCAAGGACTTTGTGTACATACACAACCTGAAATATCCATTAAAGTCAATGACTGAAAATGTTGGGCAACTAAGTACAACTCGTTTCTATTGGTGCCCAACATTTTCAACAGTCTCAATTAAATTTTAATTTTGAATTGAATTTAATGACCAAAAAAAAAATCCCCTTAACTTTATTAGGTGGGTAAAAAAACTCTGAAACCACAGTTGATTAAAATTAGCTGTTTAATAACACTAGTAGTATTTAAACTGTAGCTGTGTTAACAGCAAGTGAGTTAAAAACTCACTCAGCTTTTGACAATTTTGAAATATAGAATTATTTACCATAAAAAATAATGAAAAATTTGAAAAAAAATTAGTTCTAGGTTGTTTTTTTTTAATGCTAAATATTTTTTAAAAAATTTTTGTATAATTTGCTTTTGAATCTGTTCACATTTCTTGAATTGAGGACATTCAATGACAATGCGTTCCGTAAATTTGCTGATCTGTTTATAATGAATTTATATTTTTTTATAAACTTGGTTTGCTCTCTGCTGTATTTTTTATTGTGACCTCTGCATGATTACGAGAATGCTGGTTTGTTTAAAAGTTTTTTCTCTTATATCAATGTCACCCTTTGCAGTTTAGTGACCAAACTGGTGTTGCACACTAAAAATAAGACAGGTTTGGATTTTGTATAGGATTTTGAAAAAAATAAATTATTGCACTGCATTATTAAATTTTTTATTAAGAAAAATTTTTAATTTTTAATTTTAATAAATTTTTAATTTTTAATTTTAATAAATTTTTTTGTCAGATTGGTTCATTTGTCCTTAAGAAATCATAAATTTTTTGAAGTTAATTGCCCTTTGTGCTAATTATTAGTATTTCACAGTAGCACTATAATAGTTCAATGGTTTGCTAAATCTTATTGTTAGTTAAAACCAGTATTCTTTATTAATGATTGTTAGGTTTTTTCAATATTTAAGTATTAACATCTTCATTTGACAAATCTTGAATATTATTCAAAGAAATTTTAGATTGACTTAAATGTTCTACATAGTTCTTTAAGAAGGTCTAATCAATTATTTTGGTTGAATATCATAAGAATTGTTGATTAATATATGAAAAAAAAATTTTTATTTTTTTTATTTGTGATTCATGCTCCATTAGTATTCAAGTATACAACTCTGTTTTTTAAGATTCAAACTAAAGAAAGCTTTTTGTTTTAAGTAAAATATTTTTTTAGCTGACATTGTTCCAACAATTCATACTAAATCCAAATTATTTCTGCTGTGTAAATTTGTATTAATACAATGGCTACTTGGAGAAAACATCTACGGGTTGAATAAAATTGAAAGTTTAAGTTTTAATTTGTAGTTCATTTTCAAAACCATCTTTTATCGTATTGTTAGAAAAATTTAATGTTTTTTATTTTTACATTATTAGGAGATTTAGTTACTTTGGTGAATTGCCTTGTAGGTAGCCTTTTTTTTTTTTACTTTGGTGAATTGCCTTGTAGTTTTACTAATTTATTATTGTTCTGTTCTTTAAGAACATTGAGCACTCTATTTTTAGAATACACTAACATAACAAAGCAGTTTATTGATTTAGTACGCAAAAATATTCTTAAAGTTATATTTATATTTGAGAATACAGTTTCTCATTTTTTGCTACATGTTAGTTTATTGGGCTCCAATAGGTTCCAGGCCGGAATTTGCTGGAAGTTCATTAGATTTCAAATATAAGTGAATACATTCTTCCATAAAACATTACTTTAAATTGCTCTTGTATATCCAGTATAAATTTACTGCATTTTCTGAAACTTTATTAGGTGAGTAATTTGTTAAATGGTTTAAAGGTACCAAGTTTTTGTATATAAATTTTTATGCTTCAAGCCTCTTTTTCTTTGAAAAAGAGGCTTGAAGCATAAAAATTTATGAAATGTTTTTCTTTTTCTTCTTTCTTTCAAATTCTTTGACAATAGATATGTCTTCGGCATTAGATTCATAGTATTGATATAAATTTGATATTGAATTTATAAATTCAATCAATAATCTGTATTACTTAACACCAACGGACTAATGATTGTAACTTTAAATTAGTAGAATTAAAGCCTTCAAAATAGATTTTCAAAATGTCTTCATACTGACAAGACCACCTTGTATCAGAAGGATTTTTGATGGTTTGTCCTTTTAAAGTATTAGTTAACACTAACTTGTTGATAAAAAAAAAAAAATTAAATAATTCTTGCAAAAAATTAAAAAAAGGATGCTACATCTCTGTAAAAATCTACCACAAACTTTCCAACGAAGTTTAATGAATGTGCTGCAAGAGGTATAAAAGGTGCTAATTCATTGATATTCCTAGTTCATGCTTCTAGACCTGAATAAATTCAAAAATATGAGGTATAAAAGGTGCTAATTCATTAATATTCCTAATTCCTGCTTGTAGACCTGAAAAAATTCCAGACATATTACTAGCATTATAATAGGATTGTCCTCTTAAATTTGTTATTTCAATTTTATTTGCATTTAAATATTGTACTATTTCTTATTCCATATCTTATGCTTTATGTCCTACATTTTCAAAAAACTTCAGAAAAATGCTCCTCTCAGACATTTTTTACCTATCTAATAATCAAAGCGAGTTGATCATGTAATACGTCATGTGATCAGTTTAATACGTCAGGAGTCAACACTAATCAAGTAGTATTTTTCTTCATTTATTTCCTTAAGTATATGTTGTTTTACTTTTTCGGCCATTAATGTAATTTTTTTTAAATTTAACTAGTTAGATATATTTAATAACATAACTTAATGTTTCACACAATTGCAATCATCAACTGTTTCACACAGTTGCAATCAAAGATGTTACAGATGATTATAAAAAGTGTATAAAAAAATAAACTGGAGCATTTAATTTGAAGTATTCCTCATTAGGACAAGCTCTAAGCCCTTAACCCTTGCACCATTTTATAACGCGCTAATTTAAAGATAAGGTTGATTTTATTTCAAACATCCAAAAATTAGAGTACAAAGAAACCAGAGTACAAAGCATTATCTGGTTTAAACATATGTATTCACTTAGTTAATATAAGGTATAATTAATATAGGCATAATTAATAAAAACACTCCTAAAGGTCACCTTGTACCTTATGCTTGACATAATAGTACCACATTATTGCATCACCATTGGATTTAATTAAAAAATTTAATGTCAACAACGCAGTATTTTTTGTATATATATTTTTTTGTCATTAAATTTTTCATGGTTAAAAAGGCTCAGAAAGCTACAAAAAGGTTGTAACTGACTGTTTTGCAAAAAAAGAGAATAAATGGTTTGAAAAGTTGAGATGTTCTGCATAAATCAATGAAAATCTAAAGTTTTCTGATATTTGACACAAAAATAGTTATTAAATAATTGTTCTTATTGTAAAATAATGTCTTCTAGATCATGTTAAGCTTAAGCAACCCAATTCATCAGTAGATTAAATTTGAATCAAATATGTCATATCAGATTAAGTTTAAATTTAAATCATATAATCCATGGCATGCAGAAAACAATTTTGGGAAAATTCAACCATATTCAGGTACCACCCCAAAAAATTTATAAAGTTTTACACTAATCTCAATTTTCACCATTGTTTTCACCATTGTTTTCTTAGCCCATGATCTAATGATCGCTATTTGTTAAACTTCATGTAATGTTATATATCTAATGTTATATATCTAGTTATTTAGTTTTCACTATAATATGTTCTCTATCTATTATATAACACATTGTATTATGTATTTGCATGATTTCTAATATATGTATATATATATATATATATATATAGAAATGATTGGGGAGCATTGCTAATGATTGATGTCAGATTTTCAAAAACACCCAAGTATGTTGATGGTGAGATCAAGAAATTTGTATATTCTTGTATAATACACTATAGTTTAATAAATTTTTTCTGTAACAAAAATCTTGTTTCCTATGTTTATTTTATGTTTTTGTTTTAGCCTTTTTATAATATTGAAAAATGTTTTAAGGTTTATCAAAGTGGATACGCACAAAAGTTAAACATTTTAATGATTTTCAAACTTGCTTTTTATCTGTATGTGAGTTTGCTTATGGTCATCAAAAAGACTTGAAAAAAGAAACATCAATGATTATAGATAAACAAAACAATACTTCCTATTTTTGTAAAGAAAAGTTAATTGCAAATGAACCTAATTTGACTGTTTCTTGTTTTGAGACGTCTAAAATCAAAGAAAACAATCAGGATAAAATCAATACAATGATGACTTCATCTACCTTAATCAGTATCACGAGTAATACAATTAAAAATAATGTGTGTTTACAAGCAAAAGATAGTGATGAGAAATTATTTGTTCATTCTGATTCGAACAAACTTGGAAATGGTTCAGTTTCAAATTCTTTAAATGAATCAAAAACTAAAAAAAGTTTTTTTTTTCGTACGCCTACTTCAGCTTTTTTTACCTCAAAATACAGTGATGTTAAAAAAAAAAAATTTTTGGTCGATTCCTCTCTTTTAACCAAAGATATAAACAGTTCAATAAGTATGGCATCTTGTGAGCAGTCTGTACTTGATCTCAGCTCATTTATTAACCATAAAACACGCTTTGACGACTCATTGAGTTCATTTGATCACAAAGAGGAAGTATCATTTCTAAATGATACCTCCTCTTTCATAAATGATACCAACAAAACATTTGATTATGATTTACCTGATGTTTCAATTGCACCACTTGCCAGAAATCGGAAAATATTAGCAACCCAACCTAAGAAAAAGTTTAAATATCCTGTGAATAATTGTGAAAAATTGAATGAAACAGAAATGCATAACACTGACTCCATTGAGTACAATGATTCTGTTAACAGGAAAAATATTGTTCATTCAAAGTCTGAGCCTAAAAAAGCTTGTTTCACTTATCCTTATTTGGAAAAGAATCCTACTTCAAATGATTATTTAAAGCACAATGTTGCGTCACCAGTGTTGTTTCATCCGCAGCAAGATTTTGAAGAGCCTTCACATTCTACTCCTAATGTTTGCATAGACAGCGTTGTAGTTAATAATAATAATATTAGTAGTTTTAACAATTTGGTTACTATGTCAACACAAGATGTTTACTCCAAAAAACAAACAAAAATAGGGCTTAAATGCAAAGGAAATATTTTATCGAAATTTGAACAGTCTGTTTTGGAATTTGATGCAACAGATGTTTGTGATCTTGGAAACAATGTGGATACAACCATCGATGTTAATACAACCACTAAATATGACCTAGAAAGTTTAACTGAAAAAATAATAATTCCCCAGAAAGACAATTTTGTAAATTTTAGCAGCAGCAATTCAGTTCCTTGCATTCAAAATGAAAATTTAGATAATATTCAATTAGAAAAATTAGTTAAGCCTATTTTAAAAGACAGAAATATTGAAAATGAATACAACAAATTTGCCGATAAATCTTTTAATAACATAGTTACTAAAAATGAAACAGACATTGAAATAAACAAACATAAGGTACAACCAATTCTGAAGCAGAATGAGAAATTAGAGACACTTAGTTTAGCAATACGTCGTAAAAAGAGAAACCTAAAAAGAAATTTAAGAGAAACCCAAAAGACCAAAGATGAATTTAATTGGAGTCCAGAGTTTCATTCTTTAGTTTCTGAAAAGAGTGAATCTAAAAGTAGCAACCATCATTTACTTAATGACACGAGTGACTCTGTAAGTAGCAACCATCATTTACCTAATGATGCAGGTGACTGTAAATAGCAACCATCATTTACTTAACAATGTAGGACTCTGTAAGTAGCAACTATTACTGACTTACTAAAAAGAGTGACATGTAAGTGTTAATAATTCTTTACTTACTGAAAAGACAGCTATTTTTATGTTATATGCTGATTTTGCATTTAATTTTTGTTATAGATAGTAATTGTTTTTTGTTTTTTTGACATTTCCCAGGAAAAAGAGTTCTACAGAATTTTTCTAAACATTTGAAACATGGTCTATAGCAGAGTTGTTAGTCCTTGGCTTTGGTCTTGGCCTTACCTTAAGATCAAAAAAAGGCCTTGGTCTTGGCCTTGAAACTGTTGACCTTGGCCTTGGCCTTGAACATTTTGGTCTTGGCCTTCCACCTATTCTTAATAATTTCAGAACTTTATTTTGTGTTTGCATTTTAAAAGTTGTACTACAGTTGACTTTGTTTACAAGAGTTATTTTTGTTTACTTGAAAGCTTTAGAACTTAATTTTGCGTTTTATGTCACTGTTTAAAATGCCATTTTTGACTAGCCATTTTAAAACAACAACCAATAACATAATTGGTTAACAGGAATTTAATACAGCCATATATTTTGTTACTATGACACCACATGTTTTGTTTAAAATTTTTTATTAGTTAAAACATTTCAAAATTTGAAAAAATTTAAAAACATTAATTCTTATTAAAATTAAAAACCAAATTTTAAAGGTTTTTAGAATTAAAATAGTTTTTATATTTAAATTATAACTTATTATAAAGTTTTTTTTTTATTTATTTATACTGTTTTTATTCAACTTATCAAAATCTGTTCAAAAAAGTTGTGGTTTTGTTAAAAATTGGCCTTAACGTAAGGCCAAAATTTAAGTCTGTGGCTTTGGAACATGTGACCTTGGCCTTGGCCTTGTTAACAATTCTGATCTATAGAAATTATAATAGAATTTTTAAATAAACAATTAATTTCTATAACAGTTGCTCTTAATAAAAGTCTCTTTATATATTCTATATATATATATGTATATATATATATATATATATATATATATATATATATATATTATATATATATATATATATATATATATATATATATATATATATATATATATATATATATATATATATATATATATATATATATATATATATATATATATATATATATATATATATATATATATACACACAGTACTGTTCAAATAATTATGATAATTGAGAAAAATTTTTAAATTAAACTTTACTTGTTCTTTTTGTCATTAAAATGCATTATAGTAAATAAGTATTATGATTAATATCATACCTGGGCCATTACTGTGAGATTTTAGTGCTTGCATATTAGATTTGTACTTTTAAAATTTAAAAAATACGTTAGTAATGTTCTTCGTTATGAATATTCAATTTTTTCAATTAATTTGCAATTAGGCAGGGATTATTTTGCAAGAAGTTAGGCTACCAGAAATGACTTGATTTGAGGTTCTGAAACCAAATCATCAACTTCATGTACAAAATCAAAATAGTCTTCAGTGTTTAATTGTTTTATTTATTTACTTTAGTAGCAATGGGGAAAAAAAAAGATTTATCTCCCTGTAAAAGGGGTCAGATTAAAGTTCTCTTGGAGAATACAGAGCTTACTAAATGTCAGATAGCTTTAAAATGTGGGGTGACTCAGAGCATCTTGTCAGGCATAAAAAAGAACAAGCAGTATGGCTCAACTAGTACTCCAAAATGTAAAGGAAAATGGGAAGAAAGCGAATATCATCACAACAAGATGATCAAGCTTTGGCGAGACTCTCTAAATCTAACCGCAAGATGACATCACGCAGATTGATGGTTGAAATGAACGCTTTAGGTGTTCAGATGAGTAGCAGCACAGTGCAAAGAAGATTAATTGAACCTGGTTTGAGGGTATATCGATCGAGAAAGAAACCAAAATTGACCGCTGCAATAATGAAGAAAAGATTATTATGAGACAAACAATTTGCCACGTGGACAGCGGAGGACTGGAAAATGGTGAGTTGACTAAATGTACTTTCATACTGCCCAGCAAAATAATTTTTAAATTTGGTTAGCAACAAACAAATTAAATGAAATTTAACTTAACTAGAAATTTAAATTACTAGAATGAGAATAATTGTAACAGTTGTAAGCCTATAATAGTAGTCTGTGTAATTCACTGTATATGTGTGTGTTAAAGGTATGTTTTTTAAATGAATCAACACTGGAAATATCGGACAACAATTGCCGCTATGTAAGAAGAAGACCAGGGGAAGAGATTCTTCCACAGTGTCTGGTGCGGAAGGTCAAACATCCGACTAAAGTCATGGTTTGGAGCGTGATATCTTTCAAAGGACCTGGACGTCTATACATTGTAGATGGCATGATGAATGCGAAACAGTACAAGAAAGTTATGAGAACTTGTCTGATTCCTTAACTAGAGGACTGGTTTCCTGATGGGATCTGCATTTACATGCAAGATGGGGCACCCTGCCATACAGCAAACATTATCAAGGATTACTTTGTTGACATCGGTATGGAAGTGTTGCCCTGATATGAACCCAATTGAAGGGATATGGCACAATCTGAAAGACAGAGTAAATGAGGTCACCACCACTAACAAATGTGACCTAATTGAACGCATTAATCATGTATGGTATCACAATCCGGATATCACACAGTTAATTTCTAAATACTATGCAAGTATGCTGAATAGGATTGCAGCGCTTATAAAAGCCAAGGGTGGTGTAACCAAATATTAAAAACATATGCACAATGAGTAAATTGTATGCAGTACATGTATGCTTGCTAAATTTGGGCTTATATATTGAATACGAGGAATAAAAACAAGTTTTTTGTCAATTATCGTAATAATTTGAACAGTACATATATATATATATATATATATATATATATATATATATATATATATATATATATATATATATATATATATATATATATATATATATGTAACGGGTGATGCGGAAGTTATCGGACAAATCCTAATTTCATTATTTGAGCATAATAATTAGTTTTTGTGGTTTATCTTTGATTTTATCACAAAAACTGATTATTATTTGAGCACAATATTAAGTTTTTGTGGTAAAATGAGGTTAAATGCAGCTGAACGAGAATCTTTTCGAAAGCGACTAAAAATGTTTTTTGTAAATAAACCTAATATAAAAAAAAAAAAAAAAATCATAAATCATTTTGAAAAGGAAGGATTTGCTCGAAGTACAATATATGATAACCTAAAAAGACTTGAAACTGTTCAATCGTTTTCTGATAGAAAGCACCCTGGTCGTCCGACACCCTGGACTAGATAAAAGAAAGCCGAATTAACGAGACTTGTTAACAATCGAAAAGGAGTCAGTCAGAGAAAAATAGGTATTAAATTCGGTGTAAATCAATCGACAATTAGACGTCAGTTAAAAAAAATGAATATTAAATATAGAAAACGTGAAAAGACTCCAAAATGCACTATAAAACAACAAATAAAGGTAAAGAAAAGAAGCAGGAAACTAGTTAACCAACTCTATAACACAAAATCGCTTCTAGTCATCGATGACAAAAAATACTTTTGTTTTGCAAGGGACAACATGCCTGGAAATTCTGGATACTACACAAACAACAAAAAGACATGCCCAGAAAGTGTTCGTTTTATAGGAAAAGAGAAATTTCCAAAAAGATTATTAATGTGGATAGCCATATCTGACCGTGGTATGTCCAAGCCATTGTTTCGCACTTCCAAGGCTGTAGCGATCAATTCATCAATCTATATTAATGAATGTTTAGAAAAACGACTTCTTCCATTTATTCACAAGTATCATGGAGACTTTAACTATTTGTTTTGGCCAGATTTAGCAAGTTCTCATTATTCTAAAGATTCTCTAAATTGGATGGACCAATATGTCTATTACGTTGATAAAGAATCCAATCCCCCAAATGTGCCTCAAGCACGACCAATTGAAAATTTTTGGGGACATTTGGCACAGAAGGTTTATGAGGGAGATTGGCAAGCTTCAACAGAGCAAGTTTTGATTAATTGCATTAAACTAAAACTACAAGAAATTGATTTAAACTTTTTACAGTCGCATATGAAAGGCATCAGAGCAAAATTGAGATCAATTGCAGATGGTGGTGTTTTTCATATAAAAAATAATATATTTTTATTAAATGATAAATGCTTTATTTAAAAAAAATATAATAGTAGTTTGTTTTTTTATTTATAAATTAGTTATTGACGTTTTTATTTTGTCCGATAACTTCCGCATCACCCATTATAAATATATATATATATATGTATAAATATATATATATATGTATAAATATATATATATATATATATATATATATATATATATATATATATATATATATATATATATATATGTAAAAATATATATATATGTATAAATATATATATATATGTATAAATATATATATATATGTATAAATATATATATATATATATAAATATATATAGGGCATTATTTCTATGCGTGCAAAACTAATTTTTTCTTCTTTGTAGGTGTATATTTGTTATTGATTGTTTCAACTATTTCACCTAAAAATCTAGTTTAATTTAATAATTTTTCAATATAAATTGTATATATATATATGTGTGTATATATATGTGCGGTAGTGGTGTAGTGGTAAGAGCGCTCGCTTTGTAAGCGAGAGGTTCGGAGTTCGACTCCCACCACGTCCCTGGAAGTACCGCGCTCAACTTACTTTCTCCGCGCAGCGGCCTTGCTCGGCAAGGTTCGTGTTTCGGAGTTAAAGAGTTGAGAGAGGGTTGCACCACGAATAACAACTAAAAAATAAAAACACAAAAAAAAAATGAGTAGCCTCCTCGACTGTAGTGGCCCCCCTCGGGCCTTGGGGAGGTGAATAATCTAAAAAAAAAAAAAAAAAAAAAATATATATATATATATATATATATATATATATATATATAAAGCGGTAGTGGTGTAGTGGTAGAGCGCTCGCTTTATAAGCAAGAGGTTCCGAGTTCAATCCCCACCATGTCCCTGGTAGTACTGTGCTCAACTTGTTTCTCCGCGCAGCGGCCTTGTTTGTCAAGATTCGTGTTTCGAAGTTATAGAGTTGAGAGAGGGTTATAACCACAATTAAGTAGCCTCTTCGTCTGTAGTGACCTTTCCGGCCTTGGGGAGGTGAATTAACAAAAAAATATATATATTAGTTTATAAACTCTATTTAAATAAGTATTTGAATTCTTTTCTTTTTTATAAAAGATAAACCTAAATCCTCATTCAATGTATGTACACTTAACGGCAATAGCAGTTGATTTATGCACGTATGAAAAAAATTGAAACAACAAGAGTTGAAAAACATAAAACTACTTCAAAATAAAACTTTAAAAATAAAACAAAGTTGTCAGATCCACAACACTACGCCGCAAAATAACAAATTTGAAAACATTAATATTTTTTGCCTGCAAATAATGTTCTAATATGTGCATAATGTTAATATTATTACTCAATAAATATTATATAGCAATTTGTGCTTACAAATAAATTTTTAAACCTGAGATATTCATAGCTACACAAAATGCATTTTTATTACTGGTTGTTTTTTTTTCGGAAATAAAAATATTTTCTAGTGTTTTTCTGTATATTTCTTGGAAAATTTTTCCGCATTTTTATAAAATGACCAGGATAATCCCTGAATTTTTTAGACTATATATTTCAAAAGTTTGTTCTAGACCATATGTTTCAAAAGTTTATGGTAGTTTTATAAAACTTTTTTCCTGATATAACTTATTAGTGGTGTCACATTTATAATAGCTTTTCATTTGTAAGTTATTGTTTTTTTTAGTTATTTTGTTTAATTTGCAAGACAATTCTCATTCAAGGTAATTATAATTAAAATATTTAGCTTTACAAAAACTTTTAAGTTTAATAAAAGTAATTGTTTCAAAACTTTTTTTAGGTGATTTTGAGTCATGTTCCGAGTCTATTCTTTCAAAGAAAGTTATACTACTTAAAAAAAAAAGCTCTTGCATTCAATTAAATCTAAAACATAATATTAATGGTTTTGGTAAGTATTTTTATATTAATTTAAATTGAATTTAAAAATTTCTTAAGGGAAAGCACCCCTATCTCAAAAAAAAACTTATCAAAAAATAAATTTAAATCAAAATTTATATGACCAAAATAAAAAAATTATTCATTAATTTCAAAAATATTCAGACAGACCCAAGATCAAAAAAATTAATGAAAAAACAAAAATAGTCTCAAAAATCATATAATAATCTTAATTAATTTTTTAGTTTGATGGAATATTTAAGATTTTTTAGTTTGTACCTGGGATTTTTATGATGTTAATGCATTGTTTTCGTTATTGTAAGATGATTTTAAAAAAGTGTTTAAATTGCTTTGATAATGAGTCATACTGAAATATCCTACTGCTGAGGACTTCAGTACATCCATAGACTATCTTTTTTTATTTTTTCCTTTTTCTAAAATCTATTCAATTAAGGTATTAAGGTATAGAGTTAATTTTTCTAACCAAATTTCTGTATGATTTTTTCGAGATAAATTCCTACTTATGAAACTGTCATCCAAATCAGAGATTTAAGAAAAATCATTTTTTGCAATTTCACGATAGGACATGCTATCCTTTCTTAAATTTTATTTTAAATTTTTTATTAATCGAATCTTTCCTAATCCTTTTATTTTATTTCATGTTCAATATTACATTTTAGTTATTTGTGTATTTATTTGTTATTTATGTATTTATTTATTTGTTATTATAGTTATTATTTATATATTAAAACAGATTAACTGTTTTTTTGTTTTGTTTGTTTTTTTAACAAATAAAGTATTTTAAATCAGTAAATTAAATAGTATTCATGTATCATATAGTATTCATGTTTATTGAAATAAATTTGTACATATTTCGATGTTTATAGATTTTTTTAATGTATTCTTGATGCTATACAAAATAGTTTTTTCTTCATATTTTGTTGTTTTTTTTACCTTCTTTTTTTAAGAATTAAACTCATTTTTTGAAAATGGTCAAGTATACATACCACTTTTTTGTCCTAACTGTGCAGTGACCATGGATTATGAAAACTTGACACCTGCTGGTGTTAATGTTATTAGTATGAATAATGAAGTAAGTTGTTTATTATTGGAGTAAAATCTTATTATTCTTACATTATTGTATACATTTTGTTGTATTTGAGATGTTGGAACTAATATATATGGATCTTATCTAAAAAATGGTTTAAGTTCAATTATATAATTGATTTTAAAAAATAGGTGAAAAATAGACCATCAGATAATTTGTGCACTATAAATTTTTTCTTTTTAAAAAAATACAATTTTTAAATTTTAAGTTTTTAACAACGGAAAATATGACTGCGAATAGCGTTCTCACTGATACATGCTGTATTTCTTCACAGCGTTCTCACAAATACATGCTGTATTTTTTATTTCTTTAGTTGCAGTATCATAGAATGTATTTGTTTTTTTTTGTGTGTGAATGTTGCTATAAGTAATTAAATTTTTTTATTATCATTTTTACTTTATTTAATTTTGTATTTATTTTCTTTTACTTAAATTTTTTTTACTTAATTTAATTTTGTATTCACAAAATGAGTGTGTTCTGGATGTAATGGCACTTCCTGCTAAGAAGACTGTTTAAATATATCTTACACACTTTACTCATCTCAGGTTGTTTTTTTTTTTTTACAACTTACTGTTTTCTCTCAATGCTCTACAAAATGTTTTGCAATATTTTAAATGTGAGTTTCACCAGCCTTTAAGCATTTCAGATAAGTTTCTTTACTTATTTGTAATAACGGGTGGCCCAAAATAAATGGCATAGGTAGTATTTTTATTATAACTTTGTTATTTTTTAAGCTAGAAAACTGAATTTTTTAAAAAAAGGTTTATTATTAAATTCTCTACAAAATGACATGATTTATTTAATATAAATAGTCTCCATTATTTTTTGACATACGATATAAGAGATTGGTCCAACTAGTACAACTTTCTAAAGCTACATTTACTCTAATGTTTTTTACAGCTTGTTTAAGTTCTTGAATTAATGTTAATTTTGATTTAATTTTATTCTATTTCATTTGGTGAACGAGTTCATCCCATATTGAGTAATCTAAAGGATTGAGATCGGGGGAATTTGGGAGCCAATGGTTTTTGTCAATAAAAGCAGGAAAATTAACATGACACCATTGTTGAGTTAAACGATGCGTATGTGAGGTTGCTCCATCTTGTTGAAATGTCCAACCATCACCAAACATCTCATTTACATATTTCAAGGCCACTGGTAACACTTTTTTTATATACCAGTCATGATTTACTGTATCTTTATCTAAAATAACCAGTGGTGTAACACCTTTTGAACAAGCTCCCAACCAAACCATTACCTTTTGAGGGAATTTTTGTTTCTATTTAATACCACCATCTTTATCAGCTTCATTACGATTAGTGGATCATATGCGATCATTTTGGGCATTGTACATACCATTTAAATCAAAAAAATTTTCATCTGAAAACAGAATTTTCTGTGTTTGTTCTTTTCGAAAATGGTTTATTATCCAATTTGCAAATTTAATTCTCTTGACTTTTTGACCATTTGTAAGCAGTGGTTCAACTCTGTGTTTGTATACCTGCAAATTGAGATCCTTTTGAAGTATTCTTTAAACACTGGTTTAGGAGATATTGAGTTCATTAGCTAATTTTTGAGATGAAATCCTCTTTTTACGTTTCAGACGACTTCTGATTTTTTGAATGTTTGCATTTGTTCGAACTGATATTGGACCACCTGATGGACATTTCAACTCAATAGAGCCTGTCTCTCTTATCATTTGACACCACCAATTGTAAGAAACCCAATGACACCCTTAATATCACCAAATATTTTTGATGGACCATCACCATTTTGGTATTTAGAAAGTACAAGCTTTTGCAAATCTTTAGATTTCATTATCTACAAATAAAATTAAAAACCATAAAACAAAGCCATCAAGACAGATTTATAGAGAATTTAATAATAAATCTTTTAAAAAAAAATTCACTGTTCTAGCTAAAAAAATAACAAATTTATAATAAAAATACTACCTATGCCATTTATCTTGGGTCACCCATTATATGTATATATTTGTTATTTGAAAATATTGAACTTCACAATTAGACTTAACTTCTAAATTGACCTGTATTTTAACATAAACCTGGTGCATTTTTACAACTATAAGTTTAATGCCGATTGTAATCATCAGGCAAAATTAAATCTCTTCTTGTGAAAATATTTCTGTATTAGAGACATTGCTTCATAAGTGGGGAGAAACTGCAGTAGCGCCAACACTGCTTCATAAAACTCTTTTTTTGTTTTGTTTTTTGTTTTGTGGTTATAAGTTAAGTGGTTATCTAGTATAAGTTTGCATTTTGATAGTATTATAAAAATTGGTAATACTTTCAATTTTTACAGTTTTTGGGACACTTGGCTACCAGTCTTAAAACTTCTAAACTGAGTTTTAGAGCTGTACATTCATTTGAAGATAACAGGAAGAGTTGCTTAACTACTACCAAAAAGGCACAAGTAAACTTATGAGTAGAGTCGTTTACATCTGCCTGTTTATCCATTAAGTCTTTACAAAGGTGGGTTTCTACATGACAGTAGCTGAGTGTAGTTTTATTATTCTCATTCATTTTTTTCCTGGTTTTTTCCCATTTTTCATTATTTTGCTTCATTGTTTCTGTCATCCCAATTCTACAGTCCTAATTCTAGTTCAATATATCATGCTTTTTATGTCGTTTTACTTTACATATATATCTTTTATAGTGCATTTTGTTAGCACTTTTTTTTCAAGTTTCAAGATCATGGATTCAACGGCTATGTTGCAGGCAGTCCAAAATCTATTCATATACTATAGCGTATGTAGATCAGCAATTGCTTACTAGTTTTGCTTTATGACATACAGCTTTTTTGAAAAAAGAAGAAAAAGTTAAAAATCATGAAAGACAAAAACTGCTACCTTATCCCAAACCCTCAGTCAATTTAGTGGCACTCCTTTTGCGGCGGCAGCCTATAAGATAGTCGATGCTTGTACTAAAGCCTCAGGCAGCAGACTATTTTAGTGTGACGTCAGACACATCTAAACATGCATTTATAGTGGTATATGTATGTATGTATGTGCATGCGTTCGTGCGTTTGTATATATATATACATATTTATATGTATCCACATATTTAATATTGTCCTGCTCTTTAAAAACATTGAATACTATTTGTAGAATACACTAACATAGTTTATAGATAGATAGATATAAGATATACATTTGTGAATTACGCAGTTTGTAACACTAAAAAAAAAAAAAAAAGCGTTTTAATAAATTTCATAGTTTATCTTTCAAAACAAAATTAAGATTTATCAAAGAAACAAAGTCAACAAAACAAGAAATCTAAAAGTGCAAGTCTTTCATCCATTTAGAGAATGTTCAAAGTTTGATGGGTAAGCAAACTCTCATAAGGATTATTGGAGTCGAATGCAGAAAATAGATTTACAAGTATTTGATGAATCTTATGGGTCATAGAATGATTTTAAATTCTGATATGGAACCTGCATTAAATTTAAATTAAATTATGCTAGGACAGAAATCAGTAGTGGAGATGAGTTCATAATATCTAAATGCGCCTCTTTAATAGAGTATTTCTTATAACTTACAGAGACCTAAGTCTTTATAATTTAGGGCGTAAGACCTCAAACTCTTAGCATGTAAGACTATAGCCACTATAGTTAAGCATGTGAGAACTCAGTCTCTATAATTTTGTACACTAGTCTTAAAATGGTGGAAAAAAGCTGGAAATTTCTTTAATTTTTAGCTTGGAATCAGTAAATTGTGGATAATGTAAATGGGTTGATGTGTATAATATTCATCGAAGACATTATCAAAAGATCAAATCAATTTTTGGCCATTTTTCTTAACCAGAAGCAAGAAACTTAGAAAATAAAAGAATTTTAAAAACTCTGTTATCATTTTCAAAAAGATTGGTTTCTCAAAGACTAAGCTCTGTGCAGCTTTGAAATATGCGTACTTCTTTCCTTCTTTGTTACTTCTGTAATAAGTATACAGATTGAATGGATGAGATTTTTTTTTCACAGGAGAGAAATAGGCTTTTTGATTCATTAGACTTGAGAATCTTACTTGGAAACAAATTTGATTACATTACTGAAAGAATTTTATTGAAATTGTGGAAGTACTGTTCTGTAAGTTTTGGAACAGCACACAGTGTCGCAAAGTGCAATTTAATTTGAACTTTCTGTCCTAAGAAAACCTTTTGGGGTATGGTAATACAAAAATAAACGTTTACATTAGTATAGATTCCAAAATTAAACTATTACCTCTGTGGGAGAAAATTTGATTAATAAGAAATAGGATTAATAAAAAATTTATAATGAAAATCAAAATTTTCAAATTAACAATTTTCTTATTTGGAGTTTAAAACTTGTTTTTAAAAACTGTATTGTGATTTTATTAAAATATAAAGTGTTGTTTTGTTTTCAATTTGGTTTCACTTAAAATTTCACTTAAAAAGGTTTGCTGAGAAATAGTAACAGTATATTTTTACCCTTAAGTGTTAATACAGCTTACTTTATTCTCTGAAAATTCCAAATAAGTAAAATAATTTTAAAAAAACTTGATAAATGCAGAAAATCTTGAAAAATGAATGAAAAAGTATGTTTTATTTGCTTATGAAAAGCCAACAAAAAAATAACTGATTTTGGGTTCATTATATTTTGACCAATGGCCTGTGGATCACCATCTCTGATTTTCCTGATTTTTACATATTGTTATGTGCATTATGTAGATAAGTTAAGTTTGAAATTTCAGACAAGTACAACAGTTCAGAAATTATTGTCTTAGGAACATGATACAGTGGCCCCCCTTGATTTACAAATGGTCAAAACAAACTACTTTAGGGCCTTATAACTTTTTTCTCACTTTCAGCAAGTGTTTTATTTTTACTAGAACTGTATTCTGTATAGTTCTCACTTTAAAAAATTAGTTTTTATTAACTTGTATTGAATTAGACTTCCTCAATTATGACTTCCTCAACTTAATCCTAAAGTTGCTAATATATGCCAGATGCTTGTAAATTTTGTCTGTTTTGACCATTTGTAAATTGAGGAGGGGGGGCACTGTGTCATGTTTCTAAGGCTATAGTTTCTGAACTGTTGTACTTGGAAGTCTGAAATTTCAAATTTAACCTATCTACATAATGCATATAGCAATATGTAAAGATTAGAGATGATGTCCACAAAGTTTTTTTCAAACTGGTTGAAATGCAATGATTTGAAATGCAATGATTTGAAATGCAATGATTTGAAATGCAATGATTTGAAATGTAATGATTTGAAATGCAATGATTTGAAGTGCAATGATTTGAAATGCAATGATTTGAAATGCAATGATTTGAAATGCAATGATTTGATCCTTTTATGTTTGAATGTTCACAAAAAGTTTTTGCTCAAGAATTTGATTTAAATAATTCAGGATGAAAGAAAACTGCTTTAAAGCTTTAGGAAGTGTGTACCTAAGATATTAGCAAAAAAATATATAAAAGTTTTGCTACTTTTTTTTTTTGAAAAACCTTCCAAATGTAGATTTTTTTTTTTTTTTTTTGAGCATCTATTACATCTTCCGCAAAAAAAAAAAATCTACATTTAGAAGGTTTTTCAAAAAATAAAGTAGTAAAACTTTTTTTTTGCTAAACTCTAAGGTACACACTTCCTAAAACTTTGAAGCAGTTTTCCTTCTTCTCGATTCAGTCTTACAGTTCCATGAGGTGACAGAGTCTTGTTTGGAAACACCAAAAAAGCTACTCTTTCAGATGTCACATCTTTTGTATTCAACAAATTCTATGAGGAAGATCTCTAATAATAATAGAAAAGTATATTGAACATCCTCTCTTATTGGTTGATTGTTCTATCAGGGATAATAGTGCTAATTAGTAGAGGGTTGTTAAATTTTGTTGTTAAGTTTTGTTGTCCAATCCAACAAATAAAGCATTCATATATTAAGAAACATTTTCATCTATATCTTTCCCTCTATGAGCTATGCGACAGTTTTCAAAAATTCCTGTTGGCACTTGAGGATCATTAAAATCAGTTTCACAAAAAACATTTTGTCAACGTTAAAATATAAAATCAGCCATCTCTTTGTTGGCTTTTCATAAGCAAAAAAAACATTTTTTGCATTCATCATGAGTTTTTGCTTTATTTGACGTTTTGATGGAATAAAATAAGCTGGGTTAACACTTAAGGGTTAAAACTGTACTTTTACTATTTTATACCCGGAAAATCAAAGACCTAATGCTGAAAAAATATTCTATCAAAATCCTTTTAACCAATGTTTGTGTATACTATAAGGTTCTCATAACACCAAAAATTAAAATCATAGTTTGAAATCCAACAGATATATTTTACTTTGGTTTTTGCAGAAAGTTAAGTTTGTCTGTTATTTAATGATAGATATCACCTCAAAAATGCATTTACAAGTTTTTAGTTATCAAAGTGATAATTGATCACGCTAAACTTGGTATAGGTACTTATAAACAGCCTATCTGGAATTTCAATCGATATTTGAGCTTACTCAGCTTATCCCTATCACTCAATTGTTGTTTACGTCCATGCAAAAGCATCTCATTTCCGTGCACCACATATTTGTTTTCCATTATGCCTACGTTTGCCAAAAACCATAAAGACTGCAGAAAATCTATTTGCTTAATCCGTATGAAAAAAGTAGACAAGCAATTGACAAAATCTTACCAGAAGAAAATTCACAAGATTAGCTCAAATACTTTGAACTTCAGTGATGATTGTGTGCGTTCTGGAATTTGTATGACTTCTTGACTTAAGATCAATCAGCCAAGTAATAAATATTTTCCTGGCCTGTTCAATTTTGACATTGTTGTCACAAGGCAAACAACACAGTGTGATTGTTTGATCTGCAATATTACCAAAACCAAGAGAAAAAAGAAACACCCTTTACAATTTAATGAAGGCCAAGCTAGTCCACAAACTCCTGCAGCTAAAAAAAGATGCACAACTTGCTTATCTGTGCTTGTTCGTGGACATTTTCATCATTGTACACAAGGTAAATGTCATGTAAACTTCAGAGAACTTGTATTGGCAGACCCAATAAGTGCAGAGCAGATTGCATCCACTATGATTTCAGACAAGATATATACCATGAGGCAGTGGCGATTCTACGAATAAAATGAGGTAGGGTGAATTCTAAAATTTACCCGACTGAATTGTGTCAAATACCCGACAAGATTTGTAAAAAAAAACTGACTATAACTTGAAAATAACCTTTTTTGGGGGGGTTTCCCCTTCCCCCCTTCCTCCCACATAAGCTCCCCAAAACTTGTTGCCAGCTCAGAAAATTGCCAAGTGGTTCATTGCCAGGATCTGCATCAGCTCAAAGAAAAAATTGTATCATCAAGAGAACTTGAAAGCAAGGCTTTTTTAAAGTTTGGAATAGATGGTGGTAGCTCTTTCTTAAAAGCGAGTTTAAGTTTAATTGACTCAAAGCTCGGTGAGTCTGAGCCACATAGTCCTTTTCAAAAGTCAGTCAAACTTTGGTCACAAGAGTGCCATAAAAGCACAGCGGTTAAGAAGCAACTGATAGTGGCCTTTGCAAAAAATACACCAGAAAACTTTGAAAATGTCAAGGCAGTTTTTCAACTAATTGATGTGAAAAAAGCTTGCTCTCTCAGCTCCTTGGTTATCTTGTGTGACATGAAGCTTGCAAACATAGTTTGTGGACTTCAATCTCATAGTAGTTAACACTCATGTTGTTGGTGTGAAATTGAGTCTTCAAAACTCACTGCATATGGAAAACTTCGCACAATACACACAATGAAATATACTAGTAGAAAATTGCATGCAGAAATTAATGATAATAATTAAGTTAACTTTAAATTGGATAATTTAATTTAAGTTTTACATGTTTGTTTATATATATTTAATCAAGTTAATAAACTTTTAATCAAGTTAATAAACTATTAGTTAATAAATTATTAAATGAAAGTTTGTTAGTTGAAAAATAATATTTTGTGAAGTGTATTAATATAACTTTAATTGATGGTTGAATTGTTGAAACTCTATTTGTAGGTCAAGTCATGATTTATGACCATATGTAGATAAGATAAATTAGATAAATTATAATAAAACCTTTACAATAACTAAGCTATATGTTTCACATTAGTGTTAATATGTTTAATATAGAATAACCACTTTAATGTTATACTCTCTTGTACCTAAAACTAATATACGATAAATTCACACAAACTAAACTAACTAGTTTACTTATTGTGTTATAAAAAAAAAAGTAAAAAACAATAGTAGTAATTAAAATCAACTAGAATCTAAAGTTACTACAGGAGAGGCTCCCTAATTTTATTGATGTTTGCTTAATGTTTGCTACATGCAGTCTTCTTTTCTTAAAACTTATATGTGATACATTTTATAATACTTATAATCTAAAAATATATTTAATATTTTTAATAGTAATAATAATATACATAACATGCTGACTATGCTAATATCATAGACATAGTACATATATATATATATGTATGTATATATATATATATATATATATATATATATATATATATATATATATATATATATATATATATATATATATATATACATATATATGTACTATGTCTATACATATATATACATATATGTGTGTGTGTATATATATATATATATATATATATATATATATATATATATATATATATATATATATATAAGAGTCGTGAAATCCAGCTAACAAAAAATACAACGGTCTTTACGGAATAAATTTTTTAATACGATCAAAAATAGGGAACCCTTTCCTGTATTAAGCTACCCGAAATTAATTATAATTAGATAGTCAGCAGTTGATTTATTTTTCAGACATAAATTTTTTTAAACCGTGTTAAATTCTTAAAAACCAAGATAACATATTTTTATAATGTTACATGAAAAAAAAGTATGTTACCATGGTTTTAATAATTGAACAAATGGAGTAATCGCTAAGATCCATAAGAAAAATATTGAAATTTCGATGGAAAATTTCCGTATAGGTATAATAGGTGAGGCCACAACACTGAAGTTGATATGGTTTGCTGCATTTGTCACATTTTATCCACACGATGTTACTTAGCTCTGGTAATCTTAAACTATGTCTATTAGAACAATATGCACCTGAAATTGATGTGTTTTAGTTTTATGTTTTGATACTTAATTCTTTAGAGATTGTTTGATAAATAACTTTACTGAGCGAATCATGTAGGTGATTAAACAAAACTGTCATGGAAACCAAAAATTAGCTTCTGCTCATTATATCTACGTCATAAATCAAAATAACACAATATCGTGCGTTCTGTTTCACCATTAAGTAAACTTGGTAGTGATGTTCATTTTCACCCTGTTTTTAAACCCTTTTGTTTTCACTCTATTTAAAAGTTTTTGTTTTTTTGTTATTTATGTCTAACTCATGGGCGTCAACATGAAATTTTTGATGTTTCAGATAGGACACTTTCACACATTGTGCATAATCCAAACTTAAGTATGTTCATACCTATGCGAAATGAGGATGCCTTGCAAAGTTTGGGATGGCAGAGGCTTGGGAACAAAAAAGCTCTGAAACGCTGGGCCTCCTGACCAAAATGTGAGGGTACTCATGTAGTAAAATTTTCAGCTTTGCTATTGTAAACTATATTAAAATTTATTGACAGATTTTAAATTTCGTAGAAAAATATTGTAAATTACTAAAGTTATGATCATGCGAAGTTTACATACTATTTTTTTTTCTCATTTTTTTTCTTTTTCTTTTTTTTTTCTTTTTTTGTGGGGGGGGGGGGGGGGGGGAGGGGGCAGGGTCGGAAAATTTGCATGGTGATAACTTTTGTGATTTTCGATATTTTTTAACATAAACAGTTAAACTGTTTATTTCATTTGAATTCATAGTAAATTAAAATCATAAATGTTAATTGAAATTATAATTATCATTTAGTAATTTTAATTTACATGCATAATAAATAAAGTTTGAGAATGCAGTAAAATGTATAACAACTGATTGAAAGGGATTTGCTTAGCAAAATGTACATGACTGACTGAAAGGGGTCTGCGCATCAATGAGAAATTTTGTTGTTTATATAAATTATTATACATAAGTTGTACACAACGCGTGTACAACTAATGTACGTCTAAATGTTAAACACTGTGCAAGTAAAAGCTTTATTTGTTGAGTTTAACATTATAAGAACGTTGGCTGAGAGGTGATTTAATCCAGTACTAGAAAATTGAATACTGTTCAAAAAAAGTAGCCCTTTCGACTGCAGAAGCCACCTCGGTCTTGGGGAAATAACAGTAAAAAAGAAAAGGTCATAATATTACTATTCGAATTTATAAAAATGTAATTTTTAAACATGGTCCTAACCTATGACAGCATTAATACAAATTAAATAAATCTTATTTATATACAAAAACAGTTTAACTTTTTTCTTCAACAGAAAAATTAATCCATGAAACTGTTTAGCAAATGAAATCTTAGAAGCTAATTAAATTTACAAATATATTTGATTAATATCGTAATTAAATTTACCAAAACGAGAGAAAGAGAGAAAAGAGTAAAGTTCACCAGTGCAATAAAACCGCTTTATATACCATTACACCACTTTTTGTTGTGTGTAACAATTTGTGTTTTGATGCTTTGGCAACCGCTTTTCGTCGCGATATAATCGGATTAAATTTTCTTTCGAAAATCTTGATCATCGCTGCGCACAAGTCATTTATTTATTAGAAAGGAAATTTTTTTATAAAATTATAATAGTATAATGATGTCTACTTTAATAGATTTTAAATTTATTTACACCATGATAAAAATGTAATAATTTTAGCTATAATAATTATAACGTTTTTCGTCGATATTCGATATTACTTTATCGATAAAATTTCGATATTCAATTTACGATACTTATATAACTCTAAGCGACAATTTTCTGTGTTTTAGAACATTAAAACAGTCATAACGTAAAAAGTATTGTATTAAAATAAACGCGTGTCAACATCGTAGCAATAAAAATCAGGTGTGGTCTAAAACGCAAAAAACACATTGGTTTTACATCTATCATTCTTTTTTTCCTACGAAATTCAGCAAGTAAATACCCATTTCCGCCAGCATAAAATCTGGTTTTAAAAGTTCAATTTTAGACATCTAAAGGCGTTTTATACAACTTCGTGTTTTATTTGGACTCGAGACGTTTAATAGATGTCTTATTTTGAACCTTCAAATCTATTGTAGACGTCTGTAAATGTCTAAAATGCGATTATTTTTTTTTTACTGAGATAACAGTAATAACGCAATGCATGTTCTGAAAAAATTTAATAGTCGCTTCTTTTTTTTTTTTTACACGACTTCCATTACTTGTGTTAAGTTTGCGAATTTTTTAATGAGACAAATAATTTAAAAAACATACCTTTTTACGTGAAAATTGAATAATCTATATTTAATTATTTAATTTTGCACGCAATGAATTTTAATTTTTCTAGGGCGTTGATTTTAAGTGGTATTAAATAGAAATGCAATATGATCTTTGAAAATACTCTTTTGGGATCGAGTGAATATGTATATAAATTAGTAATTGCATTGTATTTCATTTTTAGAAGAAGTCACAGTCTTATTTCTTTCAAGACAAAGTGTTATTTTCTTGATATGGTAACAAAGTTTTTTGTTTTTTTTGTTAGAACTGTAAATTTTAAAATAATTTTTTATTTGCTTAGTTTTTTTTTTTGCGAAAGTTCAATTGGTTTTTTATTGCTTATTTTTATTTCTAGTTGATGTAATTTTAGGAGTTCACCACCAATCATAGATTACTAAATATTTTTGTTTTGAAAATTGGAAATACATAAATAAGAGTAATTTACTTAAACGGAATGTTCTTCAACTTGATTATCAATGTCTTGCATTGGCTTTGGATGGCACAAACTTTCTTCTCTCCATTTTTTTTCGATGGCGCGGTGACTCTGGAACTGGTTGATGCATGCTTTACGCAGTGCTGTAAGTCGAGTTAGAAAGCTGAAGATTTTAATGATGCAACTAGTCATTACGAGTATGTAAATGACTTTTTGCGCTTTCTGTGCTTCAATAGAGTCATGTTTGCGTGTATGCAAAAACCCGCAAGTTCCTAAAATCGGCATGTATACAATAATAAATGATAACGTTATATACCAATATGTGTCCGCTGCTCTTTTTTCCATTTTGTAAAATGTCAAATCTGGATTATATTGAGGTTTTAACCCCGATTGGCAGGCAGAATGCTCTTTTTGTAACAATAGTCGTAATGTCTTTTTCCGAGAATTGCGTAAATGTAATTGAAAATAGCTTACCACTATTAAATTAATGACTACTGTTGGGCTTACAAAACAAATAAACGTTATTGAAAGGTATTTACTGAAGTCTGAGTAGAAAAAGTATATCGAGGTTAAAAATGAAATTATCCAGCTCAATACCACGGCTACAACTACGTAGAAAACGCGTAATTTTCTGTAGTACTTAGGATGTCTCAATGATACAACGCGGTCAGCTGCCAAAAGAATCATAGTTATTAAGTAAACTTTTGATAGTAGTACTATACTATACCTAAAAAATAAATCTGTGTTGCTCTGTATTCCAAAGCCTCTTAGTTTTTGAATATTAATGTACAACGATGTTGGACAGAGAACTAATGCTGTGAGCAAATCACTTAACGAAATATTAAATAAAATGGCGTGGAATTTTGAATGAAAACTAGAGTTGTTTATAATTGCATATAACACTGCAGCATTCAAAGGAAGCGTGCTTACTATCACGAAGCTTGATATAACGAAAGAGATAAATATCCAAATGGTCATTTTCTTTTTTTCTAATTCTCTCCGAAGCTCAAAAAATTCTTTTATAAATAAACTTATTAGTTTTCGTTTTAAAGCGCGTGGGAGTTGGTGCGCACAAAGCATTAGTTTAAAATTCCAGCTGTTTTCTTTTCGAACTATTTTTTTTATATTATGGAAGTAGCAACTATTAAAAGCAGTGTTTTAAAAGTTACGCAATCCGTTTATTTTGTTGTATTCGATTTTAGATTTCTTCTATTATTAGCTAACTTCCTTTCAGGATAATTTGTAATGATTCAAAAAAGTACGAAACAAAAAATTGTTAACGGTCGTCGACTAAAAAGGGTCGTTAACATCTGTCACGGCAATAGTTCTTTTAGTTTAAGGAAAGGTCTAAAGAATACTTTTTTTATCTTGCTGACGGTTGTTTTGATCTACTTATAATGTACTTTTAAAAGCCAACCGGAAAATCCAACAAAGTATTAAAACAACAATACATGAGTAATAAAGGAAAGTAAAAGATCTTCCGTTTAAGTAACAACCCGTTTGTTTGTGTAATCTGTGATTCAAACAAACTAGAATTGTCTGTTTTTTAATATAATAATGGTACTTTTGAAATCGACAAAGATTAAGAAAGACAATAACTTCCTCGTCAAACAGTTGTTTGTGAATTGTTTATATAAGGCATTTATTTTTAAGAGTAAATATTCTTATTTCACCAAAACAGCGGCATTGTACTATTTTGTTTCACTATGCACGGCGACAAGATAAAGTACAAACAAAAACTCGTAAACGAAAAAAAAATGAAGCCATTTACTTTGTAAGATGTTTGTGGTGAGGCCCAAGCAAATTTTAACGCTTCGAATAGTTGGAAAAATAAAGTTTATTAAATTGTAAATATCAGATTTTATTTTGATAATAAAAGAGTTTTTTAACTTGTAAATTAAATGTAAATCTTGTCAACTGAAAAAGAAATGGTACTAGTTCTGCATAAATATTTATAAATTTGTCATGTCAGAACAATTATCTTTACTCATAAATTTTGTTTGATTTAAATAAATGCTTAATTTCAATAAATTTGCTTTGAAAAATAACCGTTAGATGAAGTTTTACTAATTCTGACAATAGAAATGTTTCGTAGTTATGTACTGTAAAGTTGTTACACTCCTTTTACCCGTTTACATAGACTCCATCTACCTGTTTTTCATAATACTCGTGTTCATAATTACACTATTGAACTTACCGCCCTTCCTACTCTAATTCGTATAAAAATAAAGATCGGTTGACAACAATTTCATTCGCAAAAATAGTATATGTTATTGTTTAGAAATTTTCGCCAGTTTAAGTTCAGCCACAGCTCTAAATAAAAGAAAAAACCTCATTTTTTTACTTTTACACAGTTTTTTTTTTTACTACTGAATATGTAATTCATAATAATTTTGCAGAGGCGGGAATTTAATGCGTCTCAGCAAAAATTAAAAAAACTCCCGTTAGATTGTTAACAATATTTGTTGAAAATTTGTTAACAACTATTTTGGAATTTGCGGGAAGCAACTGTGTCGATGTATTTAAGTAGTTTTTAAAAAACTTTTTTCATAAACTTAAAAAAAATATGTAGTCTGTTTTGAATAAATATCTGATATTACACAAGAAATTCACATACAAATCAATATACATAGATCTTTCGACTTTCTTTTAATGAAAAGTTTTTAAAAAGTCTCCTCTCATAAATATATTAATAATAATGAGCCCTTTATTGTCTTAAAAATTAAAAGTCTATCTTTATAGAGTTCAATAGATCGTAATCTATTTAAAACCAGATAACTTTTATTTTTAAAATGTTGTAAATAATATCTAAAGCGTTTTGAAGTAATGTGATAAATAAATTATGTAAAGAAACTTATGACGTCCTTTGTACTTTTTTTTCTTCTAAAAAATTATCTTAAATTGAGTTTCAATAAACAACTTAGCATAATTTAAAGTTGTATTTTATGTATTGAAACCTTCTCATGCTCTGGGAAAACAAATTAATGTTCATGTAAAAAGAAATCTCATGCTCCGTTACTACACATGCTTTCCTTGCTTCTATTACGAATCATTTAATATCTTGAACCAAATTCTAAATATACATATATTTTACTTAAATGTAATTGTACTATATGGTTACTTTTTGGAATACCTATTATAATTATTTTCAAAATTATCCTAAAGTTTTTTTTTTTCTTTAATCATTGTTTTTATAAATATTAATTCAGTTTTTTATAATTTTTTATGGTAGTTTTTAAAATTATCTTTTATCATTTGCAGCATTTATCCTTGTTTTTAATTTTGCTTTGAGCTCATTGATCATAGAAATGTTGTTTTCTTCGTGTAATTTCCTTTCAATAAGTGATAATAAAGGGCACAGATGTACCAAATAAATATTGTTGTTTTCGTTAATATTTTTTTCTAATAAAAAAAACGAATGATATCAAATAAAAAAACTGAAAGTTTCAAAATTTAAACTTAATTTTTTAGCTAAACCTAATATTTAATATGTAAGTAAAAGTTTAAAATATTTTTATAAATTAATGATCATTTCCGATAAACTGACCTTAATTCAAAGTTGCTTTTACGGATAATACAAATAATCGATAAAAGTCATCTACCATCATGCTATTTACCATTATGCCATCTACTATCGAGCTGTTTATCACTACATCATCGTCATATTTCTAAAAGTTTTGCAAGTGTGTAAAAAAAAAAATTTTTAATTTCGAAAACCTCTTTTTTTTTTCAGACAGCATTAAAATCGGCATAAATATACGTACTTTTACAGTATGGTCACATAGAGGTACTGCATATATGTACTTTTACAGTATGGTCGTATAGTAGTATTTTGTTGCACAACATTTTATTCTAAAAGTTAAAGTTTTTCTTAATATATGAACCCTATTGGGGTGATCCATATTGAAAACAAAATTCTTTCCGCTTCTGGTTGTGAGATTCGCGCATTTTTATGCGTCGTTTTACAAATTTTCTTTTGTTGTGATGTTTACAAGTCTTTTTTTGTAATGATTATTACACAAATATTTCCCTATGAACATTATTTACGGTTGGTATAATCTTTTTGGACATTATTAACTAATGGAAAAAAGAAAAAAACCCTAGTAGGAAGTAAAACTAAAAGCAGCCCAATATTGAATTTAAAACTAGGAGAGCATATTATCACAAAAAAATTTATTTATCAAAAACCACTTTTATTTTAGGATAATGTTTTTAGACCATTGTAATAGGAGTAAGTCAACAATACTCAAAATATTCATCTTGTATTCAAAATATTAAACATATGGTTTTGTCAAAGGGAAAAAAACAATCTTAACAGGCTTCTGTTGGTTTACTGAAAGAACTTAGGGAGCATCTATGAAAAACGTACACAGTAAAACAACAGTTTTTAAATTATCCTCCCTTCACCTCTCTGCGTATGTACGCATAATTTATAACAGAATCACCTCCTCCTATTCCTAATGAAAAAATTTTCAAAATATTAAAAATAAAAAAGTTGACATTTTTGTGTTACATAACGTAATACTGGTTTTTAAACTCACGAAGCTTTTGTTTAAAAAAAGGAGTTTTCAAGTATTAAAAAAGATGTCTTAAAGAAAAACACTTAAATGGAGAAGTTCTTAATTCTTTTTTATATTTGAGAAAAATGCCTTGAATCATTGGTTTCGAAAGCTGCAATATTTTTTTAAGATGGCACGAGTCTTCGTGTAGAGATTTAAAGTAAAATTGTATTAGGGGAAAGGCGCCTATGATGGCATTCTTAACTTTAAAGCTTTATTATTCAGTGTCCTGAAAACCAATAGTAAAAGTTTTGATATGGATGTATTCCTTGTTACATGTAGAACAATAATAACCCTCGGAATTTTCATCAGTTTTGTTTTTTTATAAGTTATTCATATTTTAAAAAAAAGCACAAGTATGCCATCATACAAGCAGTGGTTGCCTATGAGGATAGGGGAGGATGCGGCTGGTTAGGATCAAGGGTAACTTGATGACTAACTCGTCAATATTGCAACACACCCTACTCGTTAGTATACCACCATGGGAAGAAGTCATCATTTTTATTAAAACAAGCTGTGCCTGCCTTGTTCAAAAGATAAAATTAAAGTAAGTATTTTGCTAAATGCGCAAAACATGGATATAAAATGCCAAAAATTCCCTTTCTGCACAGTTAATAATAAAATCACAATCTTAAATATATGAAGGGAATAAAACTACAACAGCACATACCAAAATCGATTTTTGTTGATTATAAAAACAATATTTGTGCACAAGAGACGTATTTTCACTAAAACTAATGTAAAGTCAATATAGTCATGTAGGTCTAATCACTTTTTCACCAAAACCAATTTTTATGGAAATACGACCGGTATGCCATCATAGGCGCCTTTCCTCTACTGCGGAAAATAGCTTCCTACTGCGACAAATATCTTCCAACACTGTTTATTATTAAAAAGAATAATGATTTTCCTGAGAATAGTGGAATTAACATTATAAGAAAATTATGGAAACAGCTTGGTAAAAAAAGGTATCGAACCTAAAGCATCTAATCATGTTTATAATAAATCCTATAATTTTGATAGACATCTTGAACATAAGTGTGCCTCAAGGCCAAGAAGACCACTACAGATGAGGAGGCTACTTATTTGTGGTATAACCCTCTCTTAACTTTATAACTTCAAAATGCAAACCTTGACGAACTAGGCCACTGCACGGAGAAACGAGTTGAGCACGGTACTACCAGGGGCGTGGTGGGGATTGAACTCAGAACGTCTCGCTTATGAAGTGAGCGCTCTACCACTACACCACTATCTTTTACAAACTTATAAAGTAGTAAGTAGCACGATGAAAGCTATAGAATGTCTATCAAACTATAAGAAACTATAAAGCTATAGAATGTCTATCAAACTATAAGAAACTATAAGAAAACTATAAGAACAAAACTAAGCTGAAAAAAAAGGTGCAAGTGTTCAAAAATGTCATTCTTCTTTTTGGAAGATAAATTTGACAAATATATAATTGATATATTTCCCCTTGCAGAGTTACAACTCCTTTAACATATAGACACTGATGTCTTCATGATAAATAATGTTATGAAGGACTTAAAAGGTTTAGTTTGTATTACTAGACATGTCTATAATGGGGGTGGCTACAGTTGTCAAAACTGCTACAAATTTTTGAAATCTTTTGATTAATTGATTTTGATTGCATTAATACCATTCTTACAATGTCTCAACACCCTCAGACCATTCAAAGCAGGTTGGGGGTGTTTTGTTTTTTATAAAGTAAGTATCTAATGAATAATAAAAATGTCAAAATAAATAGGCTTTTGTATATTTTCAGTTATGAGGAATCATTTCAGAAATATTCAATGTAATTCATCTGGAAAATTGTCAAGAAAAAACTTTTTTTTTTAAGATGTTTCCAAATGTTCATAGCAGACGTAGTGCAGTGGTTAGAGGGCTTGCTTAAAAAGCCAGAGATCCAGGGTTCGAGATCTGGACCTCCTTCCTAACCGATGACATTTTGTGTAATTTGTTTGGAAAGAGGTGTGAACTTTTTAGTTATTTGCTTTTCGCAATGCACTGTGAAAGAAAAGGTCTTGATTCTAAACTTTCACTAGAATAGAGATTTCATAATATCAAAGCTCACTTGCACAACTAACTTAACAGATCATTATTAGCTCTTGAAATACTGAGTTAAAAAGCTTCAAACGCAGTTCAATAAAAATTTCAAAAATACACTGAAGCGATTTTCAGTTTTAGAACAAATTGTTATTATGGCAGGCACTTCGAATAATTGCTTTCATATATTCTACACAATATAAATAAATCGTTGTAAAGCTGAAACTGAACTGTTACATATCTGAAAATTTATAATAAATGAATTGATTTTTATAATTTCCTCGAAAAAGAATTAAAAAAAGGAGAGAGAGAGGAGGGGGGGGGGTCAAGTGTATTTAAATAAATAATGTAACTAAGGTATATATAAAAAATAGTTTCTCTATGTTTTTCTCAAAGATGTTTAGTAATTTCTGTGCTATTTTATAATTCTCTATTTCTCAAAATATAGTATAATTCTCTGATTCTCAAAATATAGTACAAGACCTCCATAGAGATTATATATTAGGAATAGCTTTAAGTCTTAGAATTAAATTTTTGTACAACATAAAAACCTCTATTTGACAACAATGTTTATAATACATGCAATTTTTGTAATACTTGTAATCTATTTAAGTATGAATCTAGATTATTTTTAAAAATTTGAATGAAATAGTTTTGCTCGTTAACAAAAGGTTTTTAACATTTTCAAATGTAAAAAAATTTATTTTCTCATATTTTTTGAAAATGTTAAAAGCCTGATGATGAACAGTAAACCAAGCAACAACACCAACTCCAACAACAAATAAAGTCAAGTGTAATAAGTGCAATAATGTTTTGGGTTTCATCAAGTTAAAATATTAAATGCTATAAGTGCAAATACAAGGTTTGGGTTTGTCAAACATACATACCAAAGTAATACTTAACGAAACCAATTTTTATTGCACCAAAAAATGCCAATTCAACTTTACAGAACCTCGTAACGACTCATCGTCATCAAAAGAATTTTAAAAAATTTATTGATTGTTTGTTAATTATTAATATTGTTTTGTTTTTTTTAATTTTTATCATTGATTTTTTACTTTTTATTTTTTTCAAGTACCCCGAGAAGTCCTTATAGTCATATCACGAGCACCGCGGAAGAGCATTTAATAGGAAGTTTTAAACTGTTGCTACGGTAGCTTTTGTTTTTTAATTGTTATTATTGTTTGCTTTTGTTAGGTGTTCTTTAAATTACCAGTTGACTTATACATTTTATTTCCATCAAGGGTAAGGAAGAAAATAGTGGGGGTTTTTTTATAATTAAATAAAGTTTTTTAAAAAAGAAAAAGAAACTTTTTATTTGTATATTTATATTTTTTATTTAGTTTGTATATATTTAAATACAGCTCTAAATTCTCTACAACTTAAAAAAATAATAATCAAAATTCTTAACTATTTAAACCCATTTTACTCTAATACGTCATTTTACTCTAATATGTCATTTTACTCTAATACGTCATTTATACGTCATAATACGTAACATAATAACTGATTTATTTTCAACTTAGGCTTTTTTATTTTAGTTTTTCTAATTTAGCTTGATCAAAGCAGGCACACTACACTACAATCATTAACAAACCTTTGTAAAAACTTCTATTGTATATGCAATGTACTTTTCTTTGGTCGGTGTGTTTTTGGCGGTTTGGGGTGCTTAATAATAATCAAATGATTGAGTTTTTTGAGAGATTTTTGTGGATATTGCGCATTGTTTTCTAAATAACTGAATCATACTATTTTTAAAATTGTAAATAGAATCACTAAGTTTTCATTGTCGATGATCATATAATAAATAGTAAATAGTCTTCACTGTTTTTTCAATATAGCGACCTGAGATCACGAAATTTCGTGATGTCTTTCTGACATCACGAAATTCTGACAATCACGAAAATCTGACATCACGAATGTTAGTAAAGATTTTTGTTGACTCGAAGAGCTTAAAGAGAAAGTTAGTTGAATGGGTTGAATCCCTTTTTTCTAAATTGTTTTAATGTTTCAACGCTTTAATGTTTCAAAATATAATGTTTCAACGGAATGAGAAAGCTCTGTTTCAGAAGAATCTTGTTGTGATAAATCATAACTACTTTACAAAAACCTAAAAAGCAAAAAGGTGTGCGTTTTTCTGTGTGTTTTTCCGAAAGGAATACCAAAACATGTTCATGTTAAAAAAGCTATGAGGTGTGTATGATGGGCAGAAGCCAAATTATTTGTAATAAGAAACCATTTGAAACGATATTTGTTGTTAGCGGAATGACGACAATGAACGTTATAATCCCCGCCCTCGTATTGAACATCGAGTCAATGAATTGATTACCAATAAGGGACAGGAGCTGCTTCCACTGGCACCATATTCATCTCCCGAAACTTCAACAAACACTCTTATTAATAAAAGAATTTTTACATTAAGTTTTCATGCATAAATTTAGATAGAGTATTTGTTAACAATATATTCAAAATATAACTGACATTGCAATATCTTTCTAAAAATACTTACAAATGATCATTGATAATGAAAAATTTGGGATTCTTAAGAGTATTTTTTTAAAAGTTTTTAAGAGAATTTCAAGTTACATTCTTCAAAAAGTTTTTCAAACTAACACCTGTTCCATAAAATATGAGACTAACTTGAATTAGCGATATTTAATTAGTAAGCTTGATAAAATAATTAGTATTTGTTATCAAATGAAATGCTCTATCTTTCCTCTTTCAATTAGCATATAAATTCTCTGATTATTTTTTGTTTAGATAACAATTTAAAATGCCAAATTGACAAGCCCTAAAAAGTTGTGTGTATAATTTTTATTAAAAAAAATATGAAGATGGAAAATACGTTGTTTGGAACCATTTCAAGATGGAGGGCTACTCAAAAGCTACAATTTATAGATATATAAACAGTTACAATCAAAATAAACCATTGGGTCGCAAAGCTGGAAGTGGAAAAAGGCCTACTCTTAATACACAAAACAAGAGCATCAAATTAAGGAAAATGTTTAACAATCGAAGAGGTGTGTCACTTTCAAAGGCTTCTAGAAAACTTGGTTGTTGCAAAAGCACCTTCGGACGAATCTTAAAATGTTTTAAAAAGCCTATTCTTTGTTATAAAAGAAAAAAAAGACCAAGCAGAACTCCTAAACAGAGGCTTTGGGGTCGCCGAAAATGTGGTCGACTTTATTCAAAATATTGCAACCATGAATTTATTATTGACGATGAGTCATACTTTATTTGTCGAATAGCACACGGGCTGGCAATAATACATACTATTTAAATGATCAAAAATTGACACCATCATTGTTAAGTATTATCATGTTGCAAAATTTGAAACAAAATTACTTGTATGGATGGTAATCTCCCCTCGAGGGGTCACATCTACTTACATTGTTCCTTCTGGCCAAGCGGTAAACCAAGAGATCTATTTAAAAGAATGTTTACAAAAACGCTTGAAACCTTTTATTAAAAAATATTATCGAGACACCAAGTATATCTTTTAGCCCGATTTAGCAACATCTCACTATGCTAATTTGGTAACAAAATGGTTAAAAACCCAAAAGATACCACTTGTTCAAAAAAAAGACAATTCAGCAAACTTACCAAAAGCTCGTGCTATCGAAGATTTTTGGGCAATGCTTGAGCGGGATGTGTACAAGAATGGATGGTCTACAAATAATATATCAAACCTTGAGTGTTGGATTTGTTATTGTACCAGTAGACTTGACCTAAATGCTGTACAAAAGCTGGTACAAGGTACCAATACCAGACTTGATCAAATTCGAAGATATGGAGTCTTAAGATAAATTTATTTTTATTTTCCTATTCTGCATATTTAATTCTCAGAACATACCAAAAATTTTTATCGTGTTTATTTAAGTTTTTATTTAAGTTTAAAGCCAGTCTCAAATTTTATGGAACAGGTGTTATATCGTTGTATAAAAATAGTTCTCAAAATAAAATAAAACACTTTTCCAGTATTAGAAAACGTCGTATTAAATAATCATTCCACAAATAAATAATCATGCAGATACCTATTATAGTAAAATATATACCATTATATTGAATACTAATATATACCATTAAATACCTATTATAGTATAATTTATACCATTATATTAATTATACATTATATGCTATAATATATACCATTATATTGAATTGAGATAGGTATCAGATATTACATGTTAGCTACTAATTGAATTGAGTTCTAATTAAATTGAGTTTAATTGAATTGAAATCTAATCTAATTGAATATGATAGCTTCAAATTGTATTGAAAACATTTTTTTTTTCTTAGTTTACACTTTATACTCGTGAAAAATTTTTTGTACAAAATTTAAATTGCAACACGGTGCTCAGCGATAAGACGAAAATAATGTCTTATTTTATTTTTTAATTCACTTGTAAATTTATGTAGGTTGTAAGATTTATTCAACGACATAAAAAAAAAAATTTACAGTACGTTTGCCCACTTCTTGTTTTTAAAATACTTGTAACCAACGTTATTACAATGTTAGATTTAGTTGGTCAATATTGCCCGTCATAACCAAACATAAATCCAACGTAAGATCGACGTCGTGTGCCCACTGGGAAGCCAGCCATATTTTACTACAAACAATACAAGAGATAATCACTTTCAATGACAGAAAGATTATGAAAAGGATTTATCAAAGTATTATCTTGAATTAGATAACTACATTTGTCACATAAAAAACGTCGGTTGACAAGTCAAACTCATTAAGTACAGTTGTATGGCAAATTCACTTTTATACACTATGATGCCCAAATATTACCAACATTTTGCAAGAAAAAGTCACTTAAATCAATCCGAAATAGTAGTTATTTTTTATAAGTATTTATTTAAAATTGAAATTGAACTTTACAATTTTTTTTTTCATAATTTATCTGGAGTATTATTCTCTTAAGTTAAAAATTTTTAATTTTTTTTGTTAATCATTCTGTTAATCATTTCCTTGCATATTCTTAACTTAATCTTTACTTTTTATTATTCCAACTTTTTATTAACTCCAACTTACTAGTGGCTGCTACTAGTAACCAGCCTCTTTTTGGAGTGAATCAGATTTTTACTTTTAAAAAAAAACACAAAACAAGGAGGATATAAATGATTTATCTTGTTCATTAAAAAATTTTATTGTACATCATTATGCTGATGATACCAATCTTTTATATATCCACAAATCACTTACGACTCTTTGTAAAAAAGTTAATCAAGATCTTCATCGCTTATGTAACTGGTTAAATAGTAATCGTATTTCGTTGAATGTCAATAAAACTGAATACATTATTTTTCATTCCCCTCAAAAACAATTGATAATATTAAAATTAAAATTATCGGAAAAAAAACTTTTTCCGTCCAAATATATAAAGCAT